>NW_022589756.1:4151-175629 GCF_004348235.1 Phoca vitulina
TGTGGGAGGAAGAAGTTTAGGGTGTACTTTGGGTGAGAGCCACGGGACGGGCTCCACTTCATAAAATCGGAGTAGCGACAGGCCGGAAAAGAAGGCAGCTCACCAATCACATCATGGTTATGGGGCTAGTAGCGTTGCCCCGGGGGTGCGTGCAGGTTGAAAGTCAGCCACCTAACTGCAAGGAAACCTCGGTAGAGAATCCGTGTTTCCGCGAAAACAGCCGATCCTGAGGGTGGAAGCATTTTGTTGTGTGCGTGCATGAAAGCACTGCAAGGGGTTCCAAACCTATATACGAGTCAGACTCAGGCCACATCAAAAGGCAGAAGGAGACTCCCAGTGTGTTCGATTTAGCTAGCACGGAGGCCCTAGTTTTGCATGAAAGTTTACTCGCTCGCGTTCTAACTCGAAGAAACAAAAGTGTACAGAAACAATGTTTTAGCTTCCGACGACCTCTCTGTGGGAGGAAGCATTTTAGGGTGTTCTGTGGGTGAGAGCCTGGGGATGGGTTCCGTTTCATAAAATTGGGGTAGAGACAGGCCGGTACAGAAGGCAGCTCACAAATCACATCATGGTTATGGGGCTAGTAGCGTTGCCCCGGGGGTGCATGCAGGGTGAAAATCAGCCACCTAACACGAAGGGTAAACTCGGTAGAGAATCCGTGCTTCAGCGAAAACAGCCGCTCCTGAGGGTGGAAGCATTTTGTTGTGTGCGTGTGTGAGAGCACTGCAAGGGAGTCCAAAGCTATATACGAGTGAGAGTCAGACCCCAGCAAAGTTAGAACAAGGCTCCCCGTGTGTATGACTTAGCTAGCACTGAGGCCCTCCATTTGCACTGAAGTCAAATTGCTAGGGTTCTAACTCGAAGAAACAACAGTGTAAAGAGACAGTGTTTTAGCTTCCGACGACCTCTCTGTGAGAGGAAGCAGTTTAGTGTGTGCTTTCGTTGAGAGCCACGGGACTGGCTCCATTTCGTAAAATCGGGGTAGAGAGAAGCCGGTACAGAATGCAGCTCACAAATCACATCATGCTTCTGGGGCTAGTAGCGTTGCCCCGGGGGTGCGTGCAGGCTGAAAGTCAGCCACCTAACTCGACGGAAAAACTCGGTAGAGAATCCGTGCTTCAGCGAAAACAGCCGCTCCTGAGGGTGGAAGCACTTTGTTGTGTGCGTGCGTGAGAGCACTGCAAGGGAGTCCAACCTTTTTCCGAGGGAGACTCAGGCCCCAGCAAAAGGCAGAACAAGACTCCCCGTGTGTTTGATTTCGCTAGCTCTGCGGCCCTCCATGTGCATTGATGTCTAATAGCTAGGGTTCTGACTCAAACAAACAACAGTGTACAGAAACACTGTTTTAGCTTCTGACGACCTCTCTGTGGGAGGAAGCAGTTTAGGGTGTACTGTGGGTGACAGCCACAGGACTGGTTCCATTTCATAAAATTGGGTTAATGACAGGCTGGTACAGGAGGTACCGCAGAAATCACATCATGGTTATGGGGCTAGTAGCATTGCCCCGGGGTTGCGTGCAGGCTGAAAGTCAGCCACCTAAATCGACGTAAAAACTCGGTAGAGAATCCGTGCTTCAGCGAAGACAGCCGCTCCTGTGGGTGGAAGCATTTTGTTGTGGGCGTGCTTGAGAGCACTACAAGGGATTCCAAAGGTATATACGAGTGAGACTCAGGACCCAGGAAAAGGCAGAAAGAGGCCCCTGTGTGTTTGATTAAGCTAGCACTGAGACCCTCCACTTGCATGGACCTCTAATCCCTAGGGTTCTAACTCGAAGAAACAACAGTGTACAGAGACAGTGTTTTAGCTTCTGACGTCCTCTCTGTGGGAGGAAGCAGTTTAGGGTGTAGTGTGAGTGAGAGCCACGGGACTGGATCCCTTTCGTAAAATCGGGGTTGAGAGAACCTGGTACAGAGGGGAGCACACAAATCACATCATGGTTATGGGGCTAGTAGCGTTGACCCGTGGGTGCGTGCAGTCAGTCTTAATGTCAGCCACCTAACTCGAAGGAGAAACTCGGTGGAGAATCCGTGCTTCAGCGAAAACAGCCGCTCCTGAGGGTGGAAGCATTTTGTTGTGTGCGTGTGTGAGAGCACTGCAAGGGAGTCCAAAGCTATATACGAGTGAGAGTCAGACCACAGCAAAGTTAGAACAAGGCTCCCCGTGTGTATGACTTAGCTAGCACTGAGGCCCTCCATTTGCATTGAAGTCTAATTGCTAGGGTTCTAACTCGAAGAAACAACAGTGTACAGAGACAGTGTTTTAGCTTCCGACGTCCTCTTGGTGGGAGGAAGCAGTTTAAGGTGTAGTTTGGGTGAGAGCCACGGGACTGTTGCCATTTCGTAAAATCGGGGTAGAGAACGCCTGTAGAGTAGGCAGTGCGCAAATCACATCACAGTTATGGGGCTAGTAGCGGTGCTCCGGGAGTGCGTGCAGGCTGATATTCAGCCACCTCACTCGAAGGAAAAACTCGGTAGAGAATCAGTGCTTCAGCGAAAAGAGCCGCTCCTGAGGGTGGAAGCATTTCGTTGTGTGTGTTCGTGAGATTAGTGCAAGGGAGTCCAAAGCTATATACGAGTCAGACTCAGGCCACATCAAAAGGCAGAACAAGACTCCCAGTGTGTTTGATGTAGCTAGCACTGCGGCCCTACTTTTGCATGGAAGTCTACTTGCTAGGGTTCTGATTCGAACAAACAACAGTGTACAGAAACAGTGTTTTAGCGTCCGACGACCTCTCTGTGGGTGGAAGCAGTTTCGCGTGTACTGTGGGTGGGAGCCACGGGACCTGTGCCATTTCGTAAAATCGGGGTAGAGACAAGCCGGTACAGAATGCAGCTCACAAATCACATCATGCTTCTGGGGCTAGTAGCGTTGCCTCAGGGGTGCATGCAGGCTGAAAGTCAGCCACCTAACTCGACGGAAAAACTCGGTAGAGAATCCGTGCTTCAGCGAAAACAGCCGCTCCTGAGGGTGGAAGCACTTTTTTGTGTGCGTGCGTGAGAGCACTGCAAGGGAGTCCAAACCTTTTTCCGAATGAGACTCAGGCCCCAGCAAAAGGCAGAACAAGACTCCCCGTGTGTTTGATTTCGCTAGCTCTGCGGCCCTCCATGTGCATTGATGTCTAATAGCTAGGGTTCTGACTCAAAAAAACAACAGTGTACGGAAACACAGTTTTAGCTTCCGATGACCTCTCTGTGGGAGGAAGCAGTTTAGGGTGTACTGTGGGTGAGAGCCACAGGACTGGTTCCATTTCATAAAATCGGTGTAGAGACAGGCTGGTATAGGATATACCGCACAAATCACATCATGGTTATGGGGCTAGTAGCGTTGCCTCTGGGGTGCGTGCAGGCTGAAAGTCAGTCACCTAACTCGACGGAAAAACTCGGGAGAGAATCCGTGCTTCAGCGAAGACAGTCGCTCCTGTGGGTGGAAGCATTTTGTTGTGTGCGTGCTTGAGAGCACTACAAGGGATTCCAAAGGTATATACGAGTGAGACTCAGGACCCAAGAAAAGGCAGTACGAGGCCCCCGTGTGTTTGATTAAGCTAGCACTGAGACCCTCCATTTGTATGGAAGTCTAATCACTGGGGTTCTAACTCGAAGAAACAACAGTGTACAGAGACAGTGTTTTAGCTTCCGACGTCCTCTCTGTGGGAGGAAGCAGTTTAGGGTGTAGTGTGAGTGAGAGCCACGGGACTGGATCCATTTCGTAAAATCGGGGTAGAGAGAACCCGCTACAGAGGGGAGCGCACATTCACATCATGGTTATGGGGCTAGTAGCGTTGTCCCGTGGGTGCGTGCAATCTTAATGTCAGTCACCTAACTCGAAGGAGAAACTCGGTAGAGAATCCGTGCTTCAGCGAAAATAGCCGCTCCTGAGGGTGGAAGCATTTTGTTGTGTGCGTGTGTGAGAGCACTGCAAGGGAGTCCAAAGCTATATACGAGTGAGAGTCTGACCCCAGCAAAGTTATAACAAGGCTCCAGTGTACATGACTTAGCTAGCACTGAGGCCCTCCATTTGCATTGAAGTCTAATTGCTAGGGTTCTAACTCGAAGAAACAACAGTGTACAGAGACAGTGTTTTAGCTTCCGACGACCTCTCTGTGGGAGGAAGCAGTTTAGTGTGTGCTTTCGTTGAGAGCCACGGGACTGGCTCCATTTCGTAAAATCGGGGTAGACACAGGCCGGAACGAGGGCAGCGCACAAATCCCATCATGTTTATGGGGCTAGTAGCGTTGCCCCTGGGTTGCATGCAGACTGAAAGTCAGCCATCTAAGTCGACGGACAAACTCGGTAGAGAATCCGTGCTTCAGCGAAAACAGCCGTTCCTGAGGTTGGAAGCATTTTGTTGTATGCATGCCTGAGAGTACTGCAAAGGAGTCCAAAGCTATATACGAGTCAGCCTCAGGCCACATCAAAAGGCAGAACAAGACTCCCAGTGTGTTTGATTTAGCTAGCACTGCTGGCCTATTTTGCATAGAAGTCTACTCGCTAGCATTCTAACTCGAAGAAAAACAGTGTACATAAACAGTGTTTTACCTTCCGATGACCTCTCTGTGGGAGGAAGCAGTTTAGGGTGTACTTTCATTGAGAGCCACGGGACTGGCTCATTTCGTAAAATCGGGGTAGAGACAGGCCGGTACAGAAGGCAGCACACAAATCACGTCATGGTTATGGGGCTAATAGCGTTGCCCCGTGGTGCATGCACCCTGAAGTTCACCCAGTTAACTTGAAGGAAACACTCGGTAGAGAATCCGTGCTTCAGCGAAAACAGCCGCTCCTGAGGGTGGAAGCATTTTGTTGTGTGTGTTCGTGAGATTACTGCAAGGGAGTCCAATCCTTTTTCCGGGGGAGACTCAGGTCCCAGCAAAATGCTGAACAAGACTCCCCGTGTGTTTGATTTACGTAGCACTGCTGCGCTCCATTTACATTAAAGTCTAATCGCTAGGGTTCTACCTCGAAGGAACAACAGTGTACAGAAACAGTGTTTTAGCGTCCGACGAACTCTCTGTGGGAGGAACCAGTTTAGCGTGTACTGTGGGTGAGAACCACGGGACTGGTGCCATTTCTTAAAATCGGGGTAGAGACAAGCCAGTACAGAAGGCATCTCACAAATCACATCATGGTTATGGGGCTAGTAGCGTTGCCCCGGGGGTGCATGCAGGCTGCATGTCAGCCACCTACCTCGAAGGAAAAACTCGGTAGAGAATCCGAGCTTCAACGAAAACTGCCGCTCCTGAGGGTGGAAGCATTTCGTTGTGTGCGTGCGTGAGAGCACTGCAAGGGATTCCAAACCTCTATACGTGTGAGACTCAGACCCCAGCAAAAGGCAGAACATGGCTCCCCGTGTGTTTGATTTACCTAGCACTGAGGCCCTCCATTTGCATTGAAGTCTAATCGCTAGGGTTCTAACTCGAAGAAACAACAGTGTCCAAAACAGTGTTTTAGCTTGCGACGACCTCTCTGTGGGAGGAAGCAGTTTAGGGTGTACTTTGGGTGAGAGCAACCGGACTGGTCCCATTTTGTAAAATCGAGGTAGAGGCAAGCCGGTACAGAAGACAGCTCACAAATCACATCATTGTTATGGGGCTAATACCGTTGCCCCGTGGGTGCGTGCAGGCTGAAAGTCAGCCACCTAAGTCGACGGAAAAACTCGGTAGAGAATCCGTGGTTCAGCAAAAACAGCCGCTCCTGAGGGTAGAAGAATTTTGTTGTGTGCGTGCGTGAGAGCACTGCAAGGGAGTCCAAAGCTATATACGGGTCAGACTCTGGACACATCAAAAGGCAGAACAAGACTCCCAGTGTGTTTGATTTAGCTAGAACTGAGGCCCTCCATTTGCATTGAAGTCTAATCGCTAGGGTTCTGACTCGAACAAACAACAGTGTACAGAAACAGTGTTTTAGATTCCGACGACCTCTCTGTGGAGGAAGCACTTTAGGGTGTACTTTCGTTGAGAGCCCCAGGACTGGCTCCATTCCGTAAAATCGGGTTAGAGACAAGCTGGTACAGGAGGTAGTGCACAAATCACATCATGGTTATGGGGCTAATAGCATTGCCCCGGGGTTGCGTGCAGGCTGAAAGTCAGCCACCTAACTCGACGGAAAAACTCGGGAGAGAATCCGTGCTTCAGCGAAGACAGCCGCTCCTGTGGGTGGAAGCATTTTGTTGTGTGCGTGCGTGAGAGCACTACAAGGGATTCCAAAGGTATATACGAGTGAGACTCAGGACCCAGCAAAAGGCAGGATGAGGCCCCTGTGTGTTTGATTAAGCTAGCACTGAGACCCTCCATTTGCATGGAAGTCTAATCACTAGGGTTCTAACTCGAAGAAACAACAGTGTACAGAGACAGTGTTTTAGCTTCCGACGACCTCTCTGTGGGAGGAAGCAGTTTAGGGTGTAGTGTGAGTGAGAGCCACGGGACTGGATCCATTTCGTAAAATCGGGGTAGAGAGAACCCGGTACAGAGGGGAGCACACAAATCACATCATGGTTATGGAGCTAGTAGCGTTGCCCCGTTGGTGCGTGCAGTCTTAATGTCAGCCACCTAACTCGAAGGAGAAACTCGGTAGAGAATCCGTGCTTCAGCGAAAACAGCCGCTCCTGGGGGTGGAAGCATTTTGTTGTGTGCGTGTGTGAGAGCACTGCTAGGGAGTCCAAAGCTTTTTACGAGTGAGTCTCAGGCCCCAGCAAAAGGCAGAACAGGACTCCCCATGTGTTTGATTTAGCTAGCACTGCGGCTCTCATTTTGCAATGAAGTCTAATCGCTAGGGTTCTAACTCGAACAAACAACAATGTACAGAAACCGTGTTTTAGCTTCCGACGACCTCACTGTGGGAGGAAGCAGTTTAGGATATACTGTGGAGGAGAGCCTGGGACTGGGTTCCATTTCTTAAAATCGGGGTAGAGACAGGCCGGTACAGAAGGCAGCTCACAAATCACATCATGGCTATGGGGCTAGTAGCGTTGCCCCGAGGGTGCATGCAGGGTGAAAGTCAGCCACGTAACTTGAAGGAAAAACTCGGTAGAGAATCCGTGCTTCAACCAAAGCAGCCACTCCTTAGGGTGGAAGCATTTTGTTGTGTGCGTGCGTGAGAGCACTGCAAGGGAGTTCAAACTTTTTCCAAGTCAGACTCAGGCCCCAGCAAAATGCGGAACAAGACGCCCAGTGTGTTTGATTTAGCTACCACTGCGGCTCCCCTTGCGCATTGAAATCTAATCGCTAGGGTTCTAACTCGAACGAACAACAGTGTACAGAAACAGTGTTTTAGCTTCCGACGACCTCTCTGTGGGAGGAAGCAGTTTAGGGTGTACTGTGGGTGAGAACCTGCGGATGCCTTCCATTCCATAAAATCGGGGTAGAGACAGGCCGGTACAGAAGGCAGCTCACAAATCACATCATGGTTATGGGGCTACTAGCGTTGCCCCGGGGGTGCATACAGGCTGAAATCAGCCACCTAACTGCAAGGAGAAACTCGGTAGAGAATCCGTGTTTCAGCGAAAATAGCCGCTCCTGAGGGAGGAAGCATTTTGCTGTGTGCATGCGTGAGAGAACTGCCAGGGAGTGCAAGGCCATTTTGCGAGTGAGACTCAGTCCCCTGCAAGAGGCAGAACATGACTCCCCATGTGTTTCATCAAGCTAGCACTGTAGCCCCAGGTTTGCATGGAATTCTAATCAGTAGCATTCTAACTCGAAGAAACAACAGTGTAGAGATATCGTGCTTTAGTTACTGTTGACCTCTCTGTGGGAAGAAGCAGTTTAGCGTGTCCTGTGGGTGAGGGCCTGGGGACGGGTTCCATTTCGTAAAATCTGGTGAGAGACAGCCCGGTACAGAAGGCAGCTCTCAACTCCCATCATGGTTATGGGGCTAGTAGCGTTGTCCAGGGTGTGTGTGCTGGCTTAAAGACAGCCACCTAACTCGAAGGAAAAACTCGGTAGAGAATCCGTGCTGCAGCTAAAACAGCCACTCCTGAGGGTGGAAGCATTCCGTTGTGTGTGTGCGTGAGAGCACTGCAAGGGAGTCCAAAGCTTTTTGCTAGTGAGACTCAGGCCCCAGCAAAAGGCAGAACACGACTCCCCGCGTGTTTGATCTAGCTAGCACTGCGGCCGTTCTTTTGCATGGGAGTCTAATCGCTAGCGTTCTAACTCGAAGAAACAACAGTGTACAGAGACTGCGTTTTATCTATCGACGACCTCTCTTTCCGAAGAAGCAGTTTAGGGTGTACTGTGGGTGAGAACCTGGGGACGGGTTCCATTTCGTAAAATCAGGGGAGAAACAGGCTGGTGCAGAAGGCAGCTCTCAACTCACAGCATGTTTATGAGGTCATGAAAAATGAAATGGATGCACACCTGGAATCTTATAAACTACCAAGACTGAAATAGGAAGAGATAGAAAATCAGAACTGACCAATGACCAGCAAGGAAATTGAAGCAGTAATCAAAACCCTCCCAAAGAACAAAGGTTCAGGGCCAGATGGCTTCCCATGGAAATTCTACCAAACATTTAAAGAAGTAATAATATCTATTCTACTGAAGCTGTTTGAAAAAATAGAAAAGAAAGAAAACTTCCAAACTCATTCTATGAGGCCAGCATTACCTTGATCCCAAAACCAAAGACCCCATCAAAAAGGAGAATTAGAGACCAATATCCCTGATGAATATAGATGCCAAAATACTCAACAAGATACTAGTCAATAGGATCCAACAATACATTAAAAAGATCATCCACCACGACCAAGTGCGATTTATCCCTGGGATGCAAGAGTGGTTCAACAATCGCAAATCAATCAATGTGATAGGACACATTAATAAGAGGAGAGAGAAGAACCATATGGTCCTCTCAATTGATGCAGGAAAAGCATTTGACGAATTACAACAACTTTTCCTGATTAAAACTCTTCAAAGCATAGGGATAGAGGGAACATACCTCAATATCATAAAAGCCATCTATGAAAAGCCCACAGTGAATATCATTCTCAATGGGGAAGAACTGAAAGCTTTTTCCCTTAAGGTTAGGCACACGACCGGGATACCCGCTCTCACCACTATTGTTCACCATAGTACTAGAAGTCTTAGCCTCAGCAATCGGGCAACAAAAAGAAATAAAAGGCATTCAAATTGGCAAAGAAGACGTCAAACTCTCTCTCTTTGCTGCAGATGACATGATACTTTATGTGGAAAACCCCAAAGACTCCACACCAAAATTGCTAGAACTCGTACAGCAATTCAGCAACATGGCAGGCTACAAAATCAATGCACAGAAATCAGTTGCATTTCTATACACGAACAATGTGATTGAAGAAAGAGAAATTAAGGAATTGATCCCATTTACAATTGCACCAAAAACCATAAGATACCTAGGAATAAACCTAACCAAAGATGTAAAGGATCTGTATAACCGAAACTTACAGAATACTTATGAAAGAAATTGAGGAAGACACAAAGAGATGGAAAAACAATCCATGCTCACGGATTGGAAGAATAAACATTGTGAAAATGACTATGCTGCCCAGAACAATCTACACATGCAATGCAATCCCTATCAACCTACCAGGGAAATTTTTCAGAGCTGGAAGAAAGAGTTCTAAAATTTGTATGGAATCAGACAAGACCCTGAATCAGGAGGGGAATGCTGAAAATGAGAACCAAAGCTGGGGGCATCACAGTGCCTGACTTCAAGCTATATGACAAAGCTGTGATCATCAAGACAACAGGGTACTGGCAAAAAAAACACAAACAAACAAAAAACAAAAAACAAAACAAAACAAAACAAAAAACCAGACCATAGATCAAACAGAATAGAGTCTCCAAAAATGTACCCTCAACTCTATGGTCAACTAATCTTCAAGAAAGAAGGAAAGAATATCCAATAGAAAAAAGACACTCTCTTCAATAAATGGTGCTGGGAAAATTGGACAGCCACAAGCAGAAGAATGAAACTGGACCATTCTCTTACACCATACACAAAGTTAAACTCAAAATGGATGAAAGACCTCAATGTGAGAGAGGAATCCATCAAAATCCTAGAGGAGAACACAGGAAGCAGCCTCTTCAACCTCGTCCTCAGCAACTTCTTGCAAGACAGATCTCTAAAGGCCAGGGAAACAAAAGCAAAAATGAACTATGGGTACTTCATCAATATAGAAAGCTTCTGCACAGGAAAGGAAACAGTCAACAAAACTAAAAGGTAACCCACAGAATGGGAGAAGATATTTGCAAATGACATTATAGATGAAGGGCTGGTATCCACGACCTATGAAAAACTTCTCAAACTCAACCTGTAAAACACAAATAACCCAGTAAAGGAATGGCCCAAAGTCATGAACAGACACTTCTCCAAAGTAGACATACAATTGGTCAATGGACACATGAAAAAATGCTCCACATCACTTGGTATCAAGGAAATACAAATCAAAACCACAATGAGATACCAATTTACACCAGTCAGAATGGTTAAAATTAACAAGACATGGAACAGCAAATGTTGGCGAGGATGTGGAGAAGGGGGAATCCTCTTACACTGTTGGTAGGAATGCAAGCTGGTACTGTCACTCTGGAAAACAGTATGGAAGTTCCTCAGGATGTTAAAAATAGAGCTACCTTACAACCCAACAATAGCACTACTCAGTATTTAACCCAAATATATAGAAGTCATGAAAAGAAGGGGCACATGCACCCCAATGTTCATAGCAGCAATGTCCACAATAGCCAAACTATGGAAGGAGCCAAGATGTCTTTTGACAGATGAATGGATAAAGGAGACGTGGTTCATATATACAATGGAATATTACTCAGCCATCAGAGAGGATGAATCCCTACCATTTACATTGACATGGATGGAATTGGAGGGTATTATGCTAAGTGAAATAAGTCAATGAGAGAAAGACTACTATTATATGGTTTCACTCATTTGTGGAATATAAGAAATAATGCAGAGGATCAAAAGGTAGGGGAGGGAAAACTGAATGGCAAGAAATCAGAGGGAGACAAAACTGTGAGAAACTCAACTCTGGGAAACAAACTGAGGGTTGTGGAAGGTGTGGTAGGTGGGGGATCAGGTAATTGTGTAATGAGCATTAAGGAGGGCACATGCTGTGATGAGTACTGTGTGTTATATGCAACTGATGAATTATTGAACACTACCTATGAAACTCATGATGTATTATATGTTGGCCAGTTGAATTAAAAAAAAAAAAAAAAAAAGAATCCTAGCTGTTAGCCAGAGATACAACACAAGAGAACTGTGTCACTGTGTGTGCTGATGGCCAGGCACAGACAGGTTGAGGGCAGTAATCTGATGAAAACCTGGTACATAGGAGAGGAGATTGTTCACTTTTCTGTGAGGTCCTCTTGTTAATCAGCAGCTGCTAATTCCCTTCCCTGGGAACAAGAGGGTGGGTGACTCCATTTTCTATTCTCCTGCCCACCAGCACATTCAGACTTCAGTGAGAAACACAGTGTCTTCAGCAGAGGCTGGAGTCACTTACACCAAACCTGCCCCTCTCCCAAGCATACCCCAGGCCTGGCAGGGGAATCTTTACAAGGACAGGTCTGACTGGGAGACAGTGATACAGGCCTCTCCCTCCGAAGACCAACACAGGCCGTCCACATACATTAAGGCTACTGATCAAAGAGTGCTCCAAAGCATCAGACTCAGTTGTGGCAGAAATAGGACCTAGCTTTTTTATGTTTTTTTCTTTCTTAAACTTCCCCCCCCCCCCGTTTGGCATCAGGTTATAGTTTTTTGTTCATTTTTTGGCTCGTTTGTTTCCTTTTCTCATTTTTTTGGAATAGTTTTTTCCCTCTTTCTTTTTTCTCTTCTTTCTTTTTCTTTGGAATTAGTTTATATATTTTTGTTTATCTGTTTGCTTTCTTGTTTCTTTTCTTTTTTCTCGGATCAGGCTTTTTTCTTTCTTTTTCTTTTTTTTTCTCATCACAGGCTTATCTTAACAAACAAACCAAAGCACACCTAGTTAAAGGTCCAAAAACTCCCCACTGCAGGCAAAGAGAAAATCTGCAGAGGACTAGCCTGTGGGAAAGAACAGCCAAAACGCAACATTATAGTGCACACAACATACAACAGGAACACTTCTTGAAGCACCAGTCCCTAGACAGTGCTTAATATAGTGTTGCTATTAGGAGCAGGAAACAACAAGCTTTCACAATACACAAAAGACAGAACCATAGTAAAAATGACAAGAGAGAGGAATTCTCACCAAAAGAAAGATCCAGAAGAAACCAGAGCCAGGGACTTGCTCAAAACAGATTCAAGCAATTTATCTGAATAAGAATTTAGAATAACAGTCATAAGAATTCTAGCTGGGCTTGAAACAAGAATAGGAAACACCAGAGAAACCCTGGCTGCAGAGATAAAAGTCCCCAAAACTAGTCAGTTCCAAATAAAAAAATGCTATAAGTGAGATACAAAACTGACCAGATGAAATCACAAAGGTGATGGAAGAGGCAGAGGAATTAATAGGTGATATACAAGATAAAATTATGGAAAACAATGAAGCTGAAAAGAGGGAAAGAAAGGTATTAGATATGAAGGAAGACTTAGAGAACTCAGCGATTTCACAAATTGCAATAATATCCATATCATAGGAGTGCCAGGAAAATAAGAGTGGGGAAGGGTTTTTTTTTGGTTTTTTGTTTTTTGGTTTTTTTTTGTTTTTTTTAGCAAATGATAGCTTAGAGCTTCCTAATCTGGAGAAGAAAAAAGGCATTTAAGACCAAGAGGCATAGAAAACTCTCCTCAAAACCTCAAAGTCAACAAAAACAGATCAACACCAAGACATATCACAGTGAAACTTGAAAAATACAAAGATAAAGAGAAAATTCTGAAAACAGCTAGGGACAAAAAGTCCTTAACCTACAAGGGTAGACACATAAGATTAGCAGCAGACTTGTCCACTGAAAGCTGGCAGTCCAGAAGAGAGTGGCAGGAAATTGTGCTGAATGGGAAAAATGTGCTGTGATGAGCACTGGATGTTATATGCAAGTAATGAATCATTGAACACTACATAAAAAACTAATGATGTAGGGCGCCTGGGTGGCTCAGTTGGTTAAGTGACTGCCTTCGGCTCAGGTCATGATCCTGGAGTCCCTGGATCGAGTCCCGCATCGGGCTCCCTGCTCGGCAGGGAGTCTGCTTCGCCCTCTGACCCTCCCCCCTCTCATGTGCTCTCTCTCTCTCATTCTCTCTCTCTCAAATAAATAAATAAAGTCTTTAAAAAAAAACTAATGGTGTATTATATGTTGGCTAATTGAACATAAAAAAAATTATAGACCCTTAGACTTATCAAAAAGAAAAGAGAAGGGATTCAAATAAATAAAAGCACTAATGAGAGAGGAGAGATCACAACCAACACCACAGAATATAAGAGAATATTTTGAGCAATTACATGCCAATGAATTGGGCAATCTGGAAAAAAATGGAAAAATTACTAGAAACATATAAACTACCAAAACTGAAACAAGAAGAAATAGAAAATTTGAACAGATGCATAACCAGGAAAGAAATTTAATCAGTTGTTGGGTTTGGCCAGCAAACCCTGAGGTGGTGAATGAAAAGATTACTCCAGACACCTTAGTAGGAGAAAAGAGAGGGCCTGGGAACCAGCTGCTCTAGTGGCGAAAGGGCCCAAGCCAGACCCTGTCTCCACCTTTATTGTGAATATTATCAATACAACAAGGGAATAAGAAAAACAAGAAGGAATGTGAAGCTGTATTAATCAAGACAGTGGCATAAGGAGTATTGTGTGAATAGAACAAGCTGTGTTCATGACGGGTGTGCAGACAGGGAGTACACGGAGTGCATGACCTCCAAAGATAAATGTTTCTCCTAAGTCAAGCATTTACTCCCTGGACGAGTGCATTGAGCTGCAATGAGAATCTGGCTGTTTTCAACCCATAAAACTTAAAGGGGGCCCAGTTTTCCAGACACTCCTTTGCTTTTCAACTAGTCTCATCCAGGAAGGTATGTGTTTATTAAATCTTCTCTAGCCAGGCACAAAGAATTCCCACAATCAGTAATCAAAAATCTCTCAACAAACAAGAGTCCAGGGCCAGATGGCTTCCCAGGGGGAATTCTACTAAACATTTAAAAACAATTAATATCTATTCTTCTGAAGCTGTTCCAAAGATTAAAAATGAAAGGAAAAGTTGCAAACTCATTCTACAAGGCCGGCATTATCTTCATTCCCAAACCAGACAAAGATCCCACTAAAAGGAACTACAGACCAATATCCCTGATGAACATGGATGCAAAAATTCTCACCAAAATACTAGCTGATTGATTCCAACAATATATTAAGTGGATTATTCACCATGCTCAAGTGGGATTTATTCCTGGGTTTCAGAGGTGGTTCAACATCCACAAAACAATCAATGTGATACATCACATTAAGAAAAGAAAGGATAAGAAACATATGATCCTCTAAATAGATGCAGAAAAAGCATTTGACAAAATACAACCTCCTTTCTTGTTAAAAACCCTCAACAAAGTAGGTACAGAGGGAATATACCACAACATCATAATGCCATATATGAAAGACCCACAGCTAATATCAGCCTCAATGGGGAAAAACTGACAGCTTTTCCCCTAAGGTCAGGAACATAACAGGTATGTCCACTCTCACCATTGTTTTTCAACATAGTATTGGAAGTCATAGCCTCAGCAATCAGACAACAAAAAGAAGGAAAAAGCATCCAAATTGACAAGGAAGAAGTCAAAATTTCACTCTTTGCAGATGACATGATACTGTATGTAGAAAACATAAAAGACTCCACCAAAAATTGCTAGAACTGATACAGGAATTTAGCAAAGTTGCAGGATATAAAATCAATGCACAGAAATCTGTTGCATTTCTATACACCAATAATGAAGCAGCAGCAGAATAAATCAAGTAATTAATCCCATTTAAAATTGCACCAAAACCCATAAGATACCTAGGAAGAAACCTAACCAAAGAGGGTAACACATCTGTACTCTGAAAACTATAGAACACTTGTGAAAGAAATTGAGGAAGACACAAAGAAATGAAAAAAATATTTCATGCTCATGGATTGGAAGAGCAAATATTGTTAAAATGTTTATACTACCCAAAGCAATCTACATATTTAATGCAATCCTGATCAAAATAACACCAGCATTTTTTTTATTATTATGTTCAGTTAGCCAACATATCATTAGTTTTTGATGTAGTGTTCAAAGATTCATTAGTTGTGTATAACACCCAATGTTCATCACGTGACTTGCCCTCCTTAATCATCATCCAGTTACCCCTTCCTCCGCCCCCTCCCTTCTGTAACACTCAGTTTGTTTCCCAGAGTCAAGATTCTCTCATGGTTTGTCTCCCTCTCTGATTTCTTCCCATTCATTTTTCCCTCCCTTCCCTTGTGGTGCTCCGCACTATTACTTATGTTCCATATATAAGTGAAACCATATGATAATTGTCTTTCTCTGCTTGACTTATTTCACTTGGCATAATACCCTCTAGTCTCATCCATGTCGATACAAATGGTAGGGATTCATCCTTTCTGATGGCTGAGTAATATTCCATTGTATATATATATACCACATCTTCTTTATCTATTCCTCTGTTGAAGGACATCTCGGCTCCTTCCACAGTTTGGCTATTGTGGACATTGCTGCTATGAACATTGGGGTGCAGGTGCCCCTTCTTTTCACTACATCTGTATCTTTGGGGTAAATACCTACTAGTGCAATTGCTGGGTCATAGGTATCTCTATTTTTAACATCTTGAGGAACCTCCATACTGTTTTCCAGAGTGGCTCTACCAGCTTGCATTCCCACCAAGAGTGTAAGAGGCTTCCCCTTTCTCCACATCCTCACCAACACTTGGTGTTTCCTGTCTTGTTAGGTTTTGCCATTCTAACTGAACACCAGCATTTTTCACAGAACTAGAACAAATAATCCTAAAGTTTGTATAGAACAAGAAAAGACCCTGAATGGTGAAAAGAATGTTGAAAAAGAAAATCAAAGCTTGTGTCATCACAGTGCCAGACTTCAAGCTGTATTGCAAGCTGTAATCCTCAAGACAGTATGGTAGTGGCACAAAAACAGACACATAGATCAATGGAACAGAATAGAGAACCCAGAAGTAGACCCACAACTCCATGGTCAAGTAATCTTCAACAAAGCAGGAAAGAATATCCAATGGAAAAAAGAGTCTCTTCAACAAATCATGATGGGAAAACTAGGCAACCACATGCAGAAGAATGAAACTGGACCATTCTCTTACACCATACACAAAGATAGACTCAAAATGGATGAAAGACCTAAATGTGTGACAGAAAACCATCAAAATCTTAGAGGGAAACACATACAGCAACCTCTTTCACCTCAGCCATAGCAACTTCTTACTAGACATGTCACCTGAGGCAAGGGAAACAAAAGCAAAAATGAACTATTCGGCTTCATCAAGATAAAAAGCTTCTGCACAGTGAAAGTAACAATCCACAAAACTAAAAGGCAACCTATGGAATGGGAGAAGATACTCACAAATGACATATCACATAAAGGGTTAGTATCCAGAATCTATAAAGAACTCATCAAAATCAACAGCCATAGAATAAATAATCCAGTTAGGAAATGGGCAGAAACATGAACAGACACTTCTCCAAAGAAGATATACAAATGGCAACCATGAAAAAATGCTCAACACCACTCATCATTAGGAAATACAATCAGAACCACAATAAGATACAACCTCACACCTGTCAGAAGAGCTAAAATTAACAACTCAGAAAATGACAGATGTTAGCAAGGATATGGAGAAAGGGGGAAACCTTTTGCACTGTTGGTGGGAATGCAAACTGGGATAGTCACTCTGGAAGATAGGACAAATATTCCTCATAACATTAAAAATAGAACTACTCTATGGAATACTGGGTGTTATACCATGGCCTGGGGATCCCTTGGGTCATAAGAATGTGTGGCACCTAAATACTATATTGTTCCCAGGCATAGGAGTTTGGACGCCAGCTGAGAACAGCAAGTCTAGGTGCCAGCAATCTGCTCTGTATTGCCATAAACTGCCAACCACTGTGTGGCTGTGTGACTGCTTTCCTGGGACTGGTCATGCAAAGGACAGAAGCGTGGTAAGACCCTCCCCAAGAGGAACAGCTTGGGTCCATGCCATGGGATTCCCTAAAATTTGGTTTTGAAAGTCAGTCCATACTTGAGATAAAAAAGCTCAGACACAAACAGGTTGAACACAGGGTTCTGACAGAAACTGGGGAGACAATCTCTCTTGTCTCTTGCTCTTTTGTGAGGGCTCACTGAGGAGTTAGTGATGGGAATTTTCAGCTCTGGGGCTAGAGAGTGGGACATTGCCATAGTCTCCTGCCCATCAAGGCTCAGACTTCAGGAAGCAAAACAGAGCCACCTAGTGGTGTCCGAAGCCACTTACACCAATCCCTGCCTCCCTGCAACCTGGAGGCACATTTCTACTGGGACAAGTCCACCTGAGAATTAGTGTAAGAGGCCCCCCCCGCAGAAGACCAGGACAAACAAATCGCTTGCACAAAGTTTACTGACCAGAGAAAGCTACAAAGATTCAGCCCTAAGAGAAAATAGTATCTAGCCTCCTTTGTAATTTTATTCTTAATTTTATTATTATTTTTTCATTTATTTTATTTTTTCAATTCTTTTTTAAAATTTTTAAAAAAATTTATTTATATATGCATACTTTATATACATATATATTAATTTTTTGTTTCCTTTCATTGTATTTCTTTCTTCTTTCTTTCTTTCTTTCTCTTTCTTTCTGTCTTTCTCTTTTTCTTTCTTTCTTTCTTCTCTTTCTTTTGGATCCAGTTTAACAAGCAAACCAAAACACACCCAGGATCTAGTGTTTTTGCTGTTGTTGTTTTCTTATTCTTTCTTCTTTTCTTTTTTGGACAAAATGACTAGACACCGAAGGTCCCCCCAAAAGAAAGAACAGGAGGTCATACTCACAGCCAGGGATTTAATCAACACAGATAAAAGTAAGATGTCTGAACTAGAATTTAAAAGTGATTATAAGGATACTAGCTGGGCTTGAAAAATGCATAGAAGACACTAAAGAATCCCATACTGCAGATAAAAGGACTAAAATCTAGTCAGGCCAAAATTGAAAATGCTATAACTGAGATGCAGTCCCAAGTGGAGACCATAAAAATGAGGATGGATGAATTAGAGGAGTGAATCAGTGATATAGAAGATAAAATTATGGAAAATAAGGAAGCCGAAAAGAAGAGAGAAGGAAAGGTAATGGACCATGAAGATAGATATGGGAAACTAAGCAATTTATTAAAATGTAATAACATTTATATCATAGGAGTCACAGAAGATGAAGAGATAAAGGGGCAGAAAGTTTATTCAACCTTCCCTAATCTGGGGTAGGACACAGACATCAAAATCCAAGAAGCACAGAGAATTCCCATTAAATTCAACAAAAGTTGACCATTTCCAAGTCATATTGTAGTCAAACTCACAAAATACAAAGATGAGGAAATAATACTGAAAGCAGCAAGGGAAAAAAAGTCCTTAACATACAAGGGGAGACAGATCAGGTTGGCAGCGGTTCTTTCCACTGAAACTTGGCAGGCCAGAAAGCAGTGAAAGGAAATATTCAGTAAGATGAATGGGAAAAATATGTAGCCAAGCAGTTTTTATGGAGCAAGGCTGTCATAAAAGATTCCAAGACAAACAAAAACTAAAGGAGTTTGTGACACTAAACCAGTCCTACAAGAAAGTTTAAGGGGCACTCTTTGAGTGGAGAAAAAAAGAGACCAAAATCAAGACAGACTAGAACGGACAAGAAAACATCACCAGAAACACCAACTCTTCGGGTAACACAATGACACTAAATCCATATCTTTCAATAATCATTCTGAATGTAAATAGATGAAATGCTCCAATCAAAAGGCATAGGGTACATGAATGGATTAAAAAATAAGATCCATCTATATGCTCCCTATAAGAGACTCATTTTACACTTAAAGACACCTGCAGATTGAAAGTGAGGGGATGGAGAACCATCTGTCATGCTGATGGAAGAAAACAAGAAGCCAGAGTGGTGACACTTATATCAGAAAAACTAGACCTTTAAGCAAATAATATAACAAGATATGAAGATAAGAATTATATCATAATTAAGAGGCTTATCCATCAGGAGATGTAACAAATGTAAATATGTCCCAACTTGGGAGCACCCAAATATATAAATCAATTAATAACACCATAAAGAAACTCACTGATAATAATACAATAATAGTAGGGGACTTTAATGCCTACTTACAGCAATGGATAGATCATCTAAGCAGAAGCTCAACAAGGAAACAATGACTTTGAACGACAGACTGAAACATATGGACTTAACAGATATATTCAGAGCTTTGCATCTTAAAGCAAAGAATACACATTCTTCTCAAGTGCGCATGGAATATTTTCCAGAATAGATCATATACTGGGTCATGAATCAGCCCTCAACAAGTACAAAAAGATTGAGATCATACCATGTATATTTTCAGACCACAATGTTATGAAATTTGAAGTCAACCACAAGAAAATTTTGGAAAGACACTAATACATGGAGTTTAAAGATCATCCTACTAAAGAATGAATGGGTCAACCAGAATATTAAAAAAGAAATAAAAGGGGCGCCTGGGTGGCTCAGTCGTTAAGCGTCTGCCTTCAGCTCAGGTCATGATCCCGGAGTCCTGGGATCGAGTCCTGGGATCGAGCCCCGCATCGGGCTCCCTGCTCAGCGGGGAGCCTGCTTCTCCCTCTTTCACTCCCCTTGCTTGTGTTCCCTCTCTCACTGTGTCTCTCTCTATCAAATAAATAAAATCTTAAAAAAAAAAAAAGAAATAAAAAAAAGAAATAAAAAAGTACATGGAAGCAAATGAAAATGAAAACATAACAGTCCAAAACCTTTGGGATGTCAGCAGAGATGGTCCTAAAAAGGAAGCATATAGCAATACAGGCCTTCTGTAAGAAGAAAGAAAAGTCTCAAATAAACAACTTAACCTTACATGTAATGAAGTTAGAAAACGAACAGCAAATAAGACCTAAATACAGCAGAAGGGGAATAATAAAGATTAGAGTAGAAATAAATGACATAGAAACAGAAAAATAACAGAACCGATTAACAAAACTAAGAGCTGGTTCTACAAAAAAATCAATAAAATTGATAAATCCCTAGCCAGATTTACCAAAAGAAAAAAGAAAGGACCCAAATAGATAAAAATCATGAATGAAGGAGGAGAGGTCATAAACAACACCACAGAATTACAAACAGTTATAAGAGAATACTTTGAAAAATTATATGCCAACAAACTGGGCAATCTAGAAGAAATGGACAAATTCTGAGAAACCCACAAATTACCAAAACTGATATAAAAAGAGATAGAAAATTTGAACAGATCCATAACCAGCAAAGAAATTGAATCAATAATCAAAAATCTCCAACAACCCAAAGTCCTGTGCTGGAAAACAGTATGGAGATTCCTCAAAAAGTTAAAAATAGAACTATTTGACCCACCAATTTCACTTCTAGGTATTTACCCAAAGGATACAAAAATAGTGATTCAAAGGGCCACATGTACCCCAATGTCTATAGCAGCAATGTCCATAATAGTCAAAATATGGAAAGAGCTCAGATGTCCATTGACAGACGAATGGATAAAGAAGATGTGAGATATATATATATATATATCACATATATACACAATGGAATATTACTCAGTGATCAAAAGAATGAAATCTTGCCATTTGCAACAAAGTGGATGGACCTAGAGTGTATCATGCTAAGGGAAATAAAACAGTCAGAAAAAGACAAATATCATATGATTTCACTCATATGTGGAATTTAAGAAAAAAAAACAGATGAACATAGGGGAAGGGAAGGAAAAATAAAATAAGATAAAAACAGAGAGGGAGGCAAACCATAAGAGACTCTTAACTATAGAAAACAAACTGAGGGTTGCTGGAGGTGTAGTGGGTGGGGATGGGGTAAGTGGATGATGGGCATTAAGAAGGGCATGTGATGTAATGAGCACTGGGTATTATATAAGATTGATGAATCACTGACCTCTACCTCTGAAACTAATAATACACTATATGTTAACTAACTTGAACTTAAATATGATTAAAAAAAAAAAAAGAATATTTTTTAAAAAGTGCTACATGTTTACCAGCAGGTGGCACTATTTCCTATTTCTTAGTGTGAGATTTTTCTTCCTAAATCCTGCCTCCTCTACTCCCCCCCCCCCCTTGTTTGATTACATTAAATTGCATACTTCCCCCCCTTACAGGAAATAAGAAGCATAAACTTATTTGCATTAAGAAAATTGACTGTTTCTATAGATTTTAAGCAACTACAAATCTTTGAATAGTGATTCCACTAAACTGAAATTATCAAACATTATCTAATATTGAAAATTTACCCTGATTTTTTTTTTGTAAAGCAGAGATGAATTCACTAACCTGTTCTATTTTTCATAAATACTTGCCTTCAAAGAAAACCAGCAGATTTTTCACAAAGCCAGCTATGCATTTACCTACTTACCCTGATAATTCATTAACAAGTATCAAATTTTGAAAATACCAATATGGTCAGTTAATGATGATACATTTGGAATCTAAATAGATACTGATCCCAAAGGGTAAGATTATAGATTCAATTGATTTCACTTAAGTCCACCTCCACTATCTCTACATGACACTAGAAAGTAGATTTTGAAGCAACAGAAAATATTAATTTATTGAGCAATATTTCCTGAATGCTACTCACTTATAATTACCTTATCAATGTTTTGTCCTGTCTGACACCTAAAACTTGGTCACTCTTTCACCCTGCCCTCTCCTCACACTTTCTCTCCAATGTTGGCATTCATCTCCCCTCCTCTCACCTGTCAACCTGTCTATTCACCCACTATCTGACAGCTTTCTCATATTGCCTCCTTCGCACCCAATCACATCATTCTGTCTTACTCACTCTTTCCTCCATTTAGTTGTGTGTGTGTGTGTGTGTGTGTGTGTGTGTGTGTTTAACATTTTGTATTTTTTTCTGGGGCTTTTTGGGATGTTTTTTGTTTTTTTGTTTGTTTTATTCTTATCCATTTTCTTTCCATTGGCAATAACATTGCTTGGTTTTTCTATATGGGTTAAGTTTAAAGCTAGGATTAGTTTTCTTTCCTTTTGCTATATTTCTTTCCTTTTGTTATCTTTCTGAACAAATTGTGCATTCTCTCTTTTATCATGGATTAAGTA
Organism: Phoca vitulina; assembly: GCF_004348235.1. Classification (NCBI taxonomy): domain Eukaryota; kingdom Metazoa; phylum Chordata; class Mammalia; order Carnivora; family Phocidae; genus Phoca; species Phoca vitulina. Next base: position 26,429 of record NW_022589756.1, read on the forward strand.
ACAATATCTCACCTCATGCATTAAATAATATGTATGGAGTACTGTGGAAATAGTAAAGGGCTATACAAATAAAAGTCACCACAGTGTTTACAAGCATTTGGTGAGTATAGAAACAAACAAATGAACAAACAAAAAAACTGAAACTGTTTTTTGTTTTCTGATATTGAATAACTTGGTATTGGTCAGTAATGGAGTTATTTTTGCCTTGATTTTAGAATAAAATATGCAAATGATGAGACTCAGGGTGAAAATGAATGAACTGGGATTAAAATGACAAATAACAGAGAAATATGGAATAGGCAACCACACTGTCTCCACTCTTCACAAATGAGTAATCTTAAACAAGTCTCTTTACTTTGTGTTTCTCAGGTCTTAGTTCCTTTATCTGTAAAGAAGTGTATGAAAATAAGCATGCCTGAAGCCAGAGTCCCTGGAAAAGTAGCAACATTGAATCCCTGCCCATTTTTAAGATTTGTAATTTTATCATACAGCTCTAACAATTCCTTAAAATTCGCACACAGTAAAGAGTTTCTGGAAAGAAAGGGACTTGATAAAATTTTTACCTAGTGATTTGAGGATTATTATATGAAAATATAATGGCATCCTGCACCATAGAGAAAATTAGGGAAATTTAGCTTCATGACATGATGATATGAAATAGAACTTTGCACTTTCGAAGACAATAATCCTGTCATTGACTCGGATCTGCTCATAAAATTTACCTGCTTCCAAAAGTTTGTCTCATCCATAGAATAATTCAGCTTCTTCCATAGTCATTGAGTGGGATTACTAAGTCCCTCCCTTAACATTATATTCACTCATTCATTAAAAAAAGTATTTGTACTCATACAATTTTCAGATACTTTGCTCACTTCTGATAATTTCTTGAGACATGAAAAAGGAAACAGTATGGATTTGTTTTCCATAAGAATAGAGTCAACAGAGAGAGGTTTTAAAAGCTGAGATTAAAAACTTTAATAACTACAAATGGGGATGGGGAACTGCCCAAGGTTTCTACCATTAACATCTAATAGAGCTCATGTTTTTCACACCACTCAGTATTTCCTTTTCTTAAATTTCTTTTGCTCAACAAAATTAAATTTTTAACAAAAAATCTGTCTTGGTAATACCAGTATTATATATTATGTGGGTTAAAATAAAATTGACAGGAATTTTTCTTTCAACATATTTTAACAAGCATCTTCTATGAGTGAGGCAGTTTAGGTGCTAAGGATATAGCAGGAAGTAGGCAGCCAGAATGACTCAGAAGGAGCTTATATATAAAAATCAATGCACAGAAATCAGTTGCATTTCTATACACAAACAATGAGACAGAAGAAAGAGAAGGTAAGGAGTTGATCTCATCTACAACTGCACCTAAGACCATAAGATATCTAGGAATAAACCTAACCAAAGAGGCAAAGGATCTGTACTCAGAAAACTATAGAACAGTCAGAAAAGAAATTGAGGAAGACACAAAGAAATGGAAAAACATTCCATGCTCATGGATTAGAACAAAAAATATTGTTAAAATTTCTATGCTACCTAGAGCATTCTATACATTCAATGCAATCCCTACCAAAATACCATCAACTTTTTTCACAGAGCTGGGACAAATAATCCTAAAATTTGTATGGAACCAGAAAAGACCCTGAATAGCCAAAGGAATGTTGGAAAAACAAACAAACAAACAACAAAGCTGGTGGCATCACAATTCTGGACTTCAAACTCTTACAAAGCTGTAATCATCATACAGTATGGTACTGGCACAAAAACAGACACATAGATCAATGGAACAGAATAGAAAACCCAGAAATAGACCCTCAGCTCTATGGTCAACTAATCTTTGACAAAGCAGGAAAGAATATCCAGTGGGAAAAAAAAAGCAGTCTCTTCAATAAATGGTGCTGGGAAAATTGGACAGCTATATACAGAAGAATGAAACTCGTCCATTTCCTTAGACCATACACAAAAACAGACTAAAATGGATGAAAAACCTAAATCCGAGACAGGAATCCATCAAAATCCCAGAGGAGAACAGAGTCAGCAACCTCTATGACCTTAGCCACAGCAACTTCTTGCTAGACATATCTCCAAAGACAAAGGAAACAAAGGCAAACATGAATGTTTTGGACTTCATTAAGAGAGTAAAGGAAACAGATGACAAAACCAAAAGGCAACTTACAGAATGGGAGAAGATATTTGCAAATGTCTTATCAGATAAAGGCCTAGTATCCAAAATCTATAAAGAACTTATCAAACAACACCCAAAAAACAAATAATCCAGTGAAGAAATGGGCAGACGACATGAACACATATTTTTCCAAAGAAGACATACAAATGGCCAATAGACACATGAAAAAATGCTCACCATCACTTGGCATCAGGGAAATCGAAATCAAAACCACACTGGGATACCACTTCACTCCAATCAAAATGGCTAGAATTAATGACAGGAATCAACAAACGTTGGCGAGGATGTGGAGAAAGGGGCACCCTCTTACACTGCTGGTGGGAATGCAAACTGGTACAGCCACTCTGGAAAACAGTATAGAGGTTCCTCAAGACGTTAAAAATAGAGCTACCCTATGACCCAGCAATTGCACTACTGGGTATTTACCCCAAAGATACAAATGTAGTGATTCAAAGGGGCACCTGCACCCCAATGTTTATAACAGCAATGTCCACAGTAGCCAAACTATGGAAAGAGTCATGATGTCCTTCAACAGATGAATGGATAAAGAAGATGTGGTATATATATATATATATATATATATATATATATATATATATACACAAAGGAATACTACTCAGCCATCAAAAAAAAAAACTCCTGCCATTTGCAATGACGTGGATGGAACTAAAAGGTATTTTGCTAAGTGAAAAAAGTCAGAGAAAAACAATTATCATATTATCTCATTCATATGTGGAGTTTAAGAAACAAAACAGGATCATAGGGGAAGAGACGGAAAAATAAAACAAGATGAAATCAGAGAGGGAGACAAACCATAAGAGACTCTTAATCATAGGAAATAAACTGAGGATTGCTGGAAGGGAGGGAGGTGGGGGATGGGGGATGGACGTTAAGGAGGGCACATGATGTAATGAGCACTGGGTATTATATAAGACTGATGAATCACTGACCTATACCTCTGAAACTAATAATGCATTATATGTTAATTAATTGAATTTAAATTAGAAAAAGGAGTTTATACTCGGTGAGAGGAGATGAGCAATTAACCAATAAATAAATAAGCTAAAAAATAAGAAAAAGTTCAGATACTAGTGAGTGAATGCAGGTATCTTTAGCTACACTAGTATAGGTGATTAAGTAGACATTTTAGGCTGAGATCTGAATGATAGAATGATAATCATAATGAGAATGGAGGAAACTGCATTCCAGGATTATTGAACTGATGGCATAAATGCTCTAATGCATAATCAAACAAGAAACCCAGACAGGACTCTGTATCTGGAATAAGCCCATGACAGTAAGAGTGGTAGGAGAAATTGGCAAGGAAGTAGGTAGGTCTGTCGGCTACCAAATGCCTACTCCTTCAGTTTTGCCTTGTTAGTCTCCATAATCAAGCAATTAAGCAGGTAATATGAAAAAAAAGAAGATTTTCATGGCCCTAAATAGAGACACTTTAAGTGGTTTAAGTGGTAGAGTTGGAGAAAATAATAACATGCAACACAGGCTGGCTTTCTAGAACTTACAGTGCATATAGTGATCCCAGATCATAGTCCTGATTTTCTCTTATAGGCCTCCTCCTCCTTCTAGAATATGTAACAAACCTCAGAAAATTCAAAGATAGCCTTATAAGAGTTTCCAGAGTTGCATTTCAACAAAACTGTTTATTAAACAGCAAATCATTATCTTTAGAATAAAAATAACATCATCACTGTATGAATAAATATGTCCTCTGATCTCTTTCTAGAAAACTTCACCTTCTAGTCCTTTTGAAGAAATTTAAAAATTTTTGTTAAAATCAAAGCAAAATGTTTTGAATTTAAAATTTTACTAATTTTAAATAATGGTATGAGAACCTTAGCTAGCAGAACACTTACTTAAAAAAAAATACTTTTCTAAAAAGCAAAAAATAGATTCAATTTAAAAATTAATTACTGTTGCTTTGGAAATTGTTTATGATTAGTAAACTTATATTTTCTTTATGAGGCTTATAATCCTATCAAGGATCCAGGCTGTCCTTGAGAGGAGTGGGTTTTTCTCTAAAACTCGAATTAATCGAAAAGGAGGAAATAGATTCTTGTTTGTGAATAAAGCAGAATGGTGGATGACTTACTTTAAAATTGGTGATGGTTTTGGGCGCCTGGGTGGCTCAGTTGGTTAAGCGACTGCCTTCGGCTCAGGTCATGATCCTGGAGTCCCAGGATCGAGTCCCACATCAGGCTCCCTGCTCAGCAGGGAGTCCGCTCCTCCCTCTCATGCTCTCTGTCTCTCATTCTCTCTCTCGCAAATAAATACAATCTTAAAAAAAAAAAAAAATTAAAATTTGTGATGGTTTTATTTTTCTTCTTATTGTTTTTTGGGGGAGGTATGTGTACACATAGGAGGACAATAGACATATACAGAAGCAAAATATTATTTTTTAAAAAAGATTTTATTTATTCATCTGAGACACAGAGAGACACACAGAGAGAGAGAGAGAGAGAGCATGAGCAGGGAGAGAGGCAGAGGGAGAGGGAGAAGCAGGCTCCCCGCTGAGCCAGGAGCCCAAAGTGGGGCTCGATCCCAGGACCCTGGGATCATGATGCTTAACCATCTGAGCCACCCAGGCGCCCCCAGATGCAAAATATTATGGTAAAATTGAAACACCTTGATGTATTATCCTTTTTCTCCCACAGAGAATCAGAGTATGAATATGTTTTCAGTGCTAGTGCCATCTGAGATTTGACTGTAAGTTGCCTGGTGAACATTTCAGGGTCTTGTGGCCCCAGAGTTGGAGTGTTCACATAGGAACAAAGAAGGGACCAACACAGGAAGCACAAGTCTATGTGTCTAATTTTTCTTCATCTCAGACACTTCTTGAGTACCTTCTTTTCTCCTCCAGGCTCTCTTTCCTTGGTTTCCTTCTCTCTCTCTCTTTTTTTTAAATTTTATTTTATTGTGTTATGTTAGCCACCATACAATACATCATTAGTTTTTGATGTGGTGATCCACGATTCATTGTTTTCATATAACACCCAGTGCTCCATGCAGTACGTGCCCTCCTTAATACCTATCAAGGGGCTAACCTATCCTCCCACCCCCTCCCCTCTAAAAACCTCAATTTGTTTCTCAGAGTCCATAGTCTCTCATGGTTCATCTCTCCCTCCGATTCCCCCTTTCATTTTTCCCTTCCTTCTCCTAATGACCTCCATGCTATTCCTCATGTGCCACAAATAAGTGAAACCATATGATAATTGACTTTCTCTGCTTGACTTATTTCACTTAGCATAATCTCCTCCAGTCCCATCCATGTTGATATAAAAGTTGGGTGGTTCATCCTTTCTGATGGCTGAGTAATATTCCATTGTATATATGGACCACATCTTCTTTATCCATTCATCTGTTAAAGAGCATCCCAGCTCTTTCCACAGTTTGGCTATTGTGGACATCGCTGCTATGAACATTGGGGTGCATATGGCCTTTCTTTTCACTACATCTGTGTCTTTGGGGTAAATACCCAGCAGTGTAATTGCTGAGTCATAGGGTAGCTCTATATTTAATTTTTTGAAGCACCTCCACACTGTTTTCCAAAGTGGCTGTACCAACTTGCATTCCCACCAACAGTGTAAGAGGGTTCCCCTTTCTCCACAACCTCTCCAACATTTGTTGTTTCTTGCCCTGTCAATTTTGGCTATTCTAACTGGTGTAAGGTGGTATCTTAATGTGGTTTTGATTTGAATTTCCCTGATGGCTAATGATGATGAACATTTTTTCATGTGTCTGTTAGCCATTTGTATGTCTTCTTTGGAGAAGTGTCTGTTCATGTCTTCTGCCCATGTCTTCTGATTATTTGTTTTTTGGGTGTTGAGTTTGAGAAGTTCTATATATATATTGGCTATCAGCCCTTTGTCTGTAGTATCATTTGCAAATATCTTCTCCCAATCTGTGGGTTGCCTCTTTGTTTTGCTGACTGTTTCCTTTGCTGTGCAGAAGCTTTTTATCTTGTTGAAGTCCCAAAAGTTCATTTTTGCTTTTGTTTCACTTGCCTTTGGAGATGTATCTTGAAAGAAGTTGCTGTGGCTGATGTCAAAGAGGTTACTGCCTACGTTCTCCTCTAGGATTTTGATTGATTCTTGTCTCACATTGAGGTCTTTCATCCATTTTGAGTTTATCTTTGTGTATGGTGTTAGAGAATGGTCGAGTTTCATTCTTCTGCATGTGACTGTCCAATTTTCCCAGCACCATTTATTGAAGAGACTGTCTTTTTTCCATTGCATACTTTTTCCTGCTTTGTCAAAGATTATTTGACCATAGACTTGAGGGTCCATATCTGGGCTCTCTATTCTGTTCCACTGGTCTATGTGTCTGTTTTTGTGCCAATACCATGTTGGTGATCACTGCTTTGTAATATAGCTTGAAATCGGGCAATGTGATGCCCCCAACTTTGTTTTTCTTTTTCAATATTTCCTTGGCGATTTGGGGTATTTTCTGATTCCATATAAATTTTAGGATTGTTTGTTCCAGCACTTTGAAAAATGTCATTGGAATTTGGATCTGGATGGCATTGAAGGTATAGACTGCTCTGGGTAGCTTAGACATTTTAACAATGTTTATTCTTCCAATCCATGAGCATGGAATGTTTTACCATCTCTTTGTGTCTTCTTCAATTTCTTTCATGAGTGTTCTGTAGTTCCTAGAGTATAGATCTTTTACCTCTTTGGTTAGGTTTATTCTGAGGTATCTTATGGTTTTTGGTGCTATTGTAAATGGAATCATTTCTCTAATTTCTCTTTCTACAATTGCGTTGTTAGTGTATAAGAAAGCAACTGATTTCTGTGCATTGATTTTGTATCCTGCCACATTACTGAATTGCTATATGAGTTCTAGTAATTTGGGGGTGGAGTCTATTGGGTTTTCCACATAAAGTATCATGTCATCTGCAAAAAGAGTTTGATTTCTTCTTTGCCAATTCGAATACGTTTTATTTCTTTTTGTGGTCTGATTGCTGTTGCTAGGACTTCTAGTACTATGGGGAACAATAGTGGTGAGAGTGGGCATCCTTATGTGTTCCTGAACTTAAGGGAAATGCTCTCAACTTTTCCCCCTTGAGGATGCTATTTGCTGTGTGTTTTTCATAGATGGATTTTATGAACTTGAGGAATGTTCCCTCTATCCCTATACTCTGAAGAGTTTTAATCAGGAAAGGATGCTGTAATTTGTCAATTGCTTTTTCTGCATCAATTGAGAGGACCATATGGTTCTTCTCCCTCCTCTTATTAATGTGTTCTATCACACTGATTGATTTGCAAATGTTGAACCACCCTTGCATCCCAGGGATAAATCACACTTGGTCGTGGTGGATGATCCTTTTAATGTATTGTTGGATCCTATTAGCTAGGATTTTTTGAGGGTTTTGGAACCCATATTCATCAGGGATATTGGTCTGAAATTCTCCTTTTTGATGGGGTCTTTGCCTGGCTTGGGGATTAAGGTAATGCTGGCATCATAGAATGAGTCTGAAAGCTTTCCTTCTGTTTCTATTTTCTGAAACAGCTTCAGTAGAATAGGTATCATTTCTTCTTTGAATGTTTGGTAGCATTCCCCAGGGAATCCAGCAGGTCCTGGACTCTTGTTTTTTGATCACTGCTTCAATCTCATTACTGGTTATTGGCCTATTCAGGTTGTCAATTTCTTCCTGTTTCAGTCTTGGCAGTTTATAGGTTTCCAGGAAGGCATCCATTTCATCCAGATTGCTCAATTTATTGGCATATAGTTGTTGATAATAATTTCTAATAATTGTTCCTATTTCCTTGGTGTTAGTCGTGATCTCTCCCTTTTCATTCATGATTTTATTAATTTGGGTCATTTCTCTTTTATTTTGGATAAGTCTGGCCATGGTTTATAGATCTTATGAATTTTTTCAAAGAACTAGCTTCTAGTTTTGTTGATCTGATCTACTGTGTCTCTGGTTTCTAGTTCATTGATCTCTGCTCTAATCTTAATTATTTCTCTTCTAATGCATGGCTTAGCCATCCTTTGTTGTTTTTTCTCCAGTTCTTTAAGGTGTAGAGTTAGTTGGTGAATTCGGGATTTTTCTATTTTTTTGAGTGAGGCTTGGATGGCTATGTATTTCCCCCTTAGGACCGCCTTTGCAGTATCCCATAGGTTTTGGACCAATGTGTTTTCATTCTCATTGGTTTCCATGAATTGTTTAAGTTCTTTGATTTTCTGGTTGACCCAAACATTCTTGAGCAGAGTGGTCTTTAGCTTCCAAGTGTTTGAATTTCTTCCAAACTTTTTCTTGTGATTGAGTTCCAGTTTTAAAGCATTATGGTCTGAGAATATGAAGGGAATAATCTCAATCTTTTGGTGTCGGTTGAGACCTGATTTGTGACCCAGTATGTGGTCTATTCTGGAGAAAGTTCCATGTGCACTCGAGAAGAATGAGTATTCTGTTGTTTTAGGGTGGAATGCTCTGTATATATCTATGAGGTCCATCTGGTCCAGTGTGTCATTCAAAGCTCTTGGTTCTTTGTTGATTTCCTGCTTAGATGATCTGTCTATTGCTAAGAGTGGAGTATTGAGGTCTCCTACAATTAACATATTATTATCAATATGACTCTTTATTTTGGTTAACAGTTGGCTTATGTAGATAGCTTCTCCCATGTTGGGGGTGTAGATATTTACAATTGTTAGATCTTCTTGTTGGATAGACCCTTTGAGAATGATATAGTGTCCTTCTGTGTCTCTAACTACTGTCTTTAGTTTAAATCTAATTTGTCTGATATAATAATTACTACCCCAGCTTTCTTTTGAGATCCACTGGCATGGAAGATGGATCTCCATCCCTTCACTTTCAGTCTGGATGTATCTTTAGGTTCCAAATGAGTCTCCTGTAGACAGCATATGGATGGGTCCTGTCTTTTTATCCAATCTGCAACCCTTTGCCATTTTATGGGAGCATTTAGGCTGTTCACGTTGAGAGTGATTATTGCAAGATATGAATTTATTGTCTTCATGTTGCTTGTGAAGACCTTGTTTTTATAGATTGTCTCTCTAAGTTTCTGTTCTATTTCACTCTTGGGGTCTTTCTCCTTTTATAGAACCCCCCCTTAATATTTCTTGCAGGGCCGGCTTACTGGTCACATATTCTTTCAGTTTCTGCTGGTCTTGGAAGCTCTGCTTCTCTCCATCCATTCTAAATGACAGTCTTGCCAGATAAAGTATTCTTGGCTGCATGTTCTTCTCGTTTAGTACCCTGAATATGTCTTGTCAGCCTTTCTGGCTTGCCAGGTTTCTGTGGATAAGTCTGACGTTATTCTGATGTTCCTCCTTCTGTACGTAAGGAATCTCTTCCCCCTAACTACCCTTAAGATGGTTTCCTTGGTTCTAAGATTTGCGAGTTTTACTATTACATGCCAGGGTGTTGGCCTGTTTTCCTTCACCTTGGGAGGGGTTCTCTCTGTCTCTCGGACACAAATGTTTGTTTCATTCCCCAGATTAGGGAAGTTCTCAGCTGCAATTTGCTCAAATATATCTTCTAGTCCTCTCTTTCTCTCTCCACCCCCTCCGGGATCCCAATAATTCTGACACTGGAATGTTTCTTGGTGTTACTTATTTCTCTGATTCTATCTTCCTGGATTCTGACTTGCTTTTCCCTGGCCTCCTTTTTCCCTTCTTGTCTATTAATTGGTCTTGCAGATCACTAATTCGTTCTTCTGCCTCACTTACCGTAGCTGTTAGATTATCTAGATTAAATTGGATCTCATTGATAGCGTTTTTAAGTTCTGCCAATTCAGCTTTCATTTCTGCCTTTAGAGATTCTATGTTGCCATTAATGGATTTCTCCATTCTAGCTAATGTCTTCACAATTGCTAGCCTGAATTCCATCTCCAACATCTTGGTTATATCTGAATCCATTTGTAAATCTGTGGCATAAGTCATAATCTCTGAGTCTTTCCTATTTTGGGGGTTCCTGCACCTAGTCATTCTGTTGAGGGGTGGTTGAGGGAATGTATAGAGTCCAAATTATTGACCACAACCCAAGCAAGATGCACCTGTTTTCTAGGGACCTCAGGGTTGCCTGCTTCGTTTTCCCAGCCTGTCTTCTGGGAGAGGGGCCTGCTGTGCTGTTACTCAGGCAACACTGTTTGGGCAGAGTTGCCCTGCCCCTGTAGTGGGGGATGGACTCAGTGAAAACTGTTTTTTGGGGGCTTTTGTTCTCTGACGGCTTTCCCTGGCAGCTTTCCATGTCTCTTCCGAGAGTCAGAGCAGAAGAGATCATTTCCAACCCTCTGCTTCAGAACAGAGAGATCACAGTCTGTTCTTCAGTGAGTTTTCCAGGCCACACTATCTCTGTTTCTGTCTGTGCTGCTATAAGCTGCAGCATCCTGGATTGTGCACCCCTCAGGAGGGCTCCCAGTTGTCACCTCCAGGTTGGGGCCTGTCTCTGCCCTTTGTGCTTCTAAAACCACCAGCCACCCTCAGTTCACACACGTGGCCCCTCCATTCAGGGTTTCCCTCCAGAGGGCTGCCCTAAAGTCTTTTCACTGTTGCTATCAGTCTGAGAGTCTGTGCCCCGACCCCAGCATGGGAGGCTATCACTCACTGCAGTGTCAGATCCCCACAGCCAAGATCCCTCCTGCTGCCATTTATCCTCCAATATCTGCCCACGGAATCACAGCTCCCCGCTTCGTACGTTGAAACCAACTGCCTGTGATATTCTGTTTGTAGAGTTCCAGATCTATCTTCTTATATCTCAGGCTGATTTTGTGGGTGTTCAGCTGGTAGATATCCAGCTCAATTCCAGGGACTGGTTGTAAACGGTCCCCTACTCCTCTGCCATCTTTTCCCCCCAAGGGTCTTCTGTTTCCTTCTCTTTTGTATTAGCTCTGTAGCTTTTCTTCCTGATCTCTACTCTTGCCAGTGTGCTTAAGCTGCCTCTATCTTTCCCAAATAAACTTGTTTTAAATGTACTTACCAAGATAATAAAGACTTACACATTAAATTTCTCAGGAGTTGCAATGGACTCAATATTTGTGTCCTCACCTAGTTTATATGTTGAAATCATACCCCCCCAATATGGTAATATTAGAAAGTAGAGCCTTTGGGAGTTAATTACGTCATGGGGGTATTGTATTAATGTCTTAATCCAAGTAACTCCAAAGAGATCTCTCACCCTCTTTCTGTCATATGAGCACACAGTGAGAAGGTAGCCATCTATATACCAGGAAGTGGGCCTTCACTAGATACCAAATCTGCCAGCATCTTGGTCTTGAACTTCCCAGCCTCCAGAAATGTGAGAAATAAATGTTTTTTGTTTAAGCTACCCAATCTATGGTATCTTGTTACAGCAGCCTGAAGTGACTAAGATAGAGAAGTTTGGTGGAAAAGAAGCCTACAATAAGAGAATCACTCATAATGAGAAAGAGTGGACTGCTAATGAGAATTAGGCATGAATGGAAGGTAGAAAGAGCTTTTATCAGATTCAAGGAAGCCCATTTTTTAATGGTTATAATCTTTTGACATGAGCTGGAAGAAAAGGTGGGGCAGGATCTTCCAGTATCTTTCATTTTGATCACTTTATCACTTCCCACTGGACTTGACCCATGCAGCAAGATTTCTTTTACTCCTATCTCTTGTCCCCTTTCTACTGGGTTACTTTTTCCCCCTCTGCTGACTGCACTTCATAACTTTATTCTACTTGTAAACATTTCATGTCTCACCTTCCTCTTCAATTTCAGCATCCTCTCTCTTTCAGTGTTTTCCAAACATATCTCTCATGAGGAATAACATGACTTTAAAAGTCACGGACGTTAGGAGAAGGAAGGGAAAAATGAAAGGGGGTAAATCAGAAGGGGAGATGAGCCATGAGAGACTATGGACTCTGAGAAACAAACTGGGGGGATGGGTTAGCCCGGTGATGGGTATTAAGGAGGGCATGTATTGCATGGAACATTGGGTGTTATATGCAAACAGTGAATCATGGAACACTACATCAAAAACTAATGATATGCTGTATGGTGACTAACATAACATAATAAAATTAAAAAAAAAAAACACTCACAAAGCAGTACATTTCTAAACTTATACTATGCAAATAAAGGAGTATTTATAGAGGGACAGTGCTATGTTAAAAAGGTAATAATTAGTGTGTTGGTTTTGTAACCCAAGATGTTAGAAAAGGAATAATGCGTCTATGTAGAAAAAGGAAATAAAATGCAGAACACTTATAAATAGAAAATATATGAACAATGGAGAAGGCCAACAAAACCCAAAGTAAGTTTTATGAAGACTAATGAAATATATACATTTCTAACAAGATAGATCAAGAAAGAGAGGAGAGAGATGAAAGGAATAAACTATTTTTTAAAGAAGTAATGAGATTTGAGTGTTTATTATCTTTGTTTATAATATAAATAATTTGATTATTAGCATGTAATTTTTAATTTTTTTATTAAATTCAATTAGCCAACATACATACATACATCATTAGAAAGGAATAAACTTTAGATGAATAATACAATATTGACACAGATGTAATAAATATTAAAGTCTTATGAATAACAATATTAATAAATTTGACAAAAGTAACATAAAAAGTCATGAACTGGAAAACAGGATCCCTGGAATTCTCATTCTTAGCACTGCTATCAATCACTGGTGATGGGCCCTGGGGATAGACAATTCTTTAGGCCTCTATTTTTAAATTTTTTCTATGTCCCTTTAGCACTGACATTATGGAGTGTAGCACTTGGTTTATTTTATAACTATTTCCTTTCTTTTCAAGATTACTAGCTAATTCAACCAAGCTTGAAATAATCTAAAATATTGCTACTTAAAGAATGGCCCATTCATCCACTGAAGGACATCTAGGCCCCTTCCACAGTTTGGCTATTGCAGACATTGCTGCTATGAACATTGGGGGGCATGTGCTCCTTCCTTTCACTACATCTGTATCTTTGGGGCAAATTTTTGGGTTGTAGGGTAGTGCAGTTGCTGGGTTGTAAGGTAGTTCTATTTTTAACATCTTGAATAACTTCCATAGTGTTTTCCAGAGTGGCTGTACCAGCTTACATTCCCACCAACAGTGTAAGAGGGTGCCCCTTTCTCCACATCCTCGCCAACATTTGTTGTTCCTTGTATTGTTAGTTTTAGCCATTCTCATTGGTGTGAGGTGGTATCTCATTGTGGTTTTGATTTATATTTCCCTGATGCCAAGTGAGGGTGAACACTTTTTCATGTGTCTATTGGCCATTTGTATGTTTTCTTTGGAGAAGTGTCTGTTCATGTCGTCTGCCCATTTCTTGACTGGATTATTTGTTTTTTGGGTGTTGAGTTTGAGAAGTTCTTTATAGATCTTAGATACCAGCCCCTTACCTGTAATGTCATTTGCAAATATCTTCTCCCATTCCGTAGATTGCCTTTTAAAAAGTTTTGTTGATTGTTTCCTTTCCTGTGCAGAAACTTTTTATCATGATGAAGTACCCATAGTTCATTTTCGCTTTTGTTTCCCTTGCCTTTAGAGACCTGTCTTGCAAGAAGTTATGGCACTCAAGGTCGAAGAGGTTGCTGCCTGTGTTCTCCTCTATGATTGTGATGGATTCCTGTCTCACATGTGGTTCCTATATACAATGGAATATTACTCAGCCATCAGAAAGGATGAATATCTACCATTTACATCGACATGGATGGAACTGGAGAGTATTATGCTAAGTGAAATAAGTCAATCAGAGAAACACAATTATCACATGGTTTTACTCATATGTGGAACATAAGGAATAGTGCAGAGGACAATGGGGTAGGGGGTGGAAACTGAATGAGAAGAAATCAGAGAGAGAGACAAACCATATGAGACTCTTCACTCTGGGAAACAAACTGAAGGTTGCAGAAAAGGAGGTGGGTGAGAGGTTGGGGTAACTGGGTGATGGGCATTAAGGAGAGCACATGATGTGATGAGCACCTAAGTGTTATACTGAACTGATGAATCAATGAACATTATAGCAAAAACCAATGATGTAATATACCTTGGCTAATTGAATTTAAATAAAAATTTTAAAAAAGAGTGAGAGAAAAAAAGAATGGCCCATGGCCAATGAACATGGGCATCACCAAGCAACTTGTTCAAAATCTCAAGCCCCAGACCTGCTGAGTCAGGATCTGTATTTCAATGAGGTTTCCAAAGGATTTATATTCACTTTGAAGTTTAGAAGGACTTATCTAAAATGTATTTGGGGGGGAGCTGGGTAGCTCAGTCAGTTAAGCATCTAACTCTTGGTTTTTGCTCAAGTCATGATCTCAGGGTTGTGAGATTGAGCACCACATTGGGCTCCATGCACAGCGGGGACTCTTCTTACCCTGTGCCCCTCCCCCCACTTGTGCACTCTCTCTCTCTCTCTCTCTCTCTCCGCCTCTCTCTTTCAAATAAATAAATAAATCTTTAAAAAATTTTTTAAATAAAATAAAATAAAATGTACTTGGGCATTGAGTTTAAAAACTTGTGAGTACAGTTCCTGGCAGTCTGAAGGAATAAGTCCCATCTGGGTCACATGATGGAAGGTGTCCAGCAGATTCAGAGACGCCAGTTGTGTGTGTGTGGTTATAGTTTTTACCATTGACATCAGTGACCTCAGAGCTTCCTCCTAGTGCTACACCAGGAATGGTGCCACTGTGCAAAATTCAGGACTATGTCTTTTACCAGCAACAATGGGCCAAGTATTCCTCCTGTGATAAAGGAAAGATCAGTAACAAGTGAGCTCAAAGGAAAATGGTCCTAGTTCTTTAAGGACTCATTATGGAAAGAGAAGTTGGTTGTGTGTGCTCAGGTCATTGTGATCTATGAGTAGAAGTTATGGAAAGGCAAAAAAAAAAAAATTAAGTAATCATTACTCTCCATTAATGCAATAAACTGCCTCAAGAAATCCTGAGTTTCTATTAATGGAAGCATTTTAATTGAGTCTTGATGATCAATTATCAGGATACTATAGAAAATGCTTCTACATTACATAGGAGATTGTGGTTTTACAAAGTCTAATATAGTTTTACTTACTATACTGTTATAATTTTAGGGTTACAATTCAATGCTCAACGTTTTCACCATCATCATCTTCCTCCTCATCATTTTCGTAATTTTCACTAACATTTCTCTCGTGCTCATAATAAATCAGGCATTGTGCCAAATATGTATGTGTGTGTGTATTTAATTTTTTTAACAATCCCAGGAAATAGGTAATAATAGGTAATATAATTAATATTTCCATTGATAAATGAGAAAACCAAGCTTACAAAGATTGAGAATCCTGCTTTTAAACTACCAGGATTAAGAAGAAATCAGTGGTTGTCAAGGGACTAGCAGTAGGGACAGGATCTTATTACAGAAGGGTACAAAAGATTTTGGGGGTGATGGAATTGTTTTGTTCATGATGGTGGTTACAGGGTTGAATGCATTTATCAAGACTCATAGAACTATACACTAAAAAGGGTAAATTGTACAATGTAAATTAGTTCCTAATAAACCTGATTTTTAAAATTTTGCCTTTGATCATACAGCTAGTTAATACTTTTCTGCGAGCTGAGATATAAGTTTGGATTCTAAGGTTATTTGGTCCTTGCCTGAGACCTATATTTTGAGTCAGGTGCCATATTTGCAACCGTGTTGCCTGGCCTAGGTCTGAAGTCTTTGTGGATACCCTTACAGGGGTGCCTAAGTCATAATATCTACCACATTGTACTGTATCTGTCACTGTATTCATCTCTGTAATTCACTTTTTTATTCATGGCTCCCAGACTTGTTACACTCTGATTAACTTTAAAAATGAGTTATTTTCTTTATCTCTATAATTGTAATTATCTCTATAATTCTAGTTTCTTTCACAATATCCGATTCAGGCAAAATGAGTCTTTTCCTCAATAAATAGCATTAGGAAAATTGAGATTTTTCAGCATAAGGAAATATTTCACACACTACACTAATTTCCGAACCTTTTATAGATGACAATAAGGTAAACATGACTATGAATGCAAGATGCTGAAATCCTCACAGCACCAAAACCACAAAGACAGAACGTGATTAAATGTGTACTCAAGGACAGAGTCCTGTAGGAATCGAGGCTGTCAGCTCTCTGCAGCGAAAGTGGTTCAGATCACTTCAAGGTAGGTAGCATAACATAGGGAAAGTCATACAGAAGCTCCAGAGCTCTCCTTTTACCTAACTGCATAAACAAGTCACTACATGTTAGGCTTTTTTTTTTTCTTTCTCACCTGCAACATGAAAGGTACACAATTACTTGAATAGATTTCAGGACAAATCTGATATTATATCAATAGGTAATGTATTAAAAATTTCAAATGCAATTCTGATCTGACATTAGGAGTGCCTGGAAAATTCCTTGTTTTTAATATTTGCATGAATTTTGAAATGTCAAGCCATTGTGAAAATGTCTTTTGCAGCTTTCCAATGTCTGGCCAATGACAACCAACAGCAATCCATGTGAATTGAGCAAGATAAAGACATCTTAAAATAGAGAAAATCTTGCCCCATAGAACTTGTGTCACTATGAAAACGGCGAAATATCAAAGAACGATTTCTTATAGTTGCTCAATAGTGTTAGAAAGGTTAAATAAAAGGGGAAAATTGCCTAATATGTACTTCTCCTCCAAAACATAAAATTAGCAGTCACATGAAATGACTCTATAAAACCAGGAAGTCCTAAAATAGAAAATTAAATAGTTAAATATCTACTGGAATAAAGTGCCACAAAACATGAAAATATGCAAATTAAATTCTATAGGAGACAAGAAAATCAGAAAATTGCCTTGCCCAGTGTGTAACAAGATTTGATAGTACATATTTAATTCACACTATGAGAGGTGACAGCATAGGATCATAAAAATAAGTTTACTTAAACAATTTATTTAGCATTATTAACAATATGCTTTTTCGGTACAGTGTTTTACAATTTAAGAAGTGTTCACACACATTATCTTATTTGAGACTCAGCAGAACTCTGAGATGTAGAGTATTGTTATCCCATTTAGACACCTGTCCCTACCTCCCTCCCTTGGTGAAAATGGGAATGACCCACATTAATCAATAAGCAAATCCTAAAGGTCATGTAAACCTGTGTGCATTGTGAAGCCACCTGATGACCACCTTTCTCATTTCCATTCCTGGAACTGAAAGAAGTGACATACAATCTCCAAATTAAAAGCTGTGTCACAGGGTACCTGACTGGCTCAGTTGGTGGGGCATGCAATTCTTGATCTTGCGGTTGTGAGTTCAAGCCCCATGTTGGGTGTAGAGGTTATTTAAAAATAAAATATTTTTTAAAAAGCTGTGTCACTTGCAGATAGCTAGAGGTAAATGGAAAAACTGGGTCTCTATTATCAGAAAGCTGCACTTCTAAGCATGAGACATAGCAAATCCTGACCATTTAGAGGCTGTTTGCACTTATGTGAAATATTGACAATGATAAAATCACCACCAGGATTGTAGTGAGAACTGCATCTATTTATTTAATCAACACTTGAGGCCAGAGTGACATCATCAATATAGCAGCATAGGAGGCTCCTGCCTCTGCCTCCTCACAAAGATCAACAATTACACAGCTATCCATGAACAAAAACTTCTGGGAGAACTCTGGAATCCATTTAAGAAACTTTGGCAACACAGTGGTATAAAAAACCTGAATATAAGTACACAAGATGAGAAGGAAGACAGCTTTATTTTCCCTACTTCATCCCATCCCCAAACTGGCATTGCTCATTGCCAAGAGGGAACTCCCCACTTAGAATGAGATCCAGTTTTCCTCAGCAAAAAAAGAATTGAGTGATCCAGTAGCTTCCCAAGCTTTTCAGAGTACTGCATGAAGGTTCTGCTTCTATTTTATTCCACCCAGACCAGCAAAACTGAGATGTGTAGAGATGGCTAGGAGCAATGAAGAGTAGCAGGGGATACTGATAGCATCCATACATGTAAGTGATTGGGTTTCACAGTAACCTGCTCTGTATACAAACCCAGCAGGTTTTGATAATGAGGAAAAAATCAACAGTCTGCATAGCCACTGCAAACACCCTATAGATTTTCCCAGCTTTCCCAAGTATTTAAATTCACGGACTCCAGCCACCAGAGTCCCCACCTCTACCTTCTGCTCCCAGCCCAGGAATCACAACAGCCAGCCATACTTCTACAGCTATGTAAGCGCAAGACACTAGTCTAGGTCCTTGTGGATAACTCCCACAGCTGTGTGTGTGCTTCAGTCTAGCCCCACTAGTTGTGTGCCTGCACACTGCCAGCTTGACACTCACCACCAGCTTTCACTGTGTATGCACACCCAGGAAAGACTGCGGCTGCAGGAGAGAACATCAGATGCTTCTGGGCCAAGATAAGACCCTATTTTCTGTCACTGGCTGCACCACTGTGATCACCTGCAAAGCTAACCTCTACAACTGAGCACCTGAATTCTGTCATCCCAACCGCCTCACCCTACTGCACTGCCATGTGCAAGGAACAAGCCCCAGCAGCCAGGGTTGTAGGTGCCAATAGCCAGGATCTCTGAAATTGCAAGGTGACAGCCGCTGCCTATCCTGGGCTGAATAACTACATGTGTCTGCACCTGGCAACTACCACTAAATAGGCACCTGCTGCTGGCCCCCACAGCCAAATATGTGCACACCACCAGCTCTGGATAGCATCCCTGCCTGCAGTGGTCCCTACCTACTGGATCTGGAGGCACAGCTGAGAAACCCAATAGCCCTTGCAGCCACTATGGACATGTGGTAGCATTCACCAAGAACCACACATTTGCAAGGCTGTGGACCTAGTGGCCTGAGTTGAAGAGACATGCCCTTGTGCCACCACACATCTCCCATTTGATGCCTACCACTAGGCCTAGGGATGCAACATACTCCAGTGTGACTCCCACTTGCGAGTGGAAGTCTTTTTTCCAAAGTCATTCTATAAAGCTCAGAAGAGATGATTGCTTCTTCAAATGCACAAACACCTCCACAAGCCCACAGGGATCAGGGAGAGGGAAACATGATTCCACCAAAGGAATACTGTGAACCTCTAGTAATGGAACCCAAAGAAATGGAGATAAAGGAGTTACCTAACAAATAATTCAAAATAATTGTTCTCAAGATGCTCAGAAAGCTCTAAGAGAATAGAGATAAACAATTAACAATATCATGAAAGAAAAGAAAAAAAACAAGAAACAAAAACAGCAAAACCAATATCAGGAAAGCAATACAAGAACAATATAAGAAGTTCAATAAGAGATATAAAACATAATAACCAGAAATATTAGCACTGAGGAATACAATGATTGAATTAAAGAATTCAGTAGACAGCTTCCAAATCAGTTTTGAACAAACAGAAGAAAAAAATCAGTGCGCACAAAGACAGACCAATTGAAATTTTCCAACTAGAGGAAAAAATAAAAGAATGAAAAATAGTAAAGAACAAATGACCTATGGTATACCAAGAAAAGAACCAATTTGCAAATTATCAGAATTTCAGAAGAAGAGAGAGAAGGGGCCAGAAGTCTTATTTAAAGAAATAATGATGAGCTGGGAGTTAAGATGGCAGGCAGAGCAGTGGGGGGACCATATGCTTGCCTCATCCCTCAAGCACAGCTAGATAAATATCAAATCATTCCAAACACCCAAGAAATTGATCTGAATGCTGAGAGAACAAACTGCAGAATGAGAGGGAGAAAAGAAGCCACATCATGTAAGATAGTAGCTGCAGAGGTGTGAGTCCAGGGAGAAAAAAATCTCAAGTGTTGTGGAGGGGAGGGAGACTTGATCTCAGAGAGAGGAGAGAGAGATAGAGAAACAGAGAGAAAGCAGTGCACATGTGGTTGCACAAGAGAAACACTTCCCCAAAACCATTGACTCGGCAAACTAGAGGGGCTGATTATCCCAAGTTATTACAAAGAACAGAGATCAAAGTCTGAAGTTGTGGAAGTCCGTGGCACTGCTGGGTGGAGCCTGGTGGGCATAGAGGTTCTTCTGTGGGGAGGGAACCAGAGGCCCAAGAGCAGACAGCGTGGACTGAGGATCCCCTGCGACACACTGCGAGAGATAGGTCCCCTTTTTGGAGTGCATTTGGGAGAGGTGGTATGGCCTCTAAGGGGACAAAAGAGATGGAGGGGGACAAAATGCTGTCCTGTTCATTAGCATAGGAACAGAGACACCTGATAAGGGCAGCAAACCTTGGTGCCAGCTTCTTTCTACACTTTATCATAGACTCTGATCCTCTGTAATTCCTGCAACTGCTTTTCTAGGACAAACAGGCACCTGCCACAGCATGGAAAGATCCTCCCACTGAGGATCAGCATGAGTCCATGCTGCTCTGGGTTCTGAAAATTTGGAGTTTTGAAACCTAGCCACATGCCTGAGACAAAACACAGAAATACTGTGGAAAGATCTATTGCTAGCCTGATTTGTCTTCCCTTGTAGATTAAGGATTTCTTTTCTCTTGCTGCTTTCAGGATTCCTTCCTTATCTCTATATTTTGCAAATTTTACTATGATATGTCTTGGTGTTGGCTGGCTTTTGTTATTTGATGGGAGTCCTCTGTGCCTCCTGGATTTGGGACTGTTTCCTTTCCCAGATTAGGGATGTTTCAGCTATAATTCACTCAAATAAGGCTTCTTCCCCCTTTCCCCTCTGTTCTTCTTCTGGGATTCCTATGATATTGTTACAGGATTGCAGGATTTTTGTCTCATGGAGCCGAAGAATGAATCTCCCAGACACAAAAGGGTGAAGTGAAGTGAAAGTTTATTAAGTGAAGGCAAGAACAGAAAGGAAAGAAAAAAGCTCTTAGGGTGTGAGGGGTCCCGAATGGATTGCCACTGAGGGTTTTTAATGGCAGCCTTTTACTGAGAACTGACTGGGAAGCTTGTCACTTTGAGATTCTTGTGCTGTCTTGGTTTATTCCCTTATCTCTTTTTCTGCTCTGTCTCAGTATCTCCATCTGCCAGGAATAGGTTTCAGAGCCTTGTCAGAGGAGTCAGGGGCCTCCTATCTCTCCTGCCTATACTAAGGTACCCTACTCATGGGACAGGACCTGTGGGCAGAAAGAGCTATACTGGGATTGTAAGGAGTGACTGATTGCATACTTTTTAATTAGTGGGGGCTAGGGATAGCACAAGTCTCCAAGGAATCTGGAAGTGAGACTTTCAGCACCTGAGGGGTCAACTGCTGCCAAGATAAGATTACTTTTAAACATTAAGGCACTAAGGAAGCCATGAATTCCTTGAGGAAGGTCATGCTCTACATGTTTCAGATGTCTATCAGTGGGTTGTAAGCTGTAAGGAGATTTTAATTTAAGCTACATTTCTTTTGCCTTAGTTTCCCACATCAATATGAATGTTATTACACTTTATGGAGTCACTGAGTTCCCTAAGTCTACATTTGTGATCCAATAGTTTTCTTTCCCTCTTCTTTTCAGCCTTCATGATTTTCCATAATTTTATCTTCTATATCACTGATTTATTCCTCTGCTTCTTCCATCCTCAGTGACATTACATCCAGTCAGTTTTGGATCTCAGTTATAGCATGTTTTCTTTTGGCCTGATTAATTTTTAGTTCTTTTACCTCTGAAGAAAGGAATTCGCTATTGTCTTCTGTGCTTTTCTCAAGCCCACCTAGTATCCTTATGATTGGTGTTTTAAATTCTAGTTCAGACATATTACTTATATTTTGTTCTGATTAGATCCCTGGTTGTGACCTCTTCCAGTTCTTTCTTTTGGTATGAATTCCTCCATGTTGGTATTTTGCCTAGACCTCTGACTACTGTGTTTTAGGGAAACCTGTTACATTTCCTGCTGCTGAAAGTAATGGCTATATTCAGAAGAGACCTATACTGTCCAGGGCCTGGTACTTCAGGAAGTAGTTCACAGTGGGCACTCTGTTGTATTTTGGTTGCTCTTTCCCCCAGATGAGTCCTCTTCAGTGTTTCTCCTTGCCTGCAAAGTGGAGTGTTTGGACCTGGTCCAGTGTGTGGCGAGTTTTAACTAGGTGTATTTGGTCTGCTTGTTATAAAAGGCTTGATCGTATTTCCCCCAGAGCTGAAACTTTGCAGCATTCTATGATCAGTAGAGTTGGTGCATGCGGGGGGTTTGTGCTGGTTTTCTGGGGGAAGGGACTGCTGAGATGGTTTGGCTTGCCCTTGTAAAGATAAAGATGTACCTGCAGGGTGCAGTGGGGTGGAGCTTGATGTAAGCCACACCAGCTTCCACTGGGGGCACTGTGCTGCTCATTGAAGTCTGTCCATGCTAATGGGCAGGGGAAAATGGTGTCACCCCACTCTGTCATCCCTGGAGAGGGAAGTTCATGCCTGCCACTGTTCGGGAGGCCCTCATGGAAGAGTGAACAATCTCCCCTCTTGTGTCCTGGACTTCTGTCAGAACCCTGTCTTCACACTGTCTGTGTCTGAGCCATCTGTCTGCCTGGTGGCACAGTACTTCTGTGGTCTGCAGATGGGTTTCAAAGTTCCAAATTTTGTGGACCTGGCACACTGAAGACCCATGCTGATCCTCTGGGGGAGGGTCTCACCACACTGTGGCTGATGCCAGTTTGTCCCAGAAAATTAGTTGTGTGACTGCACAGGGCTAGGAGTTTATGGTAAAGTGCAGCCAAAAGCTGTCTTCCATGTTAGCTGCCTTCAGCGGTGCCTCTGTTGTGCTAATTAATGGGGCTGCTCAATGGCACCCATCTTCTCTTTTGTCCCCTGAGAGACAGTGTTACAAGAAGGGGAACTTTTTCTCCCTGTGCAACCCAGGGGATCTTCAGACCACATTGTCTTCTCCCAGGCCTCTGCTCTCCTTCCCAACATGAGCACCACTAAGCCCACCAGGCACAACACTGGTGATGGTGCAGACTTCTAAAACTTCAGACTTTGAGATCCATTGCTTATAAGAACTTGCGATAGTCAACCCCTTTCCTTTTCCCAGTCAATGGTTTTGGGGAAAAGTTTTTCTTGTGCAATCTTCTGCATGTTGCTCTCTCACTCTCTTTCTCCTTTCCCTGTGATCAGGGATCCCTTCCCTCCACAGCACCTGTAATTCTTTTCTCTGCCAAATCAACAGTCTGCAGCTGCTACCTTCCACAATGTGTCCATTTTTCTCCCTCTAGATGTGCAGTTTGTTCTATCAGTCCTCAGATCAATTTCTTGGGCATTCAGAATGATTTGATATTTATTGTGCTGTGTTCGAGGGATGAGGCAAGCATAGGGACCCCCTACTACTCTTCTTTTTTAAATTCAATTAGTTTTTGATATAATGTTCAATGATTCATTAGTTGAATATAACACCCAGTGTTCATCATATATTACTCTTAACTCCTGTTTTCCTTTTTCAAGATTGCTGGCTTTTCTGGGTCTTTGCATTTCCACACAAGTTTTAGGATAGTTTGTTCCAGTTCTATGAAAAATACTGTTGGCAGAGACAGAGGCGGTGGCTCAGGGGGAACGAGGCTGCAGTGGTGGTGGTGGGAAGATGTCTGGCGAGGATGAGCAGCAGGAGCAAACTATCGCCTAGTACCTGGTCGTGACCAAGTATAAGATGGGGGGTGACATCGCCAACTGGGTACTTCGGTCTTTGGTGGAAGCATCCTGCTCAGGTGTGTCAGTACTGAGCCTGTGTGAGAAAGGTGATGCCATGATTATGGAAGAGACAGGGAAAATTTTCAAGAAAGAAAAAGAAATGAAGAAAGGTACTGCCTTTCCCACCAGCATTTCAGTAAATAATTGTGTATGTCTCTTCTCCCCTTTGAAGAGCCACCAGGACTATATTCTCAAGGAAGGTGACTTGGTAAAAATTGACCTTGGGGTCCATGTGGATGGCTTCATCGCTAATGTGGCTCACACTTTCGTGGTTGATGTAGCTCAGGGGACCCAAGTAACAGGGCGGAAAGCAGATGTCATTAAGGCAGCTCACCTTTGTGCTGAAGCTGCCCTACTCCTGGTCAAACCTGGAAACCAGAACACACAAGTGACAGAAGCCTGGGACAAAGTTGCCCATTTGTTTAATTGCACACCAATAGAAGGTATGTTGTCACATCAATTGAAGCAGCTTGTCATTGATGGAGAGAAAACCATTATCCAGAATCCCACAGGCCAGCAGAAGAAGGACCATGAAAAAGCTGAATTGGAGGTACATGAAGTATATGCTGTGGATGTTCTTGTCAGCTCAGGAGAGGGCAAAGCCAAGGATGCAGGACAGAGAACCACCATTTACAAACGAGACTCTTCTAAAGAGTATGGCCTGAAAATGAAAACTTCGCATGCCTCCTTCAGTGAGGTTGAAAGGAGTTTTGATGCCATGCCATTTACTTTAAGAGCATTTGAAGATGAGAAGAAGGTCCGGATGGGTGTGGTGGAGTGCGCCAAACATGAACTGCTGCAGCCATTTAATGTTCTCTATGAGAAGGAGAGTGAATTTGTTGCCCAGTTTAAATTTACAGTCCTGCTCATGTCCAATGGCCCCATGCAGATAACCAGTGGTCCCTTTGAACCTGACCTCTACAAGTCTGAGATGGAGGTACAGGATGCAGAGCTAAAGGCCCTCCTCCAGAGTTCTGCAAGTCTGAAAACCCAGAAAAAGAAAAAAAAGAAGGCTTCCAAGACTGCAGAGAATGCCACCAGTGGGGAAACATTAGAAGAGAATGAAGCTGGGGACTGAGGTAGGTCCCATCTCCCCAGCTTGCTGCTCCTGCCTCATCCCCCTCCCACCACAGCCCAGGCTTTGTGAAGTGCAGTTCTTCTTCTCCACCCAGGACGGGCAACAGAGCAGGGTCTCCCTGCCCCCATCCCTGCCCCCACCCAACCCCTTCCAACAACAACCAGCTCCAACTGACTCTGGTCTTGGGAGGCCAGGCTTCCCAGCCACTGAAGACTACTTTAAATAGAAAAGAGAAATTGAATAATAAAATCAGGAGTCAAAAAAAAAAAAAGAAAAAAGAAAAAGAAAAATACTGTTGGCATTTTGATAGGGATTGCATTAAATGTGTAGATTTCTTTGGGTAGTACAGACATTTTAAGAATATTCATTCTTCCACCCCTGAGTATGAAATGTTTTTCCATTTCTTTTCATCATCTTGAATTTCTTCCAATGGTGTTTTATAGCTTTCAGGCTATAGGTCTTTCACCTCCTTGGTAAGTTTATTCCTAGATAGTTTATTGGTCTTAGTACAATTGTAAATATGATTGTTTTCTTAATTTCACTTTCTGCTACTTATTATTAGTGTGTAGTAATGCAACAGATTTTTGCACATTGATTTTTCATCCTGCAACTTTACTAAATTCATTTATTGGAACACTATATAATAATAAAGAGGACAGATAAGAAAATATAATGGTTGTAAATATTAATTCACCAAACACTGGAGCACCCAAATATATTAAAAAGTTAATAATAAACATAAAGGAGATAATAAACTGTAATACAATAATAGTAGGAGACTTTAACACCTCACTTATTTGTATGGTCATATCATTCAAACAGAAAATCAACAAGGAAACATGGCTTTGAATGACACAGTGGACCAGATGGATTTTACAGACATATTCTGAACATTCTATCCTAAAACACCAGAATACACATTCTTTTCAAGTGTACATGGAACATTCTGCAGATTAGATCCCATCTTAGTCCACAAAAAATGTCTCAACAAATTAAAAAAAAATGAAGTATGCAACTTTCTGGCCACAACACTATGGACTTAGAAATCAACCACACTAAAAATCTGGAAACACCACAAATACATGGAGGGTAAATAACATGCTACTAAACAATGAATGGGTCAACCCAGAAATCATAAAAGAAATAAAAATTACATGGAAACAAATGAAAATGAAAACACAACAGTCAAAATCTGTGGGATGCAGCAAAAGTGGATCCAAGAAGAAAGTTTATAGCAATATAGGCATATCCCAAGAAGCAATAAAGAGCTCAAATAAACAACCTTACCTTAAACCTAATGGAGTTAGAGAAAGAAGAACAAACAAAATCCAAGCCCAGCAAAATGAAGGAAATAATAAAGTTTAGAGTAGAAATAAATGATATAGAAACTAAAAATACAATAGAACAGATTAACAATAATACCAGGACCTGTTTCTTTGAGAAGATCAACAAAATTGATATCTTCTGGCCAAACTCATCAAAGATTTTTTAAAAAGGGAGAGACACAAGATAAACAAAATCCCTGATGAAAGAGGTGAAATAACAACCAACGTCACAGAAGTACAAATGGTTGTAAGAGAATATTATGAAAACCTAAATGCCAACAAACTGGACAACTTAGAAGAAATGGATAAATTCTTAGAAACATATAACCTATCAAAACTGAAGTAGGAAGAAATAGAAAATTTAAGCAGACCAATTACCAGCAAATAAATTGAATCAGTAACAAGAAAACTTCCAACAAACAAAATTTCAGGGCCAGATGGCTTCACAGGTGAATTCTATCAAATATTTGAAGAAGAATTAATACCTATTCTTCTCAAACTATTCCTTTTAAAAAAATTAAAAAGGAAGGAAAACTTCCAAATTCCTTCTATGAAGCTAGTATTACACTGATGCTAAAACCAGATAAGACACATGAAAAAAAGAACTATAGGCCATTATCTCTGATAAACATAGATGCAAAAATCCTCAACAAAATACTAGCAAACTGAATACAATAATACATTAAGAAAAATCGTTCACCACAATTAAGTGGGATGTATTCCCAAAATTCAAGTTGTTCAGTATTTGCAAAACAGTCAACATTTTTGCATCAATAAGAGAAAAAATAAAAACTGAACGATCCTTTCAATAAATGCAGAAAATTAACAAGACAGGAAACAACAAATGTTGGTGAGGATGTGGAGAAAGGGGAACCCTTTTACACTGTTGGTAGGAATGCAAGCTGGTACAGGCACTCTGGAAAACAGTATGAAGGTTCCCCAAGACATTAAAAATAGAGCTACCCTATGACCCAGCAATTGAACTATTGGGTATTTAGCCCAAAGATACAAATGTAGTGATCCAAAGGGCACCCGGACCCCAATGATCAGAGCAGCAATGTCCACAGTCACCAGACTGTGGAAGGAGCTGAGATGACCTTCAATGGATGAATGGATAAAGAAGATGTGGTTCACGTATACAATGGAATATTACTCAGCCGTCAGAAAGGATGAATATATACTACTTACATTGACTTGGATGGAAATGGAGGGGATTATGCTAAGTGAAATAAGTCAAGCAGAGACAGACAATTATCATATGATTTCACTCATATGTGGAACATAAGGAATATTGCAGAGGACAACAGGCTAGGGAGGGGAAACTGAATGGGAAGAAATCAAAGACAGAGACAAATCATATGAGACTCTTGACTCTGGGAAACAAACTGAAGGTTGTGGAAAGGGAGGTGGGTTGGGGGATGGGGTAACTGGGTGAAGGGCACTAAAGAGGGCACGTGATATGATGAGCAATGCTTGATATACTCAACTAATGAATCACTGAACATTGTATCAAAAACTAATGATGTACTATACCTTGGCTAATTGAATTTTTTAAAAAAGTATAAGACTATTACAGTTAAAAAAAGAAAAATTGTTCCAGAAGAAAAAGCTCTAGATATAATAGAAGATATCTTTTGAAGTAATTTATCCAAATCCATCAAATTTCATCATAGCCACTAAAATACTCTCAATAGCTGTACTTGTGCTTCCACCAACAAAAAAAATCCTCTCAAAATCATCAATTAAAATTATTTGTGATCTTACATTTGTCAAATTGATGGACATTACTTTGCTGCTATGATTTAAAAAATAAAATTGTCCTTCAACAGATGAATGGATAAAGAAGATGTGGTTAATATATATAGTGGAATATTACTCAGCCATCAGAAAGGATGAATACCTACCATTTATATCAACATGGATGGAACTGGAGGGGATTATGCTAGGTGAGATAAGTCAATCAGAGAAAGACAATTATTGTATGGTTTCACTCATATGTGGAATATAAGAAATAGTGCAGAGGATCATAGGGGAAGGGAAGGAAAACTGAATGGGAAGAAATCAGATATGACAAACCATATGAGACTCTTGATTCTGAGAAACAAACTGACAGTTGTAAAAAGGGAGGTGGTGGGGGGATAGGATAACAGGGTGATGGGCATTAAGGACAGCATGTGTGATGTGATGAGCACTGTTATGTGAACCGATAAATCATTGAACACTACATCAGAAACTAATGATGTAGTATATGTTGGCTAACTGAAAATAAATTAAAAAAAATAAAAATAATATTGTTAAAAGTAAAAAAAAAACGAAGATAAAAAGCATTTGACAAAGTACAACATTGATTCATGATAAAAATACTCTGCACAGTAGGTCTAGAGGGACATACCTCAAATAATAAAGGTCTTATATGAAAAAATCCATAGCCTACATCATATTCAGTGGTGAAAAACTGAGATCTTTTCTCCTAAGGTCTGGAATAAGGAAAAGATCCACTCCCATCACTTTTTTTTCTCTCTTGTTGCTTTTAAGGTTCTCTGTTTACCTGTAAACTTTGACATGTTAAATATTATGTACCATGGTGTGGACCTCCTTGAGTTTATCTTGTTTGGAACTCTGTGCTTCTTTTACTTGGATGTCTATTTCCTTCCCTATGATATGAAAGGTTACAGTTATTATTTCTTTATATAAGTTTTTTCTGCCTTTCCCTCTTCTTCTGGGCCACTATAATGCAAATGTTTGTTCACTTGATGTTGTACAAGAGGTTGCTTAATCATCCTCATTTTTATAAAATTTAAATTCAATTAGCCAATATATAGTACCTCATTGTTTCAGATGTAGTGTTCAATAATTCATCAGTTGCATATAACACCCAGTGTTCATCACATCATGAGCCCTCCTTAATTCCCATCACCCAGTTGCCCATTCCCCAACCCACCGCCCCTTCTGCAACCCTCAGTTTGTTTCCCAGAATCAAGAGTCATATGGTTTGTCTCCTTATCTGATTCTTTCACATTCAATGATCCCTCCCTTCCCCTATGATCCTCTGCACTGTTCCTTATGTTTCACATATGAGTGAAACCATACAGTATTGTCTTTCTCTGCCTGACTTATTTCACTTAGTATAATGCCCTCCAGTTCCATCCATGTCAATGCGAATGATAGGTATTTATCCTTTCTGATGGCTGAGTAATATTCCATCGTATGTATGAACCACATCTTCTTTATCCATTCACCTGTTGAAGGGCATCTAGGATCCTTCCACAGTTTGGCTATTGTGGACATTGCTGCTATGAACATTGGGGTGCATGCACCCCTTCTTTTCACTACATCTGTATCTCTAGGTAGATACCTAGTAGTGCAATTGCTGGGTTGTAGAGTAGCTCTATTTTTAACATCTTGAGGAACCTCTATGTTGTTTCCATAGAAACAACAGTTTCTATGCTGTTGTTACCAGCTTGCATTCCCACCAACAGTGTAAGAGTGTTCTCCTTTCTCCACATCCTTGCCAACATTTGTTGTTTCCTGTATTGTTAATGCTAGCCATTCTTACTGGTGTAAGGTGGTATCTCATTGTGGTTTTGATTTGGATTTCCCTGATGCCAAGTGATATGGAGCATTTTTTCATGTGCCTGTTGGCCATCTGTATGTCTTCTTTGGAGAAGTGTCTGTTCGTGTCTTCTGCCCATTTGTTGACTGGATTATTTGGTTTTTTGGGTGTTGAGTTTGATAAGTTCTTTATATCTATAAAGATATCAGCCTTTTATCTGATATGTCTTTTGCAAACATTTTCTTCCATTCCATAGGTTACCTTTTAGCTTTGTTGACTGTTTCCTTTGCTGTGCAGAAGCTTTTTATCTTAATGAAGTCCCAATAGTTCATTTTTGCATTTGTCTCCCTTGCCTTTAGAGACCTGTCTTTCAAGAAGCTGCTGCAGCCAAGGTCAAAGAGGTTGCTGCTTGTGTTCTCCTCTAAGATTTTGATGGCTTCCTTCTCACATTTAGGTCTTTCAACCATTTTGAGTGTATTTTTGTGTGTTGTGTAAGGAAATAGTCCAGTTTCATTCTTCTGCATGTGGCTATCCAATTTTCCCAGCACCATTTTTTTAAGAGACTCTTTATTCCATTGGATATTTTTTCCTGATTTGTCAAAGATTAGTTGACCACAGAGTTGAGGGCCCATTTCTGGAGACTCTGTTCTGTTCCATTGATCTATGTGCCTGTTTTTGTGCCAGTAGCATACTGTCTTGATGATCACAGCTTTGTAATATAGCTTGAAGTCAGGCACTGTGATGCCCCCAGCTTTGGTTTTCTTTTTCAACATTCCCCTGGTGATTCAGGGTCTTTTCTGGTTCCAAAAAAAATTTAGTATTATTTTTTCCAGCTCTATGAAAAATGTGGATGTTAATTTGATAGGGATTGCATTAAAAGTGTAGATTGCTCCGGGTACTATAGATTTTTTAACAATATTTATTTTCCAATCCATGAGCATGGAAATTTTTTCCATCTCTCCTCAATTTCTTTCATAAGTGGTCTTTTCCCCTAAGGTCATGAACACCACAGGGATGCCCAGTCTCACCACTATTGTTCCGCATAGTACTAGAAGTCTTAGCCTCAGCCATCAGACAACAAAAAGAAATAAAAGGCATTCAAATTTCCAAAGAAGTAGTCAAACTCTCACTCTTTGCAGATAATGTGATACTTTATGTGGAAAACCCAAAAGACTCCACCACAAAATTTCTAGAACTCATATAACAATTTGCCAAAGTGGCAGGCTACAAAATCAATGCAGAGAAACCAGTTGCATTTCATACATGAACAATGTGACTGAAGAAAGAGAAATTAAGGAATTGATCCCATTTACAATTGCACCAAAAAACATAAGATACCTAGGAATAAACCTAACCAAAGAGGTAAAGGATCAATACTCTAGAAACTACAGACCACTTATGAAAGAAATTGAGGAGAGATGGAAAAACTTCCATTTCTATTTTTTGAAACAACTTCAGTAGAATAGGTATTACTTCTTCTTTAAATGTTTGATAGAATTCCCCTGGGATGCCATCTGGCCCTGAACCCTTGTTCTTTGAGTTTTTTTTTATTTATTTATTCATGAGAGACAGAGAGAGAGAGAGAGAAGCAGAGGCAAAGGGAGAAGCAGGCTCCCCGCAGAGCGGGGAGGCCAATGCAGGACTCGATCCCGGGACCCTGGGATCATGACCTGAGCCAAAGGCAGACGCTTAACCGACTGAGCCACCCAGGCGTCCCAACCCTTGTTCTTTGGAAGGGTTTTGATTATTGCTTCAATTTCCTTGCTGGTATGGTTCTCTTCAGGTTGTCTATTTCTTCCTATTTCAGGTATGGTAGTTTATAAGTTTCCACGAATGCATCTATTTCTTCCAGATTGCCTAATTTGTTTGGCATATAGCTGCTGATAATAAGTTCTAACAATTGTCTCTATTTCCTTTGTATTAGTCATGATCTCTCCCCTATCATTCATGATTTTATGAGTTTGGGTCCTTTCTCTTCTTTTGGATAAGTCTGGCCAGAAGTTTATTGATCTTATTAATTCTTTCAAAGAACCAGCTTCTAATTTCATTGATCTGTTCTACTGTTCTTCTGATTTCTATTTCATCAATTTCTGCTCTAATCTTCATTATTTCTCTTCTCCTGCTTGGTTTAGTCTTTATTTGCTGTTCTTTCTCCACCTCCTTTAGGTGTAAGGTTATCTTGTGTATTTGAGATTTTTAAAATTTTTTGAGAGAGTCTTGTATTGAAATGTACTTCCCTCTTAGGACCACCTTTGCTGAATCCCAAAGGTTTTAAACCAATGTGTTTTCATTCTCATTAGTTTCCATGAATTTTTAAAATTCTTCTTTCATCTCCTGTTTGACCTATTCATTCTTTAGTAGGATGTTCTTTAACCTCCAAGTGTTTGAGTACCTTCCAAATTTCCTCTTATGATTGAGTTCAAGTTTCAAAGCATTATGGTCTAAAAATATGCAGGGAATAATCCCAATCTTTTAGTATTATTTGAGACCTGATTTGTGGCCTAGTATGTGATCTATTTTGGAGAAAGTTCCATGTGCACTTGAGAAGAAGAGTATTCTGTTGTTTTAGGATGGAATGTTCTGTATATAGCTACAAAGTCCATCTGGTCCAGTGTGTCATTTAAAGCCCCTGTTTCCTTGTTAATCTTCTGATAGATGATCTGTCCATTGCTGTGAATGGGGTGTTGAAGTCCCCTATTATTATTGTATTATTATCAATGTATTTCATTACTTTGGTTATTAACTGGTTGATATCTAATTGGATGTTCCCCAATTAGAAGCATAAATATTTATAATTGTTAGATCTTCTTGTTTGGTAGAACCTTTAAGTATGATATAATGTCCTTCTTCATCTCTCTATAGTCTTTGGTTTAAAATCTAATTTGTCTGGTAAGAGGATTGCTACCCCAGCTTTATATTGAGGTCCATTAACATGGTAAATTGTTCTCCACCCCCTTAGTTTCAGTCTGGAGGTGTATTTGGCTCTAAAATGAGCCTCTGTAGACAGCATATGGATGGGTCTTGCTTTTTTATCCAATCTGATATCCTGTGTCCTTTGGAGCATTTAGCCCATTTACATTGAGAGTAACTATTGGAAGATATGAATTTAGTGTCATTGTATTGCCTGTGAAGTTCCTCTTTCTGTATAATGTCTTTGTTTCTTTCTGGTCTATGTTACTGTTGGGGTCTCTTTTTGCTTACAGGATCCCCCTTAATATATCTCCCCACAGATTCATGTCTCTGCACCTCCTACCTTGCAAAAAAACAGTTGCTTTTCTTCTTGTAGAGTTCCAAATATATTTTCTTACATCTCAGGTTGAATTCATGGGTGTTCAGAATGGTTTAAATATCCAGCTAAATTCAAGGGACCAGATGAAATAGATCCCCTACTGTTCCACCATCTTGCCTCTCTCTAAAATCAGTAATTTCCCCTTATAAAACTTTTCTAGTGTTTTCCATGGGTTAAAAATGGCAAGGCAATAATGCAACTTTCAAGGCATAAGATGGCATGGCATGGTACTTCAGTCCATTCACCAGGCACCCATCAGAGCCTAGGATGCAATGGAGAAGTGGAGAGATGCCAGCATGTCTCCTATGGGGCATTTTATGGCAGGAATACCTTTGTGGTAAGGAAGGATGGTGATCGATAGCGATTCTTTGAGGGACACCTCTGGTCGCTTTTGACACATGGAATCTCTGACATATCTTGCGTGGGACATCACCCAGGAGTTGAGGGGATTTGGTAATGGACTTTCTTTACTTTCCTGGGAGCATGGCTAAAGTGCTAAAGCATTGATTCCTGGATATAGGTTTGTGAACAAATTGCAAAAAAACTAAAGATATTTGGATCTGTTGGTAAACATGCCTTGTACTTAATTGATTCATAAAATTGCCGTCTAAAGAATTCTAATGTAACAGTTCACAATTGATTACTACTTAGTCTTTATTGGAGACTAAGGTTTCTAAGAGTGCAAAATTCTACTAAATGTAATTAAGACTGATGGGAATAAGGAAAGCAACTCTGTATGTAGAAAACTGGGAGATATGTAAGAAAGATACAAGAGATGAGAATGCAATTTTATTGAAGGTAAAAGAAGGTAATTTTGTCCTAAATGAGACTGGTTTTTTGGAAAAAAGTGGCTTGGGACAAAATCTGAATGCCAAGGAAAGTTGTAGAAAGTTTGTGATGGGAAAACTTTGGAAAGGAATTTTAGTTGTGGTCAGGACAGACTAAGATCGAAATGAATGGATTTTAAAGTACACTGGTATAAGACTGAAAGTCTGTGTTCTCTCTGTTCAAAAAGACAAGTTTTCTTGATAAGAAAGTAAATAGTTGTTTTCTCTTTGTCTGCCCAGAAAAACCAGTTTCTATGTTTTGCCTTTATCAGGTCTTTAACATCCCTAATCCTACTTAGGCATGTGCTTTAAAACTTTCTAAGCTTTTAACAAACTTCCCCAAGATTTAAATAATGAACAAAGTCTCGTTGACTAATTAGGCTTGTTTGTTTGGTAAGTTACATTCTGGAATAAGGTCATCATCACTCCACACTGAAGTGTTATGTGTCACAGAAATAACTGAGTTTCCTTGTCAATTACATTATAATGAAGTCTCATATCAGATCATTAACAATGTCCATTTCTGAGTTTTTATCATTTATAATTGTTCTTATTCTCTTGCAAAATGGGTTTCATCTTCAAGGAGAGTCATAAAAAGGACTTTTAGGATAAATACAGGTATTCAATATCTTTAAGATAAAAACTGAAATGAGTGAGAATTCCAGAACTAACTAAAAAGCTGCATTCAAATTAAACAAGAATTAGTAACATGGAACTAAATGACCTAAAAAGATGATTATAGTATTGTGACTCTTGTTTGAAACATTGCTGGTTCTCTAATGTTTACTCTTCCAGATTAAGGAAACTTTCTCTTAAGATATCTATGACTTACACAAACAGAGAAAGACATGTATCATATGACCTCACTGATATGAGGAATTCTTAATCTCAGGAAACAAACTGAGGGTTGCTGGAGTGGGGGGTGGGGTGGGAGGGATGGGGTGACTGGGTGATGGACACTGGGGAGGGTATGTGTTCTGGTAAGCGCTGTGAATTGTGCAAGACTGTTGAATCTCAGATCTGTACCTCTGAAACAAATAATGCAATATATGTTAAGAAAGAAAAAAAGAAGAAGAAGAATGTAGCAGGAGGGGAAGAATGAAGGGGGGGGAAATCGGAGGGGGAGAAGAACCATGAGAGACGATGGACTCTGAAAAACAAACTGAGGGTTCTAGAGGGGAGGGGGTTGGGAGGATGGGTTAGCCTGGTGATGGGTATTGAGGAGGGCACGTTCTGCATGGAGCACTGGGTGTTATGCACAAACAATGAATCATGGAACACTATATCTAAAACTAATGATGTAATGTATGGGGATTAACATAACAATAAAAAAATTTAAAAAAAGATATCTATGACTTACAGAAACATGATAAAGTATTCATTTGTGAACAAATTGCAGCATTTAACTTTTCTCTCTATCTGAACCCTCAAAATTCAAAAGGTCTTAGTCAGCATTCTTTCTTCCATGGCAATCATAGTCATTTGCATAAATTCAATAAGAATCTGTTCTCCTTGTAATAGGACACCATTGGAAACATTGGTTATTTTACTAAGGCTTTGACTAGAATCTCATGTTTGAGAGAGACACGCATAGATATGACCAGACAGTTTTAAAGAATTGAGGTTGGCTTTATGAAACATGGAGCCATAAAGCCCCATGGAAATGTTGGCCTGATACCTTGCTTAGAGCGTTCCCAGGAGCCTCACCAGGTGAGTAAAGAATGCCACTTCCTGGCAGGTGCAGGAATCTCAGGATATATTGGGGACTTCACAAAAAGGAATCTGCCCACATTTACAAGTATTACAGGCATGTCTGATGGCAAGTACTTGGCTTGGCTTCTGGCCTGGAGAGGCTACTAAAAGTTCAACCTAGAGATTCCTTATAAAAGTTCCAGCAAAGCATATTCTAAAAAAAAGATCTGTAATCAATCACTATTCTTGCTGAGCTTATGTAAATAATTAGGCCAAGTTTGTCAAAATTGGACTTACAAATTAGTCTTGGTTTGGCTATCTTTGGAAATAAGGGCGATTTTAGAGAGAAAAAAATTATGTTTTAATAACACAACTTTGTGGGTGCTCTGATTGTCTTTAAATATTTGTTGTTTGCCTAAGCTAGACAACTTGAGGTAAACTTCAGGGAAATTACCACAGTAGCTCATGTATGGACAATCTCCTTGCTTGTTATTCTGTGGGGATAATAACAGCACCCCATGGGCATATAATTATTTGAACAACTGGAAAATGGAACAGATCCCCCAACAATTGTATAACTCAGCTATCACCTTGACCAATTCTATGTGGCTAGGATGACAAAACTGCTCCTTAAAAGCCAGAGCATACCCCACTCTACGGGGTTAACTATGGGCTTGTGGAGATAATGAGTGACCCCACTTTCTTTATGATTAGATTTAATGATGGACTTGGGGATGCCCTTATCTCTTCAGACAACTCTTCTCCCACTCACCACTGATTGCTTGTAATTAGGATATTGTTAACACTGGACCTCAAACAAAGAGGTTTTCTTTTTTTTTTTTTTTTTTTAAAGATTTTATTTATTTATTTGAGAGAGAGAATGAGAGAGAGGGAGTACATGAGAAGGGGGAGGGTCAGAGGGAGAAGCAGACTCCCTGCCGAGCAGGGAGGCTGATGCGGGACTTGATCCAGGGACTCCAGGATCATGACCTGAGCCGAAGGCAGTCGCCCAACCAACTGAGCCACCCAGGCGCCCACAAAGAGGTCTTCTTGATGGTATTATCCCTTAGCCATATTTATCCTAAAAGCCACCTCCATTGATGTACAATTGCAAACAAAAGCTTAAGCCAAGCATACAACTGGTAGGAGCCTCAAAGCTCACTATGGGACAGTCCCTGACTGGAATAACTTCACATCAGGTCCAGAATGTCTTAGACACCAAAGGCCACCAATGAATGATGGGGGCCAACTTATTAAATACCAAGTTATGCTTATAGATATGCCTGAAATAATACTTGAAACCTGTCAAACTTTAAACCCAGCTACCCTTATGCCTGGAACTGACCATTGTACATCTATAGAGCATAAACTGTTCAGAGGTTGTTGATCTTGTTTATGATAGTCAACCAGATTTAAAAGATTCCCCACTTGAAAATACAGATAACAGCTGGTTTACTGATGGCAATAGTTTCATGGAAAAAAGAAATAAGAAAAGCTGGGTATGCTATAGTGCTCACTCATGCTTTGCAATTGCCAAAGCCTTAAAAATTAATATTTATACTGACTCCAAATATGTCTTCCTAGTCCTACCTGCCCACAGAGCAATTTGGAAGAAAAGGGGATTATTATCAAGCCATAACTCCACAATCAAATATGGGCCTGAAATTATTACTCTTCTTAAGGCTGTACACCTACCTAAAGAGGTAGCTGTAATTCACCTCAAAGGACATCAAAGGATATGACCTTAGAATCTAAAGGAAACAATTCACTAGACCATGCAGCCAAGCAGGCAGCAAAAATAAACAAATATTAAGTCTTTTACCAACCCCCCCAAATTTCACATAGCCCAGGAAAGAGGATATTAAAAAATGTACAAGACTAGCTTGTTAATAATGAAGGAAAAAAACTTTATACCCAAAAATAACCAATGGAAGGTAATATAGGGTTTACACCAGGCTGCTGATTTGGGTAAAAAGGCCATGGAGAGGGGTGCCCCAGGGGCTCAGTTGGTTAAACAGTTCCCTTCAGCTCAGGTCATGATCCCAGGGTCCTGCAATTGAGCCCTGTATCAGGCTCCTCGTCGGGAAGCCTCCTTCTCCCTCTCTCAGACTTGTGCTCTCTCATTCTCTCTCTCTCAAATAAATAAATAAAGTCTTAAAAAAAAAAAAAAGGCCACAAAGATGACAAAAACTTTGCTAAGAGAAATTGTCCCTAGATTTGGAATCCCTTGGTCCCTACAAAGTGACAAGAGACCGTCTTTTATTACACAAATTTAAAAAATGGCGCTCCAAAACTGAATAGCCCTTGATATTTTAACTGCAGTTAAAGAAGGCTCAGAATTAGATGACTGTCTTCTAACGGGACCCAGTGGCTTTGTGGCTCTGATTTGTGTCCATGGCTTCCCTCAGGCTAGATAGGCCACTGTACTCTAGGTTTTGCCTGGATGCACAGATGTATTATTAAAACCATTACCAACCCAGCCAACCTTCCAAATTTAAAAAATGTTGGACACATTCTGTGTCTCACTGGTATGACCAATTAACATCCATCTTTGTTCTCTCTTTGGGCCTGGAGGGTGTTGTTGGCACATGGATACTCTTAATAAGTACATGGTCAAAGCCCTAAGTGATCCTCAAAATAGCATTTCTCTACTAAATACTGAAGTAACATAAATGTGTAAAGCAGTTTTACAAAATAGAATGACATTAGATGTTTTAACTGCTACACAAGGTGAAATGTGCTATCATAAAAACAAAATGCTATGTATACATTCCAGATTACCACAAAATATTTCTGGTTTTCTGACATGAAAACTCAAATTGGTGCTTTAAATGATCCCTCTCTTTCCTTTAATGATTGGTTAAGCTTCTGAACTGGAAAATGATTTTTGTCAACTATCAAAGGACTCTCATTTGGGCTTCTCTTTCTTTTTGTTACACTAATCATGTTTTGCTGTTTTCTCCCATGTCTCTCCACTTGGTGCTGGGACTCCTTCACTGCCATAACTTCAAGCCAACAGACGATCCTTTCCACTCAGGAAGATCCACACATGCATTCTCCCTTGGATTCAGCTTCCTCTGCCTTTTGTAACTCCTATATTTATATAAGCCGCAACTGACCAATGTTGACCCATACGTAGGGACATTTCTACACCCCTATTCAGTGGGAAGAAATTACAGAACATGAGACCTTCCACCCTCAGCAACCTTAAAGATTTAAGGGTCAAAATCATTCAGGGAGAATGATGTGGGAAACAAAGGCAGAAGAGAAATTATTAAATTTCCTTACTACCTACAGCCCATTAACAAGTCCTTAAAATAGGCAAAATGACATTCCTCTAGAAACTCAACTGCCTCAATGTTGACACTTTGTTATAGGCAAAAGGCAATTCTAAAAAAAAAAAAAGGCAATCCTAGCTCGACCCCCCTCTGATCCTGCAAGTCTACTTTAACATATAAAAATCCCTTTAGAAATTTCCTTTATTTCTAAAATAAGGAAATAAAATCTTTAAAAAGGTGGGGAAGGCACCTGGGTGGCTCAGTCCACTAAATGTCTGCCTTTGGCTCAGGTCATGATCCCAGGGTCCTGGGATCGAGCCCCGCATTGGGCTCCCTGCTCAGCGAGGAGCCTGCTTCTCCCTCTTCCTCTGCTGCTCCCTCCCTGCTTATGCTCTCTCACTATCTCTCAAATAAATAAGTAAGTAAGTAAGTAAGTAAGTAAGTAAATAAATAAACTGTTAAAAAAAAAAGAGATTTCCTTTATCTCTAAATCCCCCAAGATATGTGTTGTCAACCATCCTGCAAGCATATGGCCCACCAAAATACATCTGAAGAGTCTCATGACTCAGGCTCTTAGACAGTAATAAATGACCTCCCAACAATAGCTAGCCCCCTCAAGGTCCTGAAAACCTTGCTTCCAAAATTCCTTAGAGACTTATGCTATCCCAAACCCCTTCCCAACTTGAAAGTATATAATGGGCCACTCCTCATGACTCCAGTGCA
This sequence comes from Phoca vitulina, assembly GCF_004348235.1. Taxonomy (NCBI): domain Eukaryota; kingdom Metazoa; phylum Chordata; class Mammalia; order Carnivora; family Phocidae; genus Phoca; species Phoca vitulina. The sequence goes on from NW_022589756.1 coordinate 65,971, forward strand.
TCTCTTCCTGACCAAGGGTCCTGTTTCTGTGCTTTAATAAAACCACCTTTTTGCACCCAAAGATGTCTCAAGAATTCTTTCTTGGCTGTCAGGTTCTAACCTTAATGTCTTTCCTACATCCTATTGTACATCTACCACATGAATGAACATTTAATTAGATTTTAAATAACATGTGATATATTTCCCTTTCAAACTGTATTTCCTGGCTTCTGGTCAGCATATGCTAGCTTTCTTGTCTAGTAAGAATTTGCTCACTGTCACTTGATTATGATTTGCACTAAATTTCCAAGGAACTCAACCTCAGAAATTATACCATATTTCTATTTAAAAAACTGAGCAGAGAGAAGGGAAAAAACATTTACCTCCTACTGAAAAAAAATAATACATAACTAAGATTACACTTATCTGCCTTTTTTTTTTTTTTTGGTCATTAGTTATATGTAAATATTGTGAATATACTTATAAATAAATAAGACAATGAATATGTAATAGTAGATAATATAGATATCTAATTATCCCAATTTTTTTTTATTTTTTAAAGTTTTTACTTAAATTCTAGTTAGCTAACATATATGGTAAAATTGCTTTCAGATGTAGAATATAGTGATTCATCACTTCTTAAAACTCCCAGGGCTCACCACAGCAAGTGCCCTCCTTAATACCCAGCACCCATTTAGCCTATCACCAACCCACCTCCCTTCCACTAACGCTCTGTTTCTTCCCTGAAGTTAAGAATCTCTTATGCTTTGCTAACCTTTCTTTTTTCCCCCCTTCCTCTATGTTCTCTGTTTTGTTTCTTAAGTTCCACATATGAGTGAAATCCTATGGTATTTGTCTTTCTCTGACAATACTGAAATACTGACATATTTCACTTAGCATAATACACTCTAGCTCCATCCATATCATTGCAAATGGCAGGATTTCATTCTTTTTGGTGGCTACACAATATTCTATTGTATATGTATACCACATCTTCTTGATCCATTCACCAGTCGAAGGACATTTGGACTCTTTCCATAGTTTGGCTATTGTTGATAATGCTTCTATCAACATTGGGGCACACGTGCCCCTTAGAAAATGTATTTTTGTATCCTAAATGCATATTTTGTATCTGAGATGCATATTTTGTATCCTAAATACTTAGTAGTGCAATTGCTGGATCATAGAGTAGTTCTATTTTGAACTTTCTGAGAAAATTCCATACTGTTTTTCAGAGTGGCTGCACAAGTTTACATTCCCAAAACAATATAAGAGGGTTCCCTTTTCTCCACATCTTTGCCAACATCTGTTGTTTCCTGTGTTGTTAATTTCAGCCATTCTGACAAGTATGGGGTGGTATCTCATTGTGGTTTTGATTTGGATTTCCCTGATGATATTGAGAAACTTTTCATGTGTCTGTTATCCATCTAGATGTCTTTGGGAAAGTGTCTATTAATGTCTTCTGCCCATTTTTTGCCTGAATTATTTATTTTTTGGTTGTTGAATTTAGTAAGTTCTTTATAGATTTTGGATACTAACCCTTTATCAGATATGTCATTTGCAAATATCTTCTCCCATACTGTAGGCTGCTTTTTAGTTTTGTTGTATGTTTCCTTCTCTGTGCAGAAGCTTTTTATCTTTATGAAGCCCCAAAAGTATATTTTTGCTTTTGTCTCCCTTGCCTCCAAATATGTGTTGAGTAAGAAGTTGCTGCAGCCGAGGTCAAAGAGGATATTACCTGTGTTCTATTCTAGGATTTTGATGGTTTATTGTCTCACCTTTAGGTCTTTCACCCATTTTGAATTTATTTTTGTGTATGGTGCAGGAAAGTGATCCAGTTTCATTCTTTCACATGTTGCTTTACAGTTTTCCCTACACCATTTGTTGAAAAGACTGTCTTTTTTCCATTGGATATTCTTTCTTGCTGTGTCCAAGATTAGGTGACCATGGAGTTATGGGTCCACTTATGGGTTTCTATTCTGTTCCATTGGTCTACATGTCTGTTTCTGTGCCAGTATCATACCGTCTTGATGACTATAGCTGTAATATAGCTTGAAGTCCAGAATCGTGATGCCTCCAGTTTGCTTTTCTTTTTCAGGATTGCTTTGGCTATTCAGGGTCTTTTCTGGTTACAAATTTTAGGATTATTTGTTCTAGCTATGTGAAAAATGCTGGTGGTATTTTGATGGGGATTGCACTAAATATGTAGATTGCTTTGGGTGGTATAGACATTTTAACAATGTTTGCTCTTCCAATCCATGATCATGGAATGTTTTTCTATTTCTTTGTGTCTTCCTCAATTTCTTTCATAAGTGTTCTATAGTTTTCAGAGTACAGTCTTTTATCTTTTTGGTTAGGTTATTCCTAGGTATCTTATGGTTTTTGGTGCAATTGCAAATGGGATTGATTCTTTGGTTTCTCTTTCTACTGCTTCACTACTGGGGTATAAAAATGCAACAGATTTCTGTACATTCATTTTATATCCTGTGACTTTACTGAATTCATGTATTAGTTCTAGCAATTTTTTGTTGGAGTTTTTTGTGTTTTCTACATAGAGTATCATGTTTTCTGCAAACAATGAAAATTTGGCTTCTTCCTTGCCAATTTGGATGCTTTTTATTTCTTTTTGTTGTCTGATTGCTGAGGCTAGGACTTCCAGTACTATATTAAACAACAATGGTGAGAGTGGACATTCCTGTTTTGTTCCTGAGCATAAAGGAAAAGCTCTGTTTTTCACCATTAAGGATTAAATTGGTTGTAGTACTTTTGTAATGGTCTTTATGATGTTGAACAACATTGTTCTATGCCTACTTTGTTGAGGTTTTTTCATCATGAATTCATGCTGTATTTTGTTAAATGCTTTTTCTGCATCTATTGAGAGGCCCATATGGTTCTTAGGTGTATCATGTTGGTTGATTTGTGAATACTGAACCACCATTGCAACCCAGGAATAAATCCAACTTGATTGTAGTGAATACTTTTTTTAGTGTACTGTTGGATTCAATTTGCTAGTATTTTGTTGAGAATTTTTGCATCCATGTTCATCAAGAATATTGGCTTGTAATTCTCCTTTTTAGTGGGGTCTTTGTCTAGTTTTGGAATCAAGGTAATGCTGGCCTCATAGAGTGAGTTTGGAAGTTTTCTTTCTCTTTCTATTTTTTGAAACAGTTTGATGAGAACAGAGATTAACTCTTCTTTAAATGTTTGGTAGAATTCCCCGGGGAAGACATTTGTTCCTGGACTTTTGTTTGTTGAGAGATTTTTGATTACTGATTCAATTTCTTTGCTGGTTATGGGTCTGTTCAAATTTTCTATTTCTTCCTTTTATGGTAGTATGTATGTTTCTAGGCATTTATCCACTTCTTCCAGATTGCCCAGTTTGTTGACATATATTTTTTCATAATATTCTATTATAATTGTTTGTATTCCTGTGGTGTTGGTTGTGAGTTCTCCTCTTTCATTTGTGATTTTATTTATTTGGTTCCTTTCTCTTTTCTTTTTGATAAGTCTGGCTAGGCATTTATCAATTTTATTAATTCTTTCAAAGAACCAGTTTAGTTTACCTGTTTAGTTGATCTTAGTTCAGTAGTTGATCTGTTCTCTTGGGTTTTTGTTTGTTTGTATATTGTTTATTTCTCCTCTAAACTTTATTATTTCCACCTTCTGCTGGCTTTAAGTTTTATTTGCTGTTTCTTTTCTAGCTCCTTTAGATATAAGTTTAGGTTGTTTATTATTTCCTGAAGTAAGCCTATATTGCTATGTTCTTCCTTATTTTGATCACCTTTGCTGTATCCCAAAGGTTTTGGACTGTGGTGTTTTCATTTTCATTTGCTTCCATGTATTTTTTAAAAATTTCTTCTTTAACTTATGGGTTAACCCATTCACTCTTTTGTAGGATGTTTTTTATCCTCCATGTATTTCTGTTCTTTCCAATTTTTTTTCTTGTGGTTGCCTTCAAGTTTCATAGCACTGAGGTCTGAAAATATGCATGGTACAATCTCAATCTTTCTGTACTGGTTGAGGCCTGATTTGTGACCCATTATGTGATCTATTCTGGAGATTGCTCCATATGCACTCAAAAAGAATGGGTATTCTGCGGCTTTAGGATGAATTGTTCTGAATATATTTGTTAAGTCCATCTGGTCCAGTGTTTTATTCAAAGCCATTGTTTCCTTGTTGATCTGTCCATTGCTGTATGTGCAATGTTAAATTCCCCTACTATTGTATTATTGTGAATTATTTTTTTGTTGTTTGTTTGTTATTAATTAATTTATATATTGGGTGCTCCCAACTTGGGAGCATAAATATTTTAATTGTTAAATCTTGTTGGGTAGACCACTTTATTATGATATAGTGCCCCTCTTCATCTCTTGTTACAAACTTTGTTTTAAAATCTAGTTTGTCTGATATAAGTATAGCTACTCTGGCTTCCTTTTGACATCCATTAGCATGATAGATGGTTATCTATCCCCTCAATTTCAATCTGCAGGTGTCTTTAAGTCTGAAATGAGTCTCTTGTAAGAAGCATATAGATGGGTCTTATTTTTTTAATCCATTCTAACACCCTGTGCCTTTTGACTGGAGCAGTTATTCTATTTACATTCAAGTAATTATTGAAAGATATGAATTTAGTGTCATTGTGTTACCTGTAAAGTTACTGTTTCTGGAGATTTTCTCTGTTCCTTTTTGTCTGTGAAACTCTTTATCTTTTCTTCTATTCTGAATGACAGCCTTGCTAGATAAAGAATTCTTGGCTGCATTTTTTCCCCATTCATCATGTTGAATATATCATGTCAATGTCTTCTGGCCTGCCAGATTTCTTGGATAGATCTGCTATGAACCTGATATGTCTTCCCTTGTAAGTTAGGGATTTCTTCCTTATTGTTTTTGTATTAGCTTTTTAAGGGTTGATGAAAGAAAACTCTCTAAAGGACTGATATGCAAAGGAAGACATTTAAGATTTCTTTCTAGTCAACATGACTGTATATAGTCTTTGTTCAAACCAGAAGCCTAATCTAATGCCTACAACACATGCATTGTACATCTGTGAATGAGTTGCCTAAAGGAAAACCATGTCATCCTTGAGACATCAATCAATGCTCCTGGTCCCTGCATTCCTTCATGATAAAATCCTGAATTCTTGGGGTGCCTGAGGGGCTTAGTCAGTTAAGTGTCTGACTCTTGATTTTGGCTCAGGTCATGATCTCACTGTTGTGAGATGGAGCCCTACATTGGGTGCCATACTGGGTGTGGAGCCTGCTTAAGATTCTCTCTCTCCCTCTCCTTTTGCTCCTCTCCTCCCACTCATATGCTCCCTAACAAAAAGCAAAACAAAACAAAAACCCAAAAAACTGTGATTCCTGCTTATATGCAAGTCTATAATTTCTGAGCATTTACCAGATGTAAAAAAGTATATAGCTCTGTGGAAAATGTTCATTCTCCAAGCACTTTCTTCCCTGTGAAGAGTGCATTTCTTGGGGAGTTGTCCTAACCTGTGCTTGAATAAAATTATCTTTCTTACTTTTAGAGATTCTAAAAGGTTGTTAAATCTGCATTGAAAAGTGAGAGGAGTTAATGTAAAAATATGGAAGCTTAGGGGAAATGACCAGTGAGCCCTCCATACCAACATTGCTATAATAATTTAATTTTGGATATTTAAAGTAGTGTCAGTTCTGACAAGACTTACTAAAGAAATAAATATATGTTCCATTATTACTCAGATTCCTTTTTATTTTAGTCATTTCTTCATTTACTACATATTTATTTAAAATGTGTGAGTCACCAGGATCTAGAGACAAGATGGCAGAAGAGTAGGGGACCTCGTTTCATTTGGTCCCTTGAATTTAGCTAGATAACTATCAAATAATTCTAAACTCCCATGAATTCAACCTGCGATATAAGGAAAGAATATCTGGAACTCTACAAGTAGAAAAGTGACCACTTTTTGCAAGGTAGTACATGCAGAGAAGTGATTCTGAGGAGATATATCAGAGGATAAACAGTGGGGGAAGGGAGCCTCAGTAAACCATTTGCTGGAAAGTGATATATCCCCAGAGGGCAAAATCAGAACCCTTAAAAATCTGCTCCAGTGAGAGACCCCCCTGCCTGAAAGGTGCATCATAAAAAATAGGGCAGAATTCTAGGTGTGTCAGTGTGGTCTCAGGATCCCAGGAACCACAGAAAGAATGGGGGTGCTTGAGCTGGTAGAGTTCCCAAGCATTGGAGTGGGGAAACTTGTTAAGGTCAATGAGCCCAAGAGGAAGGTCTCAGCTTGGTTCACCATAAAATGCAAGCCGGGGCCCAATTGGGTTACTGCTCTGCATGGGGACCCTGCAAAAGACAGGAAGATGGGAAGGGGAGGTGGGTGGGGAGATAGGGTAACTGGGTGATGGGCATTAAGGAGGGCATGTGATGTGATGAGCACTGGGTGTTATATGCAACTGATGAATTATTGAACACTACATCTGAAACTAATGATGTACTCTCTGTTGGCTAATTGAATTTAAATAAAAAAATAAAAAACATTCAAAAACTAAAAAAAACAAGGGGAAATTACCCAATTTCATAATTTAAGTAGTTAGTAGAGGACATTGATGGAAAACTTTAAAGATAGAAATGCATTATGGTCTAAGCGACATTCCAACACATGTAGTCTTTGCAGCCAACTTCTCTAGGAAAAGGTCCCTGGTTGGGTTTAAATTCAATCAGGTACTGGTTTTGGCTGGCTCCCAGTGGAGTTCTCATGACCAGATGTCGCTAGACCAAGGATGTGAAGGAAGGAATCCTCACATGGGAGTGTAGATCAGTCAGGAGGAAACCTCACATGGGAGTCTTAAAAATGGTAGCTACCCTTGTGACTTAGGTGGCTGTCCTGTGCCCAAGACAGACAACCTTGTAAAGGGCAGTAATAAAGAGAGGGCATAAAGTTTCTGGGTCTTATTACCATTACAGCCAGGGTACTAACTTCTGCCCAAAAGGCAGGCTTTTTTCTCCCCATAGAGTAGCAACAGGATAGAGGATTGCAGCCTGGGCAATTGACATAAGTGTTCCAACATGACTATACTCCTTGAAGAGCCCCTGGAGTGAGAGTAAAGGAAGGGGAAGGGAAGTACTCACCAAGTTTGCACCACAGCTCAGAGTCCAGCTGAGACTCTGGACTCCAAGCCCCACGTTTGGGTGCTGTATGATATAGGAAAGACAGTTTGAAGCTGATGTGCAAAAAGATGGTTTTATTAAAGCATGGGAACAGGACCTGTGGGCAGAAAAAGATGCACTGGGGTCATGTGGAGTAGCCCATTATATACTTTCAAGTTGGGAAGGGATTTGGGATAGCATAAGTCTCTAAGGAATTTTGGAAACAAGGTTTCCAGAACCTTCAGGGGGCTAGCTATTGTTGGGAGAAGGCCATTTATTACTGTATAAGAAAGTCTGAGTTATGAGACCCTTCAGATATATATTGGTGGGCCATATGCTTGGGGGATGACTGCCAACACATATCTTGGGGGTATAGAGATAAAAGAAATTTCTAAAGGAATTTTTATATGTTAAAGTAGACTTACAGGATCAGAGTGGGGTGAGGTTGGGCTGGGATTGCCTTTTGCCCTTAGCACAGTGTCAACATCGAGGCAGTTGAGTCCCTAGAGGAATGTCACTCTGCCTGTTTCAAGGACTTGTCAATAGGCAAGGAAATTTAATAATTTCTCTTCTGCCTTTGTTTCCCACATCACAATATATAGGATTGTAAATCAGAATTGTCCTCAGAAAGAATATGACCTGATTTAGGTCACATAATTAATAAGCAAATGAAACAACATAAAACACTATGTAGCTAACCTTAACATCATATAAAATAGTTTATAGTGGGCAAGATGGCGGAGGAGTAGGAGACCTGGATTTCGTCTCCTCTCAGGAATTCAGCTGGATAGGGATCAAACCATTCTGAACACCTACAAACTCAACAGGAGATCGAAGAAAAGAATAGCAACAACTCTCTGAACAGAAAAGCGACCACTTTCTGGAAGGTAGGACGTGCGGAGAAGTGAATCCGAGGTGATATTCGGGAGGATAGACGGTGGGGGAAGGGCCTCCGCCAGCCACTTCTGACAAGTGATAGAGCCGCGGAGCACAAAATCGGAACTTTTAGAAGTCTGCTCCGCTGAGGGACGTCACTCTGGTGGCTAAGTGGGGGGTGGAACCCTCATGGGAGAGTGTGGTCTCAGGACCCTCGGGGTCACAGAAAGACCGGGGGTGCCTGAGTGCGGCAGAGCTCCCAGGTATCGGAGCAGGGAAGCCAGCTGCAGAGACGGAGCCCAGATGCGGGCTCTCAGCTCGGGGCTGCCATAAACCGTGATCTGCGGCACAGTCGGGCCACTGCTCCTCCAGCAGGGACCCGACAAGCGGCAGATCCAGGGAGACTCCCTTTCGTCCCCTGGGAGGAGTGGTGTGGGAGCGCACCACAGGGATCTGCTGGGTTTGGAGATTCCACCCGGGGTCGGGTGCCAGAGATAGAAACGCGCAGTCACAGGCCGGGTGAGCACGGAGTGCAGCCGGAGACCAGGGACACGGGAGTGACTGACGGCTTTTCTCTGGGGGTGCACTGAGGAGCGGGGCCCCGAGTACTCGGCTCCTCCGGGGTGGAGATTGGGAGGCCGCCATTTTCACTCTCCGCCTCCAAAGCTGTACGGAAAGCTCGCAGGGAACAAAAGCTCCGGAGAGCAAACCCGATCAGATTACTTAGCCCCGACAGGGCAAGGACGGGGCAATTCCGCCTCCGGAAAAGACATTTGGGAACCACGGCAACAGGCCCCTTCCCCAGAAGATCAGCAAGAACAGCCAGCCAAGACCAAGTTTACAGATCAATGAGAACGGCAGAACTCCAGCGCTAGGGGAATACTGCACATAGAATTCATGGCTTTTTTACCATGATTCTTTAGTCTTTCAAAGTTAATTATTTTTTTAACTGTCTTTTTTTTTTTTGAATTATTCTTTTTCCTTTTTCAACCAACATCTTATCAATCCCTTTTTTAGAAAACATTTTTATTTTTCATTTTTAGAGTCATATTCTATCCCTTCATAGTAGTTACCCATGTTTTTGGCATATATATATAAGTTGTTCTCTCTTTAAAATTTTGAGATAGTTTCTTCTAACAGATCAAAATATACTCTAAATCTCTAGCGTATGGTTTTTTTCTACTCCCCTGCCTGATCACATTCTCTCCCTTTTTTTTTCTTTTTTTTTTTTAATCGTCTTCTTTCTTTTTTCAAACAACTTTTCAAATCCTTTTTTAAAATTTTTTATAATTTCCATCTTTACAGACATATTCCATCCCTTCATTATATCAACCCTTATTTTTGCACATATATAAGTTTTTCTTTCTTTAAAATTTTGGGAGGCACTTTCTTTTAACAGACCAAAATACACCCAAAATCTACTGTGTGGCACTGATCTATATACCAGCCTGATCATATTTGATCACAGTCTGTTTTTGTTTTGCTTTGTTCTGTTTTTGTTTGTTTTTATCTTTATCTTTATCTTTTTCTTTTCCTTTTTTTCTTCTTCTTTTTTCTCTCTTTCCCTTTCTTTTCCCACTGCTTCAAGTCTTTTCTGATTTGTTTAGAGTATATATTTCTGGGGACCTTGTTACCCTGCTAGCATTTTGTTCTCTCATTAATCTATTCTCCTCTGCACAAAATGACAAGACGGAAAAAATCACCTCGACAAAAAGAACAAGAGGTAGTACCGACTGCCAGAGACCTACTCAATACGGACATCAGTATGATGTCAGATCTAGAGTTCAGAATCATGACTTTAAAGATACTAGCTGGGCTTGAAAAAAGCATGGAAGTTATTAGAGAAACCCTTTCTGGAGAAGTAAAAGAACTAAAATCTAACCAAGTCGAAATCAAAAAGGCTATTAATGAGGTGCAATCAAATATGGGGGCGCTAACTGCTAGGATAAATGAGGCAGAAGAAAGAATCAGTGAGATAGAAGACCAAATGAACGAAAATAAAGAAGCTGAGAAAAAGAGAGATAAACAACTACTGGATCACGAGGGCAGAATTTGAGAGATAAATGATACCATAAGACGAAACAATATTAGAATAATTGGGATCCCAGAAGAAGAAGAAAGAGAGAGAGGGGCAGAAGGTATATTGGAGCAAATTATAGCAGAGAACTTCCCTAATTTGGGGAAGGTAAAAGGCATCAAAATCCAGGAAGCACAGAGAACCCCTCTCAAAATCAATAAAAATAGGTCAACACCCCGACATCTAATAGTAAAACTTACGAGTCTCAGAGACAAAGAGAAAATCCTGAAAGCAGCTCGGGAGAAGAGATATGTAACCTACAATGGTAGAAACATTAGATTGGCAACAGACCTATCCACAGAGACCTGGCAGGCCAGAAAGGACTGGCAGGATATATTCAGAGCACTAAATGAGAAAAATATGCAGCCAAGAATACTATATCCAGCTAGGCTGTCATTGAAAATTGAAGGAGAGATAAAAAGCTTCCAGGACAAACAAAAACTAAAGGAGTTTGCAAACACGAAACCAGCCCTACAAGAAATCTTGAAAGGGGTCCTCTAAGCAAAGAGAGAGCCTAAAAGCAACATAGACCAGAAAGGAACACAGACAATATACAGTAACAGTCACCTTACAGGCAATACAATGGCACTAAATTCCTATCTTTCAATAGTTACCCTGAATGTAAATGGGCTGAATACCCCAATCAAAAGACACAGGCTATCAGATTGGATTAAAAACCAAGACCCATCGATATGCTGTCTGCAAGACACTCATTTTAGACCCAAAGACACCCCCAGATTGAAAGTGAGGGGGTGGAAAACCATTTACCATGCTAATGGACACCAAAAGAAAGCTGGGGTGGCAATCCTTATATCAGACAAATTAGATTTTAAACCAAAGACTATAATAAGAGATGAGGAAGGACACTATATCCTACTTAAAGGGTCTATCCAACAAGAAGATCTAACAATTGTAAATATCTATGCCCCTAACATGGGAGCAGCCAATTATATAAGGCAATTAATAACCAAAGCAAAGAAACACATCGACAACAATACAATAATAGTGGGGGACTTTAACACCCCCCTCACTGAAATGGACAGATCATCTAAGCAAAAGATCAACAAGGAAATAAAGACTTTAAATGACACACTGGACCAAATGGACTTCACAGACATATTCAGAACATTCCATCCCAAAGCAACAGAATACACATTCTTCTCTAGTGCCCATGGAACATTCTCCAGAATCGATCACATCCTGGGTCACAAATCAGGTCCCAACCGGTACCAAAAGATTGGGATCATTCCCTGCCTATTTTCAGACCACAATGCCTTGAAACTAGAACTCAATCACAAGAGGAAAGTCGGAAAGAATTCAAATACATGGAGGCTAAAGAGCATCCTACTGAAGAATGAATGGGTCAACCAGGAAATTAAAGAAGAATTAAAAAAAATTCATGGAAACCAATGAAAATGAAAACACAACTATTCAAAATCTTTGGGATGCAGCAAAGGCAGTCCTAAGAGGAAAGTATATAGCAATACAAGCCTTTCTCAAGAAACAAGAAAGGTCTCAAGTACACAACCTAACCCTACACCTAAAGGAGCTGGAGAAAGAACAGCAAATAAAGCCTAAACCCAGCAGGAGAAGAGAAATAATAAAGATCAGAGCAGAAATCAATGAAATAGAAACTAAAAGAACAGTAGAACAGATCAATGAAACAAGGAGCTGGTTCTTTGAAAGAATTAACAAGATTGATAAACCCCTGGCCAGACTTATGAAAAAGAAAAGAAATGACCCAAATCAACAAAATCATGAATGAAAGAGGAGAGATCACAACCAACACCAAAGAAATACAAACAATTATAAGAACATATTATGAGCAACTCTATGCCAGCAAATTAGATAACCTGGAAGAAATGGATGCATTCCTAGAGATGTATCAACTACAAAAACTGAACCAGGAAGAAATAGAAAACCTGAACAGACCTATAACCACTAAGGAAATTGAAGCAGTCATCAAAAATCTCCCAAAACACAAAAGCCCAGGGCCAGATGGCTTCCCAGGGGAATTCTACCAAACATTTAAAGAAGAATTAATACCTATTCTTCTGAAACTGTTCCAAAAAATAGAAATGGAAGGAAAACTTCCAAACTCATTTTATGAGGCCAGCATTACCTTGATCCCAAAACCAGACAAAGACCCCATCAAAAAGGAGAATTACAGACCAATATCCCTGATGAACATGGATGCAAAAATTCTCACCAAAATTCTAGCCAATAGGATCCAACAGTACATTAAAAGGATTATTCACCACGACCAAGTGGGATTTATCCCTGGGCTGCAAGGTTGGTTCAACATCCGCAAATCAATCAACGTGATACAATACATTAACAAAAGAAAGAACAAGAATCATATGATCCTCTCAATAGATGCAGAAAAAGCATTTGACAAAATACAGCATCCTTTCTTGATCAAAACTCTTCAGAATATAGGCATAGAGGGTACATACCTCAATATCATAAAAGCCATCTATGAAAAACCTACAGCGAATATCATTCTCAATGGGGAAAAACTGAGAGCTTTCCCCCTAAGGTCAGGAATGCGGCAGGGATGTCCACTCTCACCACTGCTATTCAACATAGTATTAGAAGTCCTAGCCACAGCAATCAGACAACAAAAAGAAATAAAAGGCATCTGAATCGGCACAGAAGAAGTCAAACTCTCACTCTTTGCAGATGATATGATACTTTATGTGGAAAATCCCAAAGACTCCACCCCAAAACTGCTAGAACTCATACAGGAATTCAGTAAAGTGGCAGGATATAAAATCAATGCACAGAAGTCAGTGACATTCCTATACACCAACAACAAGACAGAAGAAAGAGAAATTAAGGAGTCGATCCCATTTACAATTGCACCCAAAACCATAAGATACCTAGGAATAAATCTAACCAAAGAGGCAAAGGATCTGTACTCAGAAAACTATAAAATACTCATGAAAGAAATTGAGGAAGACACAAAGAAATGGAAAAACGTTCCATGCTCATGGATTGGAAGAACAAATATTGTGAAGATGTCAATGCTACCTAGAGCAATCTACACATTCAATGCAATCCCCATCAAAATACCATCCACTTTTTTCAAAGAAATGGAACAAATAATCCTAAAATTTGTATGGAACCAGAAAAGACCCCGCATAGCCAGAGGAATGTTGAAAAAGAAAAGCAAAGCTGGCAGCATCACAATTCTGGACTTCCAGCTCTATTACAAAGCTGTCATCATCAAGACAGTATGGTACTGGCACAAAAACAGGCACATAGATCAATGGATCAGAATAGAGAGCCCAGAAATGGACCCTCAACTCTATGTTCAACTAATCTTTGACAAAGCAGGAAAGAATGTCCAATGGAAAAAAGACAGTCTCTTCAACAAATGGTGTTGAGAAAATTGGACAGCCACATGCAGAAGAATGAAACTGGACCATTTCCTTACACCACACACAAAAATAGACTCCAAATGGTTGAAAGACCTCAATGTGAGACAGGAGTCCATCAAAATCCTGAAGGAGAACACAGGCAGCAACCTCTTCGACCTCAGCCGCAGCAACTTCTTCCTAGACACATCGCCAAAGGCAAGGGAAGCAAGGGCAAAAATGAACTATTGGGACTTCATCAAGATAAAAAGCTTTTGCAAAGCAAAGGAAACAGTCAACAAAACCAAAAGACAACTGACAGAATGAGAGAAGATATTTGCAAATGACATATCAGATAAAGGGCTAGTATCCAAAATCTATAAAGAACTCATCAAACTCAACACCAAAAGAACAAAGAATCCAATCAAGAAATGGGCAGAAGACATGAACAGACATTTTTTCCAAAGAAGACATCCAAATGGCCAACAGACACATGAAAAAGTGCTCAATATCGCTCGGCATAAGGGAAATCCAAATCAAAACCTCAATGAGATACCACCTCACACCAGTCAGAATGGCTAAATTAACAAGTCAGGAAATGACAGATGTTGGCGGGGATGCGGAGAAAGGGGAACCCTCCTACACTGTTGGTGGGAATGCAAGCTGGTGCAACCACTCTGGAAAACAGTATGGAGATTCCTCAAAAAGTTGAAAATAGAGCTACCATACGATCCAGCAATTGCACTACTGGGTATTTACCCCAAAGATACAAAAGTAGGGATCCGAAAGGGTACGTGCACCCCGATGTTTATAGCAACAATGTCCACAATAGCCAAACTGTGGAAAGAGCCAAGATGTCCATCAACAGATGAATGGATAAAGAAGATGTGGTATATATATACAATGGAATATTATGCAGCCATCAAAAGGAATAAGATCTTGCCATTTGCAACGACGTGGATGGAACTGGAGGGTATTATGCTGAGCGAAATAAGTCAAACAGAGAAAGACATGTATCATATGACCTCACTGATATGAGGAATTCTTAATCTCAGGAAACAAACTGAGGGTTGCTGGAGTGGGGGGTGGGGTGGGAGGGATGGGGTGACTGGGTGACAGACACTGGGGAGGGTATGTGCTCTGGTAAGTGCTGTGAATTGTGCAAGACTGTTGAATCTCAGATCTGTACCTCTGAAACAAATAATGCAATATATGTTAAGAAAGAAAAAAAAAAGAAGAAGAATGTAGCAGGAGGGGAAGAATGAAGGGGGGCAATCGGAGGGGTAGAGGAACCATGAGAGACGATGGACTCTGAAAAACAAACTGAGGGTTCTAGAGGGGAGGGGTGTGGGAGGATGAGTTAGCCTGTTGATGGGTATTGAGGAGGGCACGTTCTGCATGGAGCACTGGGTGTTATGCACAAACAATGAATCATGGAACACTATATCTAAAACTAATGATGTAATGTATGGGGATTAACATAACAATAAAAAAATTAAAAAAAATAGTTTATAGTGATTGAAGAGTTCTGATGAGGGCTGGAAGTGTGAAGGAAGTTTTCATGAAGAAGGTAACATTTATCTAGGTAAATCGATAGTCCATTTGAAACTGTGAATTGATGTTTGGTACTTTGAATATAACAAAAGGAAATTGTCACACTAGAGGCTTAGTCAGTGCCTTGAGGGGTATCTGGGACTCACAGATAATGCTATCAATAGCTACCAGTTATTGTGTACTTTGCCTTGGGGCATGAAATCCTTGGAGACAGTAAGTAGCGAACAATTCAAAACATTGGTATCTGGTATTGAAAAAATAAGTGACTGCTCTGGGAACAATATTTTTCTATTTCTGTTTTCTAAAAACAAAACAAAATAAACAAAAACTGGGAGAATCTAGTCTATTTGTAAATAAATCCCTCTTAAAAATCATGTTTAGTGGTAGATCAGTATGTGGTTTTTCTTTGTAACTACAAAAGAATTATAAAAACAGAATGACATTGGTTTTACAAATTTTTCTGCACTTATACTTATTTATTTAAATGAAAAAGGATTCCTAATGCTTAAACACATAAAAATAAAAATAAAATTGTGAAAAGTACAGTATAAAAATATTTTTAAAAAGAATAAAATTGGACAGACTTCTGCAGAAGATGGCAGAATAAGAGGACCCTAAACTCACTTCATCCCATGGATACAACTAAATAACACTCACAACAGTGTAAATAACCCAGAAAATGACCAGACTGGCAGAACAAACCCTACAACTACATGTAGCGAAGAGGCCACGTTGAATAAGATAGGAAGGGTGGAGACACAATGAGGAGCTAAATTTCATGGGTCTGGCCCCAGAAGGAGGGGAGCCACTGGTGTAGAGAGGAGTAAGAAACAGACTATTACACCAGGGAGCCTGCACAGGGAAGACAAATCCCCATGGTATTCAGCTTTGAAAATTGGAGGGGCCAAATTTAAAGATTTCTTACAACCAATGGACTGGAACTTTAAAAATCAGTGGGCTTGACTCTGGGAAAGACCAGAGGGTGATAGGAAGCTGAGTCCCTGCTTTTAAAGAGACAGCATACAACACAGCCCTCAGAGATACAGCATATAAGCAGCAGTTTGAAGAATGCCTGAGGCATTGTTCCACATAGTACTAGAAGTCCTAGCCTCAGCAATCAGACAACAAAAAGAAATAAAAGGCATTCAAATTTCCAAAGAAGTAGTCAAACTCTCACTCTTTGCAGATAACATGATACTTTATGTGGAAAACCCAAAAGACTCCACCACAAAATTTCTAGAACTCATATAGCAATTTGCCAAAGTGGCAGGCTACAAAATCAACGCAGAGAAATCAGTTGTATTTCTATATGCAAACAACATGACTGGAGAAGGAGAAATTAAGGAATCAGTCCCAATTATAATTGCACCAAAAACCATAAGATATTCAGAATAAATTTAACCAAAGAGGTGAATGATCTGTACTTTAAAAACCATGGAACAATTATGAAAGAAATTGAGGAAGACACAAAGAGATGGAAAAACATTCCATAAATATTGTTAATATGTCTATGCTACCCAAAACAATCTACACATTCAATGCAATCCCTATAAAAATATCAGGGACATTTTTCACAGAGCTGGAACAAACAATCCTAAAATTTGTATGGAACCAGAAAAGACCCCTAATTGCCAGGGGAATATTGAAAAAGAAAACCAAAACTGGTGGCATGACAATGCCAGACTTCAAGCTCTATTATAAAGCTGTAATCATCAAGGCGGTATGGTACTGGCCCAAAAACAGATACATAGATCAGTGGAACAGAATAGAGAACCCAGAAATGGACCCTCAACTCTATAGTCAACTAATTGTTGACAAAGCAGGAAAGATTTTCCAATGGAAAAAAGACAGTCTCTTCAATAAATGGTGCTGGGAAAATTGGATAGTCACATGCTGAAGAATGAAACTGTACCATTCTCTTTCATCATACACAAAGATAAACTCAGAATGGATGAAAGACTTAAATGTGAGACAGGAATCCATCAAAATCCTAGAGAAAAACACAGGCAGCAATCTCTTTGACCTGTGCCACAGCAACTTCTTGTTGGACACATCTCCAAAGGCAAGGGAAACAAATGTAAAAATGAACTATTGGGAATTCATTAAGATAATAAGCTTCTGCACAGCAAATGAAAGAACAAAACTAAAAGCCAACCTAGGGAATGGGAGAGGATATTTGCAAATGATATATCAGATAAAGGGCTAGTATCCATGATCTATAAAGAATTTATCAAACTCAACACCCCAAAAAACCCAAATAATCCAGTCAAGAAATGGGCAGAAGACATGAACAGACACTTCTCCAAAGAAGACATACAAATGGCCAGCAGGCACATGAAAAAATGCTCCATATCACTTGTCATCAGGGAAATACAAATCAAAACCACAATGACATACCACCTTACACCAGTCACAATGGTTAAAATTAACAATACAGGAAACAACAAATGTTGGCAAAGATGTTGAGAAAGGGGAATCCTCTTACACTGCTGGTGGGAATGCAAATTGGTACAGTCACTCTGAAAAATAGTTTGGAGGTTCCTCAAGAAGTTAAAAATAGAGGTATCCTATGAGCCAGCAATTCTACTACTAGGTATTTACTCCAAAGATATAAATGTAGTGATCTGAAGGGGCACCTGTACCCCAATGATCATAGCAGCGATGTCCACAATAGCCAAATTGTGGAAAGAGCTGAGATGTCCATTGACAAATGAATGGATAAAGAAATTGCTGTTCATATATACAATGGAATATTACTCAGCCATCAGAAAGGATGAATACTTACTATTTACATCAACATGGATGGAACTGGACGGTATTAAGCTGAATGTAATAAATCAAAGAATGAAAGACAATTATCATATGGTTTCACTCATGTGTGGAATATAAGAAACAGCTCAAGGATCATAGGGGAAGGGAGGAAAAGCTGAAGGGGAAATCACCAGAGAGGGAGAAAAACCATGAGAGACTCAACTATAGGAAACAAGCTGAGGGTTGCTGGAGGGGAGGTTGGTGGGGGGATGGGATAATTGGGTGGATGGGGTAATTAGGTGATAAGCATTGAGTAAGGCATATGATGTGGTGAACATTGGGTGTTATATGCAACTGATAAATTATTGAACACTACCTCTGAAACTAATGATGTATTATATGTTGGCTAATTGAATTTAAATAAAAAGTTAAAAAAGAAAAAGACAGTATAGTCCTAGCAAAATGTAGACAAATGAAGTTAAAAAAACCCACAAAAGTGTATGTAGAAACCATACATATCAGATCAGTTGATTTTCAAAAAAGGTGTCAAAAGGAGATAGAACAGTCTTTAAATAAATGATGCAACAATTTAATAAATGGTTATATAAATTAATATGCATATGAATAATAAAATTGAATCCTTTCTTCATAAAAATTAAGGATCATAGACATTAATAAAAAAGTGAAAACTATAAAACTTCTAGAAGACTACATAGTACAATATCTTTCTAAACTTCCAGTTGGCTGGGGCGCCTGGGTGGCTCAGCTGTTAAGCATCTGCCTTCGCCTCAGGTCATGATCTCAGGGTCCTGGGATTGAGCCCCGCATCGGGCTCCCTGCTCCGCGGGAAGCCTGCTTCTCCCTCTCCCACTCCCCCTGCTTGTGTTCCCTCTCTCGCTGTGTCTCTGTCTGTCAAATAAATAAATAAAATCTTTAAAAAAAAAAATAAAAATAAACTTCCAGTTGGCGAAGAGTTCCTCAGGAAAGGAAATTAAATAAGTGGAAAAAAGATAAATTGCACTCCATTAAAGTTAAAACCTTCTTCTCTTCAAAAAGATTGTTATAAATATAAAAAGTCACACCACATACTGAGAAAATATTTGTAGTAAGTATATCTGACAAAAACACATTCAGGATATATGGATTTAATTCAGTAATAAAAAATGATCAACACAATTTTTAAAAAATTTTCTATTTAAATTCAATTTAAGGGGCGCCTGGGTGGCTCAGTCGTTAAGTGTCTGCCTTCGGCTCAGGTCATGATCCCGCGGTCCTGGGATCGAGCCCCGCATCGGGCTCCCTGCTCCGCGGGAAGCCTGCTTCTCCCTCTCTCACTCCCCCTGCTTGTGTTCCCTCTCTGTCAAATAAATAAAATAAAATCTTAAAAAAAAATACAAAAGATATTAAATTCAATTTAATTAGCATATACTGTATTCTCCGTTTCAGAGGTAGAATTCAGTGTATCATCAGTTGCATACAACACCCAGTGCTCATTACTTCAAGTACCCTCCTTAATGCCCATCACCCAGTTACCTCACCCCCACACACACCTCCCCTCCAGCAACGCTCAGTTTGTTCCATATAGTTAAAAGTCTTTTATGGTTTGCCTCCTCTGTTTTCCTCTTATTTTATTTTTCCTTCCCTTCCCCTATGTTCACCTGTTTTGTTTTTTAAACTCCACATATGATTGAAATAATATATTTGTCTTTTTATGACTGACTTATTTCACTTAACATAATACCCTCTAGGTCCATTTGCATTGTTGCAATTGGCAAGATATCATTCTTTTTGATGGCTTAGTAATATTCCATTCTACATATATACCTCTTTTTCTTTATGTATTCATCTCTGAAGGACATCTAGGCTCTGTACATAGTTTGGCTATTGTGGATATTGCTGCTATAAAATTGGGGTACATGTGCCACTTTGAATCACTGTTTCTATCCTTTGGATAAATATCTAGTAGTGCAATTGCTGGGTCATAGAGTAGCTTTGAGGAACCTCCATACTGTCTTTCAGAGTGATGGCACCAGTTTGTATTCCCACCAACAGTGTAAGAGTGTTC
Source organism: Phoca vitulina (assembly GCF_004348235.1). Taxonomy (NCBI): domain Eukaryota; kingdom Metazoa; phylum Chordata; class Mammalia; order Carnivora; family Phocidae; genus Phoca; species Phoca vitulina. Next base: position 85,766 of record NW_022589756.1, read on the forward strand.
CCATTTTTGATCATCCTCAGCAACATCTGTTGTTTCCTGAGTTGTTACTTTTAGCCATTCTGACCAGTGTTAGGTGGTTTCTCATCATGGTTTTGACTTGTATTTCCCTGATGATGAATGATTTTGAGCATTTTTTCATGTGTCTGTTGGCCATTTGTATGTTTTCTTTGGAGAAATATCTGTTCATGTCTTCTGCCCATTTCTTGACTGGATTTTTTGTTTTTTGGGTACTGAGTTTGATCTTGGATACTAGGTCTTTATCTGGTAAGACATTTGGAAATATCTTCTCCCATTCCCTAGGTTGTCCTTTGGGTCTGCTGACTGTTTCCTTTGCTGTGCAAAAGTATTTTATCTTGATAAAGTCCCAATAGTTCATTTTTGCTTTTGTTTTGCTCACCTTTGATTTGTCTAGCAAGAATTTGCTGTGGCTGAGGTCAAAGAGGTTGTTGCCTGTGTTCTTCTCTAGGATTTTGATGGATTCCTGTCTCACATTTAGGTCTTCATCAGTTTTGAGTTTACCTTTGTGTATGGTGTAAGAAAATGGTCTAGTTTCATTCTTCTACATGTGGCTGTCCAGTTTTTCCAACACCATTTATTGAAGAGACTGTCTTTTTTCCATTGGAAAATCTTTCCTGCTTTGTTGAAGATTAGTTGGCCATAGAGATGAGGGTCCATTTCTGGGTTCGCTGTTCCGTTTCATTGATCAGTCTGTCTGTTTTTGTGCCATTACCATACTGTCTTATAGATTACAGCTTTGTAGTATAGCTTGTAGTCCACCATTGTGATGCCACCAACTTTGAATTTGTTCTTCAACATTCCTCTATTTAGGGTTTTTTCTGGTCCCATACAAATTTTAGTATTGTTTGTTTCAGCACTCTGAATAAATGTCCATGGTATTTTGGTAGGGATTGCTTTGAATGTGTAGATTGCTCGGAGTAACATAGACCTTTAAATAATATTTGTTTTTCCAATCCATGAGCATGGAATGTTTTTGCATCTCTTTGTGTCTTCCTCAACTTCTTTCATAAATGTTCTGTGGTTTTTAGAGTACATATCTTTTAACTCTTTTTTTTTTTTAAGTTCAATTAGCAATCATGTAGTACATCATTAGTTTTTGATGTAGTGTTCAATGATTCGTTAGTTGCATAACACCCAGTCCTTTACCTTTTTGGTTAGGTTTATTCCTAGGTATCTCATTGTTTTAGGTGCAATTATAATTTGGACTGATTACTTAATTTCTCTTTCTTCAGTCACATTGTTCACGTGTAGAAATGCAACTGATTTCTCTGCATTGACTCTATATCCTGCCACATTGCTGAATTGCTGTATGAGTTCTACTAATTTTGTGGTGGAGTTTTTTGGGTTTTCCACATTAAGTATCATGTCATCTGCAAAGAGAGAGAGTTTGACTTCTTTGCCAGTTTGAAATAATTTTATTTCTTTTTGATGTCTTATTCCTGAGGCTAGGACTTCTAGTACTATGTTGAACAACAGTGGTGAGCTTGGGCTTCCCTGTTGTGTTCCTGACCTTAGGGGAAAAGCTCTGTTTTTCCCCATTATGAATGTTATTTGCTGTATGCTTTTCATAGATGACTTTTATGATATTGAGATGTGTTCTTTCTATCCCTACATTTTGAAGAGTTTTAATCAAGAAAGGATTCTGTATTTTGTCAAATCCTTTTTCTGCATCAATTGAGAGGATCATATGGTTCTTGCCCTTTCTTTTATTAATGTGATCTATCACATTGATTAATTTGAGCATGTTGAGTCACCCTTCTAGCCCAGGAATAAATCCCACTTGGTTGTGGTGAATAATCCTTTTAATGTCCTGTTGGATCCTATTGACTAGTATCTTGGTGAGAATTTTTGCATCCATGTTCCTCAGGGAAATTGGTCTGTAATTCTCCTTTTGGTGGGTTTTTTGGTTTTGGGATCAAGATAATACTGGCCTCATAGCACGAATTTGGAAGTTTTCATTCCATTTCTATTTTTTGAAACAGCTTCAGTAGAATAGGTATTATTTCTTCTTTGGTAGAATTCCCCTGGGAATCCATCTGGCCATGGACTCTTGTTTGTTGGGAGATTTTCGATTACCGCTTCAATTTCCTTCCTGGTTATGGGTCTGTTCCAGTTTTCTATTTCTTCCTGTTTCAGTTTTAGTAGTTTATATGTTTCTAGGAAAGCATCCATTTCTTCCAGATTGCCCGATTTGTCAGCATATAGATGCTCATAATATGTTCTTAAAATTGTCTGTATTTCCTTGGTGTTGGTCATGATCTCTCTTCTTTCATTCATGATTTTATTTATTTGGGTCCTTTCTCTTGTCTTTTTGGTAATTCTGACTAGGGGTTTATTGATCTTAATAATTCAAAGAACCAATTTCTTGTTTCATTGTTCTATTTTACTGTTTTTTATTTTTTATTTCTATATCATTGATTTCTGCTCTAATGTTTATTATTTCTTTTCTCCTGCTGTATTTATGTTTTATTTGCTGTTCTTTTTCAGTTTCTTTAGGTGTAAGGTAAGGTTGTGTATTTGAGACTTTTCTTGTTTTTTGAGAAAGTCCTTATTGCCATATACTACCCTCTTAGGACCACCTTTGCTGCATCTCAAAAGAACTGAACTGTTGTGTTCATTTTCATTTGCTTCAATGTATTTTTTAAATTCTTCTTTAATTTCCTTATTGACCTATTCATTCCTTAGTAGTATGTTCTTTAGCTTCTGGGTATTCATGGTTCTTCCTTTTTTTTTGTTTGTTTATTTGTTTGACTCTCAAGTTTTAAAGCCTTGTGGTCTGAAAACATGCATGTATTAATCTCAATATTTTTGTCCCAGTTGTGACCTGTTTTGTGATCCAGTATGTGATCTATTCTGGAGAATGTTCCATGTGTACTTGAGAAGAATGTGTATTCTATTGCTTTAGGATGAAATGTTGTTAATATATCCATTAAGTCCATCTGGTCCAGTGTGTCATTCAAAGACCTTGCTTTTTTGTTGATCTTCTGCTTACATCATCTCTCTATTGCTGTGAATGGAGTGTTAACGTCCCCTACTATTACTGTATTATCATCAATGTGTGTTTTTAATTTTGTTATTAATTGGCTTATATATTTAGCTGCTCCCATGTTGGGGGCATAAATATTTACAATTGTTCTATATATCCTTATTGGATAGACCCTTTTATTATGATATAGTGTAGATCTTCATCTCCTATTAGAGTCTTTGGCTTAAAATCTAGTTTTTCTGATATAAAGACAGTCACTTTATCTTTCTTTTGATGTCCATTGGCATTATAAATGGTTCTCCATGCCCTCACTTTTAATCTGGTGGTGTCTTTGTGTCTAAAATGGGTCTCCTCTACACAGCATATTCATGGGTCTTGGTTTTTTTTTTTTTTTTTTTTTCATTCTGATAGTCCATGTCTTTGATTGGAGTCCATTTACATTCAGAGTAATTACTGAAAGATATGAAGTTGGTGCCATTGTATTACCTGTAAAGTCATTATTCCTTTGATTGTCCTTTCTGGTCTTTGTTACTTTTGGGCTCTCTCTTTGCTCAAAAGATTTCCTTTAATATTTCTTGCAGGGCTTCCTTTAGTTTTTGTTTCTCCTGGAAACTCTATCTCACCTTCTGACAGCCTTGCTGGATAAAATATTCTTGGCTGTATATTTTTCCCATTTAACATGTTGAATGTATCATGCCAGTCCTTTGCGGTCTGCCATGTCTCTGTGTACAGGCTCCTGTCAGTCCAATGTTTCTACACTTGTAGGTTAAAGACTTCTTGTCCTGAGCTGCTTTCAGTATTTTCTCTTTATCTTTGAAATTTGCAATTTTCCCTATTATATGTTTAGATCTTGACCTATTTTTATTGATTTTGAGAGGGGCTTTCTGTGTCTCCTGAACTTGAATAACTGTTTTTTTCCCCAGATTAGGAAAGTTCTCAGCTATAATTTGTTCAGATAAATAATCTGCCCCCCCCTCTTCATTTTCTGGGACTCCTGCTATCTGGATATTATTTTGCTTTATGTAGTCACTGATTTCTCAAAGTCTCCCTTTGTGATCCAGTAGTTGTCTTCCTCTTTTCTTTTGTTTCCTTGTTCACCATCATTTTGTCTTCTATATCACACTGACTCACTCTTCTGTCTCATTTATCCTTGCTGTTAAAGCCTCCATTTGTGACCGCATATCAGTAATAACATTTTTAATTTCAGCTTGATTAGATTTTATTCTTTTATTTCTACAGTAAGGGATTCTCTGGTGCCTTCTATGCTTCAGGCCTAGTATCTTTATAATTGTTTTATAAAAATCTAGTTCAGACATTTTACTTATATCTTATTGATTAAATACCCGGTGGTGAGTATTACCTCCTATTCTTTCTTTTGGGGTGATTTTTTTCCATCTAGTCATTGTGTTCAGAAAAGAAAGGAGGAAAGAAAAAATACAAGAAAGAAAAACATCAAAAACAACAATAGTAGCAACAACAACAAAAGCTTCAGGAAGTGTTTCTAGTGCATGGTGTGTACACTCTTTTGCTGTGTTTTGGCTCCTCTTTCCCACTGGTCCTTCTTCTACAGAGTTTCTCCTTGCTTGTATTGAGGAGTGTTTGGACCTTTAAGTAGGTGTCCTTTGATTTGTTTGTCAAGATAAGCCTTTAAAGGAAAAAAGAAAAGAAAAGAAGACAAAATAAAATGAAAAACAATAATCGAAAACAAAAGCCTCATCCAAGATAAGAGAAGAGGAAATGGAACAAAGATGGAAAAGACAAACTATAAGCCTTATTCTAAAAAAAAAATAAGAAAGAAGAAGGGAAAACAAAGTAGGGAAAGAAGGAAAGTGAAAAAAAAAAAAGAAGATGAAGCTGATCCAAAAAAATAGGAGAAGGAAACAAATGAACCAACAAATGAACAAAAGATTATGAGTCTGATAAAAAAAAAAAGTGTGTGAGAGAAAGATTAAAGAAACAAAAAGAAAAAAATATATAAAATAAAGGCTAAAGAATAAAAAATAAGAAATAGAAAAATAAAATATTTTATTTTTATTTTTTTTAATGAAGAAAAGAAAAGAAAAATAAGAAAAAAAAAAAAAAAAAAAAAAAAAAAAGAAGCAAGCCTGGTCCTATTTCCACTGTACGCTGATGTTTTGGAGCTTTTTTTAATCAGTAGACTTGGTAGATATGGAAGCCTGTGTTGGTCTTCTGTGGGAGAGGCCTGCTGGGCTGACTCACAAGCTGACTTGCCCTTGTAAAGATGCATCTGCCAGACAGAATTTAGTGGAGGGGACTCCGACTTCCAGTGGAGGTGCTGTGTTTCTCTCTGAAGTAAGACTATGCTGGTGGGTGGGAAGAGGGCGGGGTGGTGGAAGATGTAGAATATGGTGTCACCCTGCCCTCTTGTCCCTGGGAAGTGGAACTCCCAGCCACCACTGTTCAGGAGGCCCTCTTAGAAAAGCAATCTGCTGTGTCCCAGGTTTTCATCAGCTCTCTGCCCTTAACCTATCTGCACCTGGGCTGCTGGAATGCCCAGAGCCACAGATCTCCTGTATTTTATCTCTGCCCAGTGGCTGGGATTCAAAACTCCAAGTTTTAAAGGCCCTGGTAAGGTGTGGGCCCACTCCTATCCCCTGGAGGAGAGGCTCAGGGCATGCTCAGCACCATCCTCCCCAGAAAAGCCATCACACAGTGTGTGCCCAGGGACTAGAGTTTATTGCAATGTTCTGTGAAAAGCTGGAATCATGTTATCAGCCATCTGCACTCTACTCAGTCCCCTACTCCCTTCTGTCCCAGAAAAGCAGTCACACAGAGGCTCGAATTTATTGTGGCAGACAGTGAAAAATGGTGGCCAGGTTACCTGCAATCTGCTCCAGTCTCTCTGCTCTCTGCTCAGTTCAGCTGCTGAAAAGCAGCCACTTAGCATGCACAGAGATTTAAGCCTGTTGTGGCTCACAGTGAAAAGTTATTTTTTTTCCCCTAAGATTTTATTTATCTGATAGACAGAGAAAGAACAAGCAGGGAGAGGGAGAAGCAGGCTCTCCACTGAGCAGGGAGCCTGATCAGGGGCTTGATCCCAGGACCCTGGGATCATGACCTAAGTCATAGGCAAACGCTTAACCAACTGAGCCGTTAGACACTCCCACAGTGAAAGTTGTTAAGTGGTTTTCTGCTCTCTGCATGAATCTCTGACCCTGCTGTTGAGCACTGCTCAATAGCTCTCTGGCTGGCCTTTTGTCCTTGGAGAGGCAAAATGCACTCTTCCAAATGCATTGGAAGGGGGGTGATCTCTTCCTGTGCTACCCAGGGAATCTCCTCATCTTGGCTTATTGTGTGGTCCCTAATCACCGAGCTCTTTCCCACTTTCTCCCTCTTCCTGACTTTGCTCTGGAAAAGGTTTCCCTCCCCTTTGCAGCCATATAGCTTTTCCCTTCCCCAATTTATGGCCCCAAACCTCACATCTGCCATGTTGTCTTGCTCCAACTGTGCAGATTGTTTCTTTAATCCTCAGATCATCTTCTTAATTGTTAAAAATAGTTGAATGTTGATCTAGCTGTATTTGAAGGACAAGGCAAGTTCGGGGTCCCCTTACTACTCCATCATCTTAACTCCCCCCCTTTCACAACACAATTTTAAATTAGGCAAAATACAGGAACAAAACATCACCAATTGTCAATAAGCACAAGAAAAACATGTTCAAAATCAGTAATTGCCAGAGAATGTAAAATACAACTATGTGATAGCACTATGTACCCTTGAATGTCTAAAACTTAAAAGACTGAATATATAAAGTGTAGATAAGGATATGGAAGAATTGGAATTGTCATAACTAGATGTTGGGAGTGCAAAATGGTACAACTATATTGGAAAATAGTTTGACAGTTTCTTATAAACATAAAACTTCCCTATGATCTAGGTATTTTACTAGATATATACCCCAAAGAAATTATCTATATATGACTTAATATATGAATATTCATAAAAGCTTTATGTGTAATAGCAAAAAAAAAAAAAAAAAAAAGGAAATAATCCAAATGTCTACCAACAGGTGATTAGATAAACATAGATTCATGTTTATACAGTGAAATATTACCCAGCAATATCAAGGAACAAACTACTGATATACAAAACAATATGCATGAATCTCAAAAATATTAGGTTGGCTGAAAGAGACAGACATGATAGAGTGTGTACAACAGTACACACTTGTTTCCCTTTATATGAAATTTCTACAACAAGTAGAATGAGAACTTTCTGGCATGATGAAAATATTTTATATCTTGATTATGGTGTTCAAAACTTATTGGAGAAGAGTGACATCAGCAAAATGGCACATTAGGAAGCTTTGAGTCCCTGTTCTTCCATGGAGACATCAAGATATAATCAAAACCTTGCTAAAACAAACTAATAGGAAGCTCTGAAAAATAGTATCAAGTCTATAGCAACTAAGTGAACACCCAATCAAGAAAAAGACATATTTAAATCAGTAGGAAATTTTGTGATGTTTTTACTTGCCTATCCCCTATTCCCTCTTCCACATGTCCCATGTGGACAGGCTTGGTCTAGAGGAGGAAGCAGCCCAATTCCCAATTTCCTCCCTTGAACCAAAAGGAGTACAGCAGACCTTATTTGCAAGATTCTAAACTATTTGGGGGCAGCCTGAAGAAATGGTCTCTTTTTCTTCATTCCTATCCAGGCAGAGGGCTCAAAAAGCTAGAGGGAGACTAAAACCCACAGATGCTTAGGGCAAGAAATTACAGGTGAAGATATATGGTAGACCATTGAATGCAGCAGCCCAGTTCCCAATCTCTCTTTTGAACCAAATGAAGCAGAAAAGATCTTATTTGTTATATTCTAACCTATCTGAGTGTTTCATGAAGGTCTGGTTTCAGTTTCTCCTAATTCAGATCTCAGGTAGAGACAAGGATCAGATGGTGCTTAGCAATGTTTTAAGGAGACTCCAGACACCTGGGGGAAGAGATTATGGGTGAATACACAACAATAGAACATCCAGGAAGAGAATCTGGAGTTAAGGCTTGACATATATTACAACGGCTATGATAAACTAAACTAACCCCAAAACAGAAAATAACAAGATTTGGTGAAGATGTGGAGAAATTGGTACCCTGTGCATTGCTATTGGAACTGTAAAATGATCCAGCTTCTGTGGAAAACAGCATGACAGTTCTTCAAAAAATATAGAACAACTGTATTTAGCAATTCTATTTAAGAATTACTATTCAAAAGAATTGAAAGCAGGGACTCAAATAGATACTTATATACCAATATTATTACTCACAATAGCCAACATGTGGAAATAACCCAAACGTTCATTGATGAAAATATGCATGAACAAAATGTAGTATATGCATACAATGGAATATTATCCAGTCTTAAAAAGGACAGAAATTCTGACACATTCTATAGAATGGATGAATCTTGAAGACATTGTGCTAAATGAAATAAGCCATAAAAAAGATAAATATTATATGACTTCACCTATATGAAGGACCTAGAATAGTCAAAATCATAGAGAAATAAATTATAGTAGTGGTTACCAGGGGAAGGAGAATAAATGGAGAGTTATAGTTTAATGAATATAGAGTTTTGATTTGGGCTGATGAAAAAGCTCTGGGGATTTATAGTGGTGAGAATTGCACAACAATGTGAATGTACTTAACACCACTTGGATTGTACTCTTTAAAATGCTTACAACTATAAATTTCATGTTATATGTATTTCACCACAATTTTAAAAAAAAACCTCATTGAGTAATCTTGGTGGGCTTTGAGCTATAAGGGTGGTCTCTCTTGCCTAGTAAGTGGCCTGGGAATGATTAAGACAGAGGAATATTGCCTCCTGAGATGACAGGCTAGAGGAAATACAGCTCTAGATTGGTTAGTTTGCTTTATCAAAGGCATGTGCCCAGCTAGGTCTTTCACTAGTTTTTAGACTTGACCATCCCAGTGAGAGGCAGTCTCTCCCCAGCCAGAACTTAAGATGTCCAAACATCGTAATATACAGAAAATTAAAAACACATATGACACAAACATCAACTGAACATTTCACCCAACAGTAGTAGAATATTCATTGTCCTTAAGTGCACATGGAATATTCTACAGAATAGAACATATGCTATGTCATAAAACAAGCCTCAGTAAATTTAAAGAACTTAAATTATACAAAGAGTGTTCTATGACCACAATGGGATGAAATTAGAAATCAATAACACATAGAAATTAAAAAAAAAAATCAGAATAACCAAACCAATGTTAAAAGACAGAATAAAGTTAGAGGTTTCACATTTCCTGCTTTCAAACTTACTACAAAATCATAACAATCAAGATAGTATGATACAGACTAAAACATAGAGATATAATCAAAGAAATAGAATCGAGAGTCCAGAAATAAATCAATCTTCACCTTTGTGGTCAATGATTTTTTTTGATAAGTTTGGGGAAAGAATAGTCTTTTCAAAAATGTTGCTGGAGAACTGGATATCCGTGGTCAGAAGAATAAACTCGGATCCCTATATCACAGCATTCATAAAAATTAACTCAAAATGGATTAAAGATCTAAATATAACAGCTAAAACCATAAAGCTTTTCGAAGAAAACAGGGATAAATCTCTGTGACCTTGGAGTAGGCAATGGTTTCTTAGATATGATAACTAAAACACACTATAGAAGAAAAAAAATACATAAATTGGACTTCATCAAAATTAAAAAAAACAACAACAACAACAGCAAAGCATATGTGCTTCAAGGGACACCATCAAGAATGTGAGGAGACAATCCACAGAACTGAAAAAAAAAATCACAAATTATATATCTGATAAGCGATTTGTATATAGAATACATGGAAAACTCTACACCTCAATAATAAAAGACAAATAATCCAACTGAAAAAATGGGCAATAGATCTGAATTCACATTTCTTCAGAGAAGATATACAGATGGCTAGTACACACATAAAAAGATCCTCAATATCATTAGCTATTAGGTAAATGTAAATCAAAACCACAATAAGATAACCCTTCACACTAACTAAGATGTCTATAATCAAGAAGACAGATAATAACAAGTGTTCATGAGGATTTAGAGAAATTAGAACCCTTATACACTGCTGGTAGGAGTGCAAAATGGTGCAGTGACTTTGGAAAGCAATATGGCAATTCCTCAATGATTAAACACGGGGTTACCATTTGACTTGGCAATTCTGCTCCTTGGTGAAAACACATGTCCACATAAAAACTTGTATCTGTGAATGTTTATAGCAGCATTATTCAAAATAGCCAAAAAGTTGGAATAATTCAAAGGCCCATTAACTGAAAAATGGATAAATAAAATGTGGTGTATCCATACAATGGAATATTATCTGTCATATAAAGAAATGAAGTACTGACACATGATTCAACATGCTGACAAAACCACATGTTATATAATTCCATTCATATGAAATATTGAGAATAGTCAAATCTATAGAAAGTATAATAGTGGTTGCCTAGGGCTGAGGAGCTTGAGGAAAATTGGGATTGACTGGTTATAAGTTTGAGGTTTGTTTTTGAGGTGATGAAAATGTTCTAAAATTGATTGTGGTAATGGTTGTGGAACTCTGTGAATATACTAAAAGACATTTAATTGTATACTTTAAATAGATAAATTTTATGGTATGTGAATTTTATCTTGATAAAGCTATCTCTCTCTTTTTAACAGTGGTAGGGGTAGTTATAGGTAGCAGAATGTCACTGGGATAGGTATAAAAAAGCAATGAGATACAAGTAACTGGGAGGTGGGCAGGGCTGCAACACAAGTAGATATGAATAATACAGAAGAGGCAACAAAATTTCAGGTTTGAAGCACCTGTAAGTTTAAGTTTTAATACACAGGCACTAGCCATGATTGTAAGGTGGCTCCATGAGCCTTTAAATGAGGAAGGAGAGAATAATTATAGGGATATCGATATCCTAGTCAGTTCTACCACTGGGAATCTATGTGGGTCTTAATGAACACAACATATTAGGAAGCTCTATTTTTCTATATTTCTTCTTTTACACCAAGGTTTTTCAGTGTCAACATTATTGACATTTGGGGCTGGATAATTCTTTATTATGTGGAGTTGTATTAAGATGTTTAGCAGTGAGAGGAGGGTTTAGATGGCAGAAGAGTAGGGTGACCCTAAGCTTGCCTTCTCCCTCAAACCCACAGCTAGGTAAATATTAAATCATTCTGAGCACTGAAGAAATCAATCTGAGGACTGAGAGAACAAAGCTGCACATCTATAAGCAGAAAAAATGACCACCTCATGGAAGGTAGTTGCTGCAGAGAGTTGATTTGGGGGAGAAAAGAGCTTTGAGCACTGTGGAGGGGAGGAAGCTCTGACTGTAGAGAGAGAAGCTAGAGAGAAAGAGTGAAAACACATGCAGGGAATTGCACAAGACAAACTCTTCCCCCTAACCACTGACTGGAAAAAGGAGAGGGTTTAAATATTCCATGTCTTTAAATAAATAGTGGAGCACAGAGTCTGAAGTTTCAGAGGTCTGTAGCATCACCAGTGTTGCACCTGGAATTCTTGGTGGTGCTCCAGTGGGGTAGGAGGTGGAGACCCAGGAGCGGGCAGTGTGGTCTGAGGATTCCCTTGATCATATGCAGAGAAACAATTCCCCTGTTTGGAGTGCATTTGGTAGAGGTGATACAGTCTCTCAGGGGCAAAAGACCCTGCAGGCCCCATTGAGCTGCCTTATTCACCAGCATAGGAACTAAGATGTTGCCTGAGGACAGCAAACCTTGGCTCTGGCTTTGTGCTGTGCTCTCCATAAACGTTGAACTGCTGCACAGTCATGCCACCATTTTCTGAGACAAGCTAACACCAGTCACAGTGCAGGAAGACCCTTTCCCAAAGGATCAGCATGGGTCCATGCCCCAGGGGTCTCTGAAGTTTGGAGATTTGAAGTCCAACCATGCCTGAGTTAAAACACCACAGTGCTGTGCAGCCTTGCAGGCAGACAGCTCAGACACAGACAAGGTGAAGTCAGGGATCAGACAGAAGCCAGGGACACAGGAGGGGTGATTGTTTGCTCATCTTTGAGGGCTTCCTAAACAGTGGTGCATGAAGCTTCCTGCTTTAGAGATGAGAGAGCAGGGTGAAGCCATTTTCACTCCCAACCCATCGACCAGCACAAACCTCCTGCATGCACCAAGTCTACTAACAGTACTGCAAAACTTCAGCACTGGGGAAACAGAGCTAGCTTCCTTTTTTTTTTTTTTTCTTTCTTTCTTTCTTTCTTTCTTTTTTTTTTTTTTTTTGGTTTTGTTTTCTTTTTGGTTACAGAAAGCATTTTTTTTTTAAATATTATTTATTATTATTTTATTTTTTATTCTTTATTTTTATTTTTTTTATTTTATTTTATTTTTTGGATCAAGCTTCTCTTAACAAGCAGACCAAGACACACCTAGAATCTTTTTTTTTTTTTTTTAAAGATTTTATTTATTTATTTGAGACAGAGAGAATGAGAGAGAGAGAGAGAGCACATGAGAGGGGGGAGGGTCAGAGGGAGAAGCAGGCTCCCTGCCGAGCAGGGAGCCCGATGCGGGACTCGATCCAGGGACTCCAGGATCATGACCTGAGCCGAAGGCAGTCGCTTAACCAACTGAGCCACCCAGGCGCCCCTAGAATCTTTTATTTGTATTTTTTTTAGACCTCCAAAATGTGAAGAGGGAGGAATTTACCCCAAAAGAAAGAACAGGAAGAAGTTACAGCCAGGAATTTAATCAATACAGACATAAGTAAGATGTCTGAACTAGAATTAAAAAAAAAAAACAATTATAAGGATACTAGCTGGGCTTGAAAAAAGCATAAAAGACACCAGAGAATCCCTTACTGCAGAGATAAAAGAACTAAAATCTAGTCAGGCCAAAATTAAAAATGCTATAACCGATATGCAAACCCAAATTGATGCCATGACAATGAAGATGGACGAAATACAGGAATGAATCAGTGATATAGAAGATAAAATTATGGGAAATAATGAAGCTGAAAGAAGAGGGAAAGAATGGTATTGGATCATGAATGTAGAATTAGGAAGCTCAGTGATTCCTTAAAATGCAGTAACATTCGTACTATAGGAGTCCCAGAAGACAAAGAAAGAGAAATGGGGCAGAACATTTATTTGCACAAATTATACCTGAAAACTTCCCTAATCTGGGGAAGAACACAGACATCAAAATCCAAGAAGCCCAGAGAACTCCCACTAAATTAAACAAAAGCCAGCCATCAACAAGACATATGGTAGTCAAAATCACAAATGCACAAGGAAAAAATCCTGAAAGCAGCGAGGGAAAAAAAAGTCCTTAACCTATGAGAGGAGACAGATCAGGTCACAGCAGATCTGTCCACAGAAATTAGGCAGGCTAGAAGAGAGTGGCATGATATATTCAACATGCTGAATGGGAAAATTATGCAGCCAAGAATACTTTATCCAGCAAAGCTGTCATTCAGCATAGAAGGAGAGATAGAGTTTCCAGGACAAGCAAAAACTAAAGGAGTTCATGACCACTAAACAAGCCCTGCAAGAGATATTAAAGGGGCTCTTTCCATGGGGGTGAGGGGGAGACCAAAAGCAACAAAGACAAGAAAGGAATAGAGAACATCACCAGAAACACCAACTTTATAGGACACACAATGACACTAAATTCATATCTTTCAATAATCACTCTGAATGTAAATGGATTAAATACTCCAATCAAAAGACATAGGGTATCAGAATGTATAAAAAAAACAAGACCCATCTATATGCTGCCTACAAGAGAGTAATTTTAAACCTAAAGATACTGGCAGACTGAAAGTGAGGGGTTGGAGAACTGTCTATCTTGCTAATGAACATGAAAAGAAAGCTGGAGTAGCCATACTTATGTCATACAACCTAGATTTTAAACCAAAGACTGCAACAAGAGATGAAGAAGGGCATTATACCATAATTAAGGGGTCTATCCATCAAGAAGATCTAACAATTACAAATATTTATACCCCTGACTTGGGAGAGCCAAATATATAAATCAATTAATAACAAACATAAAGAAACTCATTGATAATAATACAATAATAGCAGGGGACATTAATAACCCACTAACAGCAATGAACAAATCATCTAAGGAAACAATGGCTTTGAATGACAGACCAGACCTGATGGACTTAACAGATATATTCAGAACACTTCATCCTGAAGCAGCAGAATACACATTCTTTTTGAGTGCACATGGAACATTCTTCAGAATAGATCACACACTGTGTCACAAATCAGGCCTCTCTTCAAGTACAAAAAGGGATTGAGATCAAACCATATATATTTAAAAGTCAAAATGCTATGAAACTTGAAATCAATCACAAGAAAAAATTTGGAAAGATCTCAAATCCATGGAGGTTAAAGAACATCCTACAAAAGAATTAATGGGTTAGCCAGGAAATTAAAGAGGAAAATTTTAAAAAGTACATGGAAGCAAATGAAAATGAAAACATGACAGTCCAAAACCTCTGGGATGCAGCAAAAGCAATTCTAAGAAGGAAGTATATTGTAATACAGGCCTACCTCAAGAAGCAAAAAAAGTCTCAAATACACAACTTAACCTTACACCTAAAGGAGCTAGAAAAGGAAGAGAAAATTAAGCCTATATCCAGCATAAGGAGGAAATAATAAAGATTAGAGCAGAAATAAATGATATAGAAACAAACAAACAAAAATGATAGAATAGATCAATAAAACTAAGAAAGAGTTGGTTCTTTGAAAGAATTCATATAATTGAAAAACCCCTTACCAGACTTATCAAAAAACAAAAGAGAAAGGACCCAAATAAGTAAAATCATGAATGAAAGAGGAGAGATCACAAACAATACTACAGAAATACAAACAATTATAAGAGAATATTATGAAGAATAATATGACAACAAACTGGGCAATCTGGAAGCAATGACAAATTCCTAGAAATGTACATACTACCAAAACTGAACTAGGAAGAAATAGAAAATTTGAACAGACCCATAACCAGTAAAGAAATTGAATCAGTAATAAAAAAATCTCCCAACAAAAAAAGTTCAGAGCCAGATGGCTTCCCTGAGGAATTCTACCAGACTTTTTATTTTATTTATTTATTTATTTATTTATTTATTTATTTAAAGATTTTATTTATTCATTTGACACACAGAGAGAGAGAGTCCACAGTAGGGGGAGCGGCAGGCAGAGGGAGAGGGAGAAGCAGGCTTTCCACTGAGTGGGGAGTCTGATGTGGGGTTTGATCCTAGGACCCTGGGATCATGACCTGAGCCGAAGGCAGATGCCTAACTGACTGAGCCACCCAATGTCTACCAGACATTTAAAGAAGAGTTAGTACCTATTTTTCTCAAACTGTTCCAAAAAATACAATGGAAGGAAAACTTCCAAACTCTTTCTATAAGACCAGCATTACCTTGATTCCAAAACCTGATGAACATGGATGCAAAAATTCTCAGTAAAATACTAGCAAATTGAATTCAACAGTACATTAAAAGAATTGTTCACCATGATCAAGTGGGATTTGTTCCTGGTCTGCAGAGGTAGTTCAATATTTGCAAATCAATGAATGTGATACACCACATTAATAAAAGAAAGGATAAGAACCATATGATCTTCCCAAAATATGTAGAAAAAGCACTTGACAAAATACAGCATCCATTATTGATAAAAACCCTCAACAAAGTAGGGATAGATGGAACATACCTCAACATCATAAAGAGCATAAAGACCCACAGCTAATATCATCCTCAATGGTAAAAAACTGAGAGTTTTTCACCTATGGTCAGGAATAAGACAGGGATGTCCACTCTCACCATTACTATTTAACATAGTACTGGAATTCTTAGCCTCAGCAATCAGATAACAAAAAGAAATAAAATGCATCCAAATCAGCAAAGAAGAAGTTAAACTTTCACTATTTGCAGATGACATGATTCTCTATGTGTAGAAAACCCAAAACACCACCCCAAAACTGCTAGAATTCATACATGAATTTAGCAAAGTTGCAGAATATAAAATCAACTTACAGAAATCTGTTGCATTTCTATACACCAATAATGAAGTTACAGAAAAAGAAATCAAGGAATCGATCCCATTTGCAATTGTACCAAAAACAATAAGATACCTAGGAATAAACCTAATCAAAGATGTACAGTATCTGTACTCTGAAAACTACAGAATACTTAGGAAAGAAATTGAAGAGGACACAAAGAAATGGAAAAACATTCCATTCTCATGGATTTGAAGAACAAACATTGTTAAAATGTTTATACTACCGAAAGCAATCTACACATTTAATATAATCCCTATCAAAATACCACCAGCATTTTCCCCAGAGCTAGAACAAATAATCCTAAAATTTGTAGACCCCACAGAAGACCCCAAATAGCCAAAGCAATCCTGAAAAACAAAAGCAAAGCTGGAGGCATTACAATTCTGGACTTCAAACTATATTACAAAGCTATAGTGATCAAGGCAGTATGGTACTGGCACGAAAACAGACACACAGATCAATGGAACAGAATACAAAACCCAGAAAAGGTGATTCCTGGGTGGCTCAGCCAGTTAAGTGTCCAACTCGTGATTTTGGCTCAGGTTATGATCTCATGGGTTGTGGGATGGAGCCCCACGTTGGGGTCTGTGCTCAGTGGGATTCTGCTTGAGTTTCTCTCCCCCTGCCCCTCTTCTCCTCTCTCTCAAATAAATAAATAAATAAATAAATAAATAAATAAATATTTATATATTTAACATTTAATAAAAAATATGTATTTTTTAAAGGAAAGAAAACCCAGAAATGGTACCACAACTATATAGTCAACTAATCTTCGACAAAGTAGGAAAGAATATCCAGTGGAAAAAAGACAAGTCTCTTCAATAAATGGTTTGGAGAAACTGGACAGCAACATGCAGAAGAATGAAACTGGACCCCACCCTCTTATACCATACACAAAACATTAAAAATGGATGAAAAATCTAAGTATGAGACAGGAATACTTCAAAATCTTAGAGTAGTACACAGGCAGCAACCTTTTTCACTTTGGCAATAGAAACTTCTTACTAGACACGTCACTGGTGACAAGGGAAACATAAGCAAAAATGAACTATTGGGACTTCATCAAGATAAAAACTTCTGCACAGTGATGGACACAATCCACAAAATTAAAAGGCAGCCTACAGAATGGGATAAGATATTTGTAAACAACATATTGAATAAAGTGTTAGTATCTAAAATCTACAAAGAACTTAACAAACTCAACACCCAAAAAACAAATAATCCAGTCCAGAAATGGACAGAAGACATGAATATACACTTTTACAAAGAAGACATCCAGGTGGCTAATAGACACATGAAAAAACACTGAACATCACTCATCATCAAGGAAATACAAATCAAACCCACGATGAGATACAACATCACACCTGTCAGAATGGCCAAAATTAACAAAACAAGAAACAACAGGCATTGGTGAGGATGTGGAGAAAGGTGAACCAACCCTCTTACACTGTTGGTGGAATGCAAACTGTTGCTGCTACTCTGGAGAACACTTTGGAGGTTCCTCAAAAAGTTAAAAATAGAACTACCCTATGATGTAGCAATTGCAGTACTAGAAATTTATCCAAAAGATACAAAAATACAGATTTGAAAGAATACATGCATCCTGATGTTTATAGCAGCATTATCAACAATAGCCAAACTATGGAAAGAGCCCCATTGTCCATCAACTGATGATTGAATAAAGAAGATGTGGTATATATATATAAAATGGAATATTACTCAGCCATCAAAAATAATGAATTCTTGCCATTTTCAACAATGTGGATGGAGCTTGAGTGTATTATGCTAAGTGAAATAAGTCAGTTAGTATAAGACAAATACATATGATTTCACTCATATGTGGAATTTAAGAAACAAAACAGATGAAAAAGAGAGAGAGAAAAACAAACCATAAGAGACTCTTAAGGATAGAAAACAAACTGAGGGTTGATTGAAGGAGGTGGGTGAGGGATGGGCTAGATGGGTGATGGGTATTTATGAGGGCACTTGTGATGAGCACTAGATGTTGTATCTAAGTGATGAATGACTGAATTCTACTCCTGAAACCAATATTTCTTTTTAATTTATTTATTTGAGAGACAAAGAGTGCACAAATGAGTTGGGGGGGTGGGGAAGGGCAGAGGGAGAGGGGAAGCTGACTCCCTGCTGAGCAGGGATCAGGACACTGGGCTCAATCCCAAGACCCCGGGATCATGACCTGAGCCAAAGGCAGATGCTTAACCGACTGAGCCACCCAGACACCCCTCCACTAGAATTAAAAAAAAAAAAAAAAAAAAAAAAAAAAAGTTTAGCAGGATTTCTGGCTTCTACCCACTAGATGGCAGTAACACCTCCTCACGCTTACCTTTCATGACAACCAAAAATGTCTCCATACATTGCCAAATGTCACCTGTGGGCCCAAATCACCCCTGGTTGAGAACCTGTGTTTTATATGTACACTTTATTGGGTAGGAATAAGTGCTATACTGGTAAATATTTAGCCTACTCACTCTCTTGTGGAAAACACACACACACACACACACACACACACACACACGACTCAGTTTGTACTATTTGCTAATTTCCATACTCCCTTAATGACTTGTTTCTAGCTCAAATGCCATCAACCTGCTTGCATAATTCCTAAAAGTTTAGCAGTCATCTTTAGCAAGCTTTTTAAAGCCTGCTTCAGCAAATTACAGATAAGGATTAACAGTGTTTGAGTGAATAGAGCATTCCAGCTGAGACTTGATGTTAAAGTGATTCCTGGACCAGGGTGCTAGCAACCAGGAATAGGTCCAGAGCTCCAACTTTTGTGGTCTCCTCTCCTTTCACTGTGGGCTTTGACACCTATTTTCTTTTTTTAAAAATTTTTTATTGTTATGTTAATCCCCATACATTACATCATTAGTTTTTGATGTAGTGTTCCATGATTCATTGTTTGTGCATAACACCCAGGGCTCCATGCAGAACGTGCCCTCTTTAATACCCATCACCAGGCTAACCCATCCTCCCACCCCCTCCCCTCTAGAACCCTCAGTTTGTTTTTCAGAGTCCATCGTCTCTCATGGTTCATCTACCCCTCCGATTTCCCCCCCTTCATTCTTCCCCTCCTGCTATCTTCTTTTTTTTTTCTTAACATATATTGCATTATTTGTTTCAGAGGTACAGATCTGTGATTCAACAGTCTTGCACAATTCACAGCACTCACCATAGCACATACCCTTCCCAATGTCTATCACCCAGCCACCTCATCCCTCCCACCCCACCCCCACTCCAGCAACCCTCAGTTTGTTTCCTGAGATTAAGAATTCCTCATATCAGTGAGGTTTGACACCTATTTTCAATGTTCACTATCAAGATCTAATGATTTGCTTTCCTTGGAACTTTTCAGTGAAGCTGCTGCAGCCGAAGTCCAAGATGGAAAAGTCTTTGGCATTCAGGCAGTACTGAGGCGACAGGACTTCTTATTTTCTCATGGCCAGTCAAATAGACAAATTGGGTTCAAGGTCTCTAGAGAAAGCCCTTAATAATGTGGGCTCAAGGTCCTGGCAGATTTATGCCCTTCTTTCATTTCTCTTAGGTAATAAGTCAACTGGGTTGACCTGTAGCTTGAAATAGTCCAAAGAGTGCATCTAGGGTAGGATATGTGTAGTAGGCTTGGGATGGCTGTGTAGAATTTTGAACAAGGGTCAACCAAATCTCTGTGTAGTGAGAAGACATATGGTAATTGATGTATGAAGTCAGAGAATAAACTTTTTAGAAATAATTCTAAAGATCAATTTGTGTGCTGATTCTCCCAGGTGATTGTCCAAGTCCAGACAAATTCTCAATTCTGAGTATGATGCCTTAGCCTTTATAATGGTGAGGACTGTTCACATGTGGCACAATGTACTATTATTAGATGATAAAATTACATGTTTTGAATGAAAGGTATTGGAATGGGTACTGGACAACATATACATATTTTTTGATAAAATAGTACTCTAACTCTATTAATGACAAAAAATCAATAAAATGGCAAGGTTAGTTTTATACTAAAATAGCAATATAAGTAGGAGAAAAATATCACTTATAAAATTATACTGGTTGCAATAACATTTCTAAGTCATGCAATAAAATTAAAAAGCATCACCATATAATCACAAATGTTTATAACAATGCAAGCTCAGATCTGGATCCTTTTGATTTGGTTCTGATTTGCATTTACCTTTCTTCATTTGTGAACAGCATTACATTGCCATTTTCAGTCATATGTAAGCTTCTTTAAGACTTCAAAGGTTTCAATTTATTCTTTTAATTCTGGCTTTTTACTTAACTATTTTGCCAAGGAAACTAGAAATAAATTTTAAGATAAATGTAAATACCTTGTATTATATACTGATTTTCACCTTTTAAACTTTTCCTTTCTTTCTTCCCCTATTCAATCATTTGTTCATATAAATGTTTGAGTACCTATAGTGGTGCCCAAATCTATGTTTGGTGCTAGGGAAACAGATGTTATGACTCAGGAGGTCATAACAAACTCTTGGAAGGAAATCTGGGAAACTCTATGAAGAGGTATTTAATATGACAGTCCTTCAAAGACTTAGAAATAGAGTTACTTGTCATATGACCCAGCAATTCTACTCCTTCATATATACCCAAGAGAATTAAAAACATACCGTTCACACGAAAACTTGTACATGAATATTTATTAGCAGCATTATTCATGGTGGCCAAAAAGTGGGAACACCCATATTCATTAACTGATAAATGGATAAATAAAATATGTTATATGCATACAATGAAATATTATTTGGCAATGAAAAGGAATGAAGTACTCACTCATGTTTCAAGATGAATGAACCTTGAAAATACTATACTAAATGAAAAAAGCCAGTCATGAAAACCACATATTATACGATTTCATTTTTATAAAATATTTTTAAAATATCTAGAATAGATAAAACTATGGAGACTAAAATAGCCTAGGGTTGGGGCTAGGGGTGGGGAGGGGATGTGACAGCTAATGGGTACAGACCTACTTTGGGCATGATCAAATTTTCTAAAATTGGTCATGTTCACACAGCTCTGTGAACATATTAAAAACAATTTAATCATCTTAAATGGATGTATTGTATGATATATTACTTATATCTTAATATTATATATTATACATATATAATATTATATATTATATGATATATTACTTTTATCTTAATAAGGGTATTTTGTATCATATATGTAAAGCTCTTAGAAAGACTCCTGGCACATATAGCAAGTGCTGTATGAGAGCTAGCTGTTATTATTTAAAATAAAAATTAAAACAAGAAATCATTTTTCACTCTCCAGGTTGGTAAAGATTAAATAGTTCAATAATATACAGTAATGGCCAGAATATCCACAATCACTCAACTCTCCTACACTGTAGGTAGGAATGTAAATTTGTGCAGTTTCATTAGAGGACACGGGGGCTTTACATATTAAGATGATAAATATTCATACTTTTTGACTCAATAATTTTAAAGAATTTATCTTTTTCATTATAGCCTAGTTTATATTATCAAAAGATCTAAATAACTATTAATGTTGTCTGGTTTAATAAATGATGGTACATCCATATAAGGGAAACTCACATGGCCATTAAAATTTTAAAAAGGGAGGTCTTCTTCATAAGCTCATGTCTAAGTCACATATTAAGTGGAAAAATAAACTGCAGAACAGTTCTTATAGTATGCTAACATTACTGTAAAAAGTAAGTTGTGAATTTGTAGATGAATATGAACATACATAAGCACACATTTACAAACACAGTTATGCTTGTAAATGCATAGACTTTCTACAAAGGTACACAAGAAAGGGAACTAGTTGCTTCTGGAGAAAGACTAGAGGATTGAAAGTATGAGGTCAGAAAAAGACTTTTGTTTGGTTGCACACACATGTGTGCTGCTTGAAATTTTTTGCCTTTTGTGGTTTTATTTTGGTCAAGAATATATTAATTTTTTAACTAAAGAGTTAATTAAGAGGAAGAAGAGAAATATGAGGCCAGCAGAAAGCTCCAGTCAGATAAAGAGTCCTCCATTTCCATAACCCAGATAGATTTGGCCTAGATTATGACAAGTTTCATAATTTCAAAATTCAGCAAAAATTAAAAATAAAATATATCTTGCTTTCCCCCCCATTTAACACTGGATCATCTTTTACTCAGTGTTATTAATACCCCCAAGAACTATTGACCAAGAACCTCTTAACTTCCCAGCACAGTTTGATGCTATGGGAAGTACCCAGAGGTGATAAGAACAATACCTTCCTTCATGTTACATATGATTTAACAAGATAAACAAGAAAATTTCAAGTAATAAAAGAGGTTAATGATTATTCAAATTAATTCTGTCTGAAGCCTCTAAAAAATAGCTTTTTTGAGATGTTACAGTGTCACCAGAAGTCAGCAGGGGGCACTTCAAACATATCTGTGCTGAACTCAGGTTAGCTCATTTTCAGCCTAGATCTTTGATGTTTTGTCTGCAGTTACCTCGGAATGTGAAGTCCTCAGCAAAAAACACTGGTGGTCTTACATATTCAAGTCAAGTCAGGTCTCAAAGAAACTCTCCTTTTATTTCCTACATGGATTTCAGTTTTTAATTTTTTTTTTTTTTTAAATAAAACTACTTAAAAATTAACATGGATTATAAATCCAGTAGGCTATCTGTGGGACATTCATTTTGGTTTTTATGAGCTGTCTTTTAGAAAAGGCCTACACCTTTCTCCCCCTCAGCAGTCACAGTATTTGTCTCTCTGGTATGTTCTGATGTGTCTCCCTCACCATAAGGCCTTGTTCCAGGACATGCCATTGCAATGCATTGGCTTTTTAAATTATTATTCACTCTCTTTTTAAAAATTATCTTTTATTTCTCTTCTAAACTTTATTTAGGCAAATCTTTTAATGCTGATATTAAAATATGATTTATTTCTCTTTCTTTCTTTCTCTTTCTTTCATTCTCTCTTTTTTCTTTCTTTCTTTCTTTTGTTGTTTCCTTTCTTTTTTTTCTTGGAAGAGGGGAGGGGATGGATATCCCCAATGCAAAAAACTAAAATCCTTAAAATGTGTCTGGATTATTTAACACCATACTTTTATCATTGAAGCAATTCTTCCCATACTCCACAGTTCCTTCACCCCCAGAGCAAAGAAAGTATCACTGGTTCCTTTATTCAAACCTGGTGGAGGAAGGAGATAGTAGCAAATTGGCTAAGTATAATATATATTTATACTTTATCTTTTTCAAAATATAACACCCAACTTTACCAATGGAGAATTATACTCTGAATTTAACCTTCTTTTGAACTGCCACTTGGAATTTCTTCAACATAGCTTTGCTAGGTAATGAATAAAAGAAGTCTGCAAGGTCAGCATCTCCACTTATCAACTGTCCAGTAGGACAGCTCTAGCCTCAGGCACCAGATCCCAGAGCTATGATCTCAACCTCATCCTCACCCTCACTGTCACATCACCATCTCTGACAGATGCAGCTTGTGCATATGTGCATATGGTAAGTGGCACTGGAAAAGTTTTTCACAGCAATTTTTGGTTAGCATTTTGATTTTGTTTTTTCTTATTAAAAGTTAATAGATTTTTAAGTACTTATTATATTTAAGAGTTTATATTTGTAACTTTTATTTTCATTAGCCATGCTTTTTTCTACATTAAATATAATTTTTGTGGTAAAGACCAGATCTACTTCAGTACTGATGTTCTTTTAGAGCCCACTTAGACATTACATCATATTTTAATTTAGAAAAACAAAAGCCACAAAAAAATATATGCCCTAAATTATGCATGCGCAACAAACATCTGCTTCTCAGCCTTTTCCAATTTGTAATTACAGCAAGATTAAAATATAACCATCAAATATTTTTCCCCCTTGGGATCGCCAAAGGAAAAAACTTTGTGATTTGTGGTTACTGTTATTTATTCTTGAGTTTCATCTTCCCTCAACTGTACAATGGGAATATTATTAAGTCCAGGGCGTTTTTTGTTTTTGTTTTTGTAATGATTAAATGCAGAAACAGATGAGAAGTGCTCAGTGTATGCAAATAGCAGTCCCTCAATCTAAATAATAGATGATAGGTAGATAGAACTTCACTACAGTTCTGTAGTTTCTGGTCCTTTCTGTAGGTAAACCCATTTAACTTTTTATTTACATCATTTTAAACTTATACCAGGAGCAAGTGTCCTGCTGTAAGAGTGCTGGGTTGTTAAACTTTTATAAAACAATTTAGCTTCTTCTAATCTGAAGATTTTTAAGCCTGTTACAAAGGAAATGCCGATTATGAAAAAAGTCAAGCATCATGTCATCGGTAATCAAATAACTTTGCTGAAGTTTGGACGAGGCACTTCACCGAGGCACTTCGCTAACGCACAGGCAGTCCAGACCTGGAGATCAACAGCCTCCGCAGTACAACGCAGGCATCTCCGAGAACAGCCAATCAGGAGAGCGCATTGCCGCCACACCCACCTGTTCATTGCTTGTCCTGGCGATCCGAGCCAAATTGTCTCCTTTTTTTACCAGGCTGAGTTGCTAGGAGTTAATTCTTCCTGGAAATCTCTGCCACTCCGATGGACATGCAGCATAACAGCACAGGCCATTCCAAAGCTGGTTTCGTGTTAAAAAAAAAAAAAAAAAAAAAATTATTCTAACCCTTTATTTCTTTGGTTTTGTTATCTGTTAACCTGGGAAATCATTTTAAACATACATTATAAGACTCAGACTTCCCTTTAGCAATTACATAAAATCTTGTAGTTCTCTGAAAGACACAGAAGTGCAGATTGGGTTGTTTATCTTAGCAAACAATATTTATGTGGGAAAATAGACCTCATGAGTATTCTATATAAGATAGTAAGCATTTTTGCACTTTTGTTTATGTCATTTATATCTTGAGCACATACCATGCAACTGTATTCATTTTGTGTCATTTTTTTTTAAATTAGAATTTACTATATAGTTTTTGGAGGGCTACCACATCATAGTTATTCATCTTCTGCACAGTCTATTCTGAAGTTCCTCTGAGGGGTTTAATTCTTTGCAGGTTTCAGAATTCCTCTACATGCTTTGTCATATAGAATGAATGTGCACAATATATTGTTGAATAATTGCAAGACAATATATTGTGTTGTGGCATTTAATGCATCAAATTAACAATAGAATTCTATTTTACAGAATAACAAATTTAGAATTACTGGGGTATTATCAGATGTATTTCATTTATATGAAAAACTTAACGTGAGCCCAGTTTAAATTCTGTGGCCTTTCATCTTTCTCACACACAAATGTGGATGGGGGTAGAATGAATGGAAGGAAGCATTCAGGATATTCAGAGAAATAATTCAATATAGACAGTGAATTGGAGGTTTTGATTTATGAGTCTGTTTCTCAGATGTAAAGTGTGGAGTATAAAGATAATTGTTTTTCTAGGCTAATACAAATTATTTACATTTAGAAAGATATTTGAAAGTATTCAGAACATTTTGGCAAAAAATACAATATCCAACGAGACTTCATTATTATTTTAGTTGCATACCTCAAGACAACATTTTTAATAGGTTTATTAAGATATAATTTACATACCATAAATTTCACCCATTTAAAGTGTACAAGTCAATGTTTTACCACAATGTAATTTTAAAACATTTTTTATCACCATTCCCCTAAAACTTCTCCATTGTTCCCCAGCCCCTATTCCCCAGCTCCAGGCAACCACTAATCTACTTTCTGTCTCAAAATGTGCCTATTTGTGGATTTTTATATAAATAGAATCATACAATATGTATTTTTTGTGACTGGCTTCTTTCACTTAGCATAACAAATCTAGTTTTATATTATTTGACCTCAATAATCTGTCTCTGATGATAAAATGTTATCCTTGGATTCCTTTATGAGTTTGAAGAGTGGGTATAATTTTCGTGAGAGAAAACTTAGAAACTAGTTAGAGCAGGAGGGCTTTTCTCCACCACATAGGCTAATCCATTTTGCCAATGTTAATATACCAGATTGTGCAAGCATAAGATGCAGAACAATGTGTGTCCATGGATCCCTAAATTGACATTGTACAGAATTTTGGGAAAAACAAAAAGATAAACAACAACCACAAACATTGCAAGTTACAAACAGAAGCCATCAAAAGAGAAGTATAGTTTAAGTATTGATCAAATGTAGTTTAACAGCTTAACTTCCCCTCCTTGGAAAACTGGAGATTGAGAGTATTTAACATAAATGCATATAAATTTGTGTTTGGTGCTTGTACAGAGGGCCCTTGCAAGACAGAGTCCTTAGGAAAAGCAAAGAGGAACCTTACAGAGAAAGCAAATTTTCCCTTCTGCCCTTTTCCCCTCTTCTCGCGGGCAAGGTTTATCCTCTTTACAGTTTGCTCAAATACTTGGAAGTGAATTTAGGGCCCTCCCCCCAACTTATGATTTTATAGCCAATAGGTGATGAGGTTTATTTGCATATTTCCAGTCACATAAGCAGCTGTGGAGTGGAAACAGTGTCAGACTCGATTCTTCCTCCTCCTCCTCGGAGGGAACCTGCCACTTGTAGCTGCCTGCCCTCCCTTTTAAAGGGCAACTTGCCCCACGCCGGACCTCAGCTCCAGCCTGCTCCCACCTCGAGCTCGGCTGGTCCATCACCCTGTCCGCGCTTCTGCCAGTGCCCTGTAGCTCCTACAGAGAGACGCGCCCCGAGATGGAGAGCAAAGCACTGTTCCTGGTGGCCCTTGGCATGTGGCTCCAGAGTCTGACCGCCACCCGCGGAGGGGTGGCCGCCGCCGATAGTAAGTTTTGCCCGTAGACTCCCCTCCACCTGCAGACTCCACTTTGGCCACTTCCACACGTTATGAGGATGGGAAAGAGGGAGTCGAAAGGGGTTGCAGATGCGTACCGGAGACCCTCCTAGGCTGAGCGCCGGTCCCGAGAAGAGTCAACAGGCTGGGATCCGGGAGGGGTAGGGAGGGAATTCTCCCTCAGATTTTCCTGGAGTCGTTCCCGCGTTGTCCCTTCCAATCTGGCTGAGGCAGTGTTTCCGGGTCCGTAGACTCAGAAAGGAAGAGTAGGGGGTAGCTCGAGGGGCGGGACGAGAGAGGTCGGAGGAAGGGCTTAAATGGCGGTGATCGGCAGTAACCGCCTCGCACGAGGACCCTGGAATGAAAGGCACGCAGGTCAAGGTGACCCTGGCGCGGCCGCCAGCGCGGCTCGGCCCCCGCCTACGGGAGCGCCGGGAGAGAGTGGCCCCTTCCCTTAGAGAAGCCGACCCGAGGGGGTGGGGACGGGGGGAGGAGGCGTTGTCCGTATCTCAGAAGCACTGGACACTCGCTCTCGGCGTCGACACGGTGGTGGGGGACTGGACGCGTGGCGCCGAGTCCCGCGGACGCAGCGTCCTGCACGCGTTCGGGAGCCCGGGCAGCTCTTCAGCTTCCATTCTTGCACGCGCCGCTTTTCTTAGCACCCAGAAAACCTAGCGAAGGGCTGCCCTCCTGAAAACATGGCGCAGCGACCTGCAGTCTGTGGCCGCTGGCTTGGGTGTTACGAGGTTTGCATTTGGCTACCCTTAAAGTCCTCGGAGCCGAGTCCCGCTCTGACGCCCAGCTTCGAGAAGCGTCCACAAGCACGTGGGGCTTCCGGGAGCCGCAGCGTGAACCCCAGCCACCGCCCCGGCGCCACCGGCTCCTCAGGGTTACGGCATTACAGGAGAGATGCGAATTTCTTTATTGCAGGGAGGGCAAAAGACCAGCCTGAGACCTGCCCACTATAGAGGCAGTCCTAGTACCTCTAACCCTGCTTGGTTCACCGAACATACAACAGCAACCAAAAGGCAACTGAAGCAAGTCCTAAGCGCAGGCAACATTTTCTTCTCCCTTCGTGGTGAAATTGCAGTTAGGGCAGTGTGGCTTGGATGTGCTTACAGGCAGCATGGTTCAAGTTATAGTCGAGTTTGTCCATGACTTTGATTGCAGCTGAAAGTTTATTTCAGCAGTGGGTTGTAAAAGAACATTTTTGGTAGATTTATTTTAAAAATGTAAATTTCACCAACTCTGATTGGATTAAAAAAAAACAGTATCTGGAGGTGCAATTAAAAAGTCTTAAGTATCTTATATAGTGGCATGTTCTCCTCCATAGTGTTTAACCCCGTCCAAGAAGATGGTAGGAACAAATTCCATATTATTGCAGACAATACACCATGGTGTGAAGTTGCTTTTACCATAAAAAACACACAAATATTTGTTTTCCACAGTTTGTTTTTGCTGGCTTTTTATTTATTTTGAGAGATGGGGAGAGCGCGAGAGCACACAAGGTGGGGAGGGGGAGAGGCAGAGAGAGAGGGAGAAGCAGACTCCCCGCTGAGCGGGGAAGCCCTACATGGGACTGGATCCCAGGACCCTGGGATCATGACCTGAGTGAAGGCAGAGGCTTAACCGATGGAGCCACTCAGGAGCCCCTGTTTTTGCTGGCTTCTTAGAAGTTCACGACCCTAAATTCCTGGTCTAGTTGGTGTCACCTCTCTGGGTTTAGATTCCTCAACTAAAAAATGAGGAGTTCAGGCCACACTCAAAATTATCTTAGTCTCCTTTAATTCATACTCTTTGGTTTAAATGGACGCTTTGTGATTGATGAATTAAATTGGATTTTAAGCAACGTGTGCTTTAGCTAGCTGTAAATCTATCAATGGAGGAATCTTTTTTTTTTTAATAATTTTGAAATTTTTGTTTTTGTTTTTTAAGAGAGAGAGAGCGCGCTGGGGACGGGGGGGGGGGGGGGGGGGGGGGGGGGCGTAGAGAGAATCCTAAGCAGGCTCCATACCCAGCGCCTAGTAGATGCTGGGCTCCATCTCCAAAGCCTGAGACCTTGACCTGAGCTGAAATCAAAAGTCAGATGCATAAGGGACTTAGGCACCCAGGTGCCCCAAGGGAGGAATCATTTTTAAGTAGACATGAAATTAATCCCTACTATCCTTCCCTCCTACTCTCACTCCACCACTCCCTCCCTTTCTATTATGCTTCTCCCATCACAGCAAATTTTCACCCCTTTTCTCCTCCAGATGAATTCATCTAGGAATGTAACAATTTCAGAGGCAAAAGATATGAGTGTGAGAGAATGGTAAAGAGCACCTCTCTGGGCTCGGACTTATTCTGGAATTTTTTTTTTTTTTTTCTAAGAAGAATGTGAGGATATGAGGCACTCACTGCCCTCAGGCTCTTTGTTGAAGCCACCTCAGTCCCTGCAGGGCCTCATTAGGAAACTTGAAGAGCTAGACAAGGAGCATATGGATCAGTACTCAAGAGCTGCAATTCTATTTGACCTGCCATAGTGAATTTCCAGGCTAACATCAAAGTTAAATGTGATGGGTGATAACAGCAAAATAGCTGATACCATTTGCAAATGGAGCAGAGCTCAGCACTGGAGTGATTGATTAATAGTAATATTGAAAATTGCGTGTCAGGCACAGGGGTAGAGTTACAATGGAAAATTTTCACTTTCTTTCAGGTAGTGTAGTGTATTTTTAGCTTAACCTTTCTTCTTTGCTTTGTTCAGGAGGAGAAATTGAGCTATATAGTTTACTGCTTCTATTTTATGAACATTTTTTTTTCTATAAAAATGAAAAGCAAATCTGTTTGTTAAATAAGTCAAGAGCATTGTCGGAATATCTGAAAATACCAATCACTTTAGTCAGATAGGATATTGATTTTTTTCCCCTGATCAAACTTTTTTTTGTTCTCACCCAGTCAGTTTGGTTTTTGGTATTCTGTAGAAGCTGCCTGAGTCAGTAAGGATGACCATCAGTTTCAGAGAGAAGGGAAATTATTGATGAAGTCCTTTAAGTATGTGTGTGGTGGGGTAGAAACTTTTAAGAGAATTGCATTATAATTGAGCTCTTGTACCTCATGTCTTCATACGCACACTAATCCTATTCATCTGATAATTGTGAGCTGACTTTAGAATATCTTTCCTGGGATGCTCAATGTTCCTTCTTTTCTAGGAACAGTAATGTATCCCCTATAAATTTACCTTTGAAGTGCTTTGATCTCTCAACCTAATTTCATCTCTGTGAGTTATTATCCACATTAAGTAAATTCCTTGTCTTTTTTTATATGCTTAGAATTTTAGCTATTTAATAACTTAGATTACATAGGCAAGAAATGCATTAACTTGTATCTTACCCCAAATCTTACCTTAGTGCTGAATAAGGACATATCTGATGGGAACCAGTTGGTGTGGTGATGCTGATATGATAAGTTGAATTCAGGATGGAAGCTCTTATGAAGGAATACACCTTAGGCAGCCTCCCTTCCACTAATTTAAAGTAGCTTTAATTTCTAAGGGGACCTGATAAAAAAGATCCTTATCCCCTTAAAAAAGATAAGTGCAGAGTCTTTAATACCATTTTCATGTATGGAAAACAATAATTCTCTTAGTAACAATGGAATCAAATCAGTTCATCTGCCAGCCAAGAGCAATCCCAGTGTATATGGGGACAGCTAAACATATTGACTGACACACATCAGTTGTGTGAGAAAGTGAGGCTTGGGAAGTACATTCATCTTTAGGATGCTGAGACACTCTTATACCAGTAGTGTGAAAATTTCTATCAGAATACCAAAGAGAAGGAAAGGCTGACTGTAATCACTAATAACATTTATGATTTCATATATAGAATTGACATAGAATTGAAAACATCTAGTAGCATATAGAGTGGTGCTGTCTTCCTGTAAAATGCTTCATCATGCTTTCTGTAACTTAAAATGAAAAAGAATTTCCCTGAGAAGTGAAATAAAAATCTCCAAATACAAATTTGTTTGAGAATGTATGAATTTCCTATTTTTTTATTTAGAAGCTATACCCAATAGGAAATGTTAGTTGTGGAAAATTGGACCTCTCAATGGGCTATGCAGATAATCTGTACAGGAGCTATGATTTTTTTTTTTTTTTTTTTTTTTTTTTTTAGAGAGGGAGCCTGCAAGGCCTGAGAGGGGAGGGGTAGAGAGAGGGAGAGAATCTTAAGCAGGTTCCACCCCCAGTGCGGAGCCATCTCGGAGCTCGATCTCACCACCCTGAGATCATTACCTGAGCCAAAATCAAGAGTTGGATGCTCAACTGACTGAGCTATCTAGGCACTCCAGAATCTATGAACTTAATAGACTTTTTTTTTTTATGGAAATATACAAAGCTAGCCTTAATAATGTCAGAGAATATTCTTAGTCACTTCAGAACCACCAGCAACACCAGGGCTACCGTATTGCATAATTCTAGGGAAAAATAGACCAAAGTGAGTGCCATCCTCTGGAGTCATGCAAGGCAATAGTCTTAAATATTAGTTTAACAAATAGGTGGTGGGTGAGATCTGTCTGCCAGGTCATTTGGATGATTTCTACTTCAAAAAAATTGGTAATCAAACATGGTAAAATATGATTATTGAGGAGGGATGAGTTATTTGATGTGGAGAGATATGGGATAGGTGAAACTAATTTAGTTTTAAATTTTCTAAAGTACTTTGTAACAATAAAAAAACTTCTTGGGCATTGAGAGCAGAATCAGATTAAAAATTTACAATATTTTTTTCTACTATCAGGTAAATAATAAGGCCACCAGAGTACTTCCTGGTTAGAAAGGAAAAGGAAGACCTACATCCTAAATAAGATGGAAGGCAGAGTGTATTTTTAATAAGTCAGTGGCTTTCAAGTGCACTTTTACTATATGAAAATGAAAAAAAACTTAAATATCAATAGTTTATCACAGGCTATCATTTGAGTAAATTATTTTAGAATGTTCAGGTGCTAGAAATTGTTTGTGTGTGTGTGTGTGTGATCAACTTTTCACCTATAATGAATTACTTAGCAAGTAGCCACAATATTGCTTAAGGAGTTTTAGAAAATAATTAAAAAGGAAAATGTTGACCAGTACTCAGCTAATTACATGATAAGCCTGATTTGAATCCCTGTACATTCACTATACTGTATCATTCTTATTTTCACTTTTTGGCCTGGCTTTTGCAATGTTACTTGAAATTACAGATTTTTAGCATTTGAATTGTGAAAAGAGTTAGTTTAAATTAAGAAATTAGAAGGACCAATTATTTATCTTCTGAGTTTTAAATAGAGAAACCTAAAAGCTACAAATTATTACCTTATAGTAAATAGTTTTTAATTTTTTTACTTGTGTTAAGAAATTAATTTCCCCTAATATAACTTCCCTTTGACTTGCTCACTTTAAGAATTTGACTTTATTTGAAATACAATTTACTTCAAGCATTCACTGTAGTATTAAATGAAGACTTATCAAAATTTAGATTTATTATCAAGAGAGTCAAAAGATTGGCTGAAGTTTTATTTCTCTCCTTATTCACTTTGGGATTGACTATGAAGTCAAAGTGGATTTTTTCCCAAACCTGCTTTGCTATAGTTTTTTAAGCTTTGACTTTGTGTGAAAGACTGCAAAGACAAGTAATATTGGAAAAGAAATATTTGGGGAAAGAACAACCAGTTCAAGGGCACCTGGATGGCTCAGTTGATTAAGCGTCTGCCTTTGGCTCAGGTCATGATCCCAGGGTCCTGGGATCAAGCCCCATGTCTGGCTGCCTGCTCAGCAGGGAGCCTGCTTCTCCCTCTCTCTCTCCTGCTCCCCCTGCTTGTGCTCTCTCACTCTCTCTGTCAAATAAATAAATAAAAATCTTGAAAAAAAAAAGAATTAACCAGTTCACACATAGCACAGGCATTTCTGAATGAGTTTTTAAAACATTTTTAACTGATGTACCTTGCTATGGGGGTGGGAACAATTTTATACAAAAATTTACTTAGACTTCCAACTTCCTTATTGCTAACGTTTTAAAAAATTATGTTAGTGAAAAGGAAACAACCTTTCCTCAAGCCTATTATATAATATTTTGGGAAAACATTCCTTTGATGTAATCAGGGATTGAAAGAGGGTGAAATAATATATGAAATAAGTGGAACTCTACAATGCAAGAGCCATGAGCCAGTGTTCTTTGGGAGACTGAGTTTTGAATTATAACCAAGAGACCTGGATTCTGGTCTCTGTCAACTTTGATCACCAATGGAGGATTAGTCATTCTCTTGCAATCTACAAATATTTAAAAAAATAGAAACAAAAATAGCACTGGTGGTAGCTGCTTATAAACCTAAAACATACCATTCCAGCAAATAAAACAACCCTCCAATTAGCCACCTATCCAATTTTTCCTTTTCAGGAATTACGGGAGGAAGAGATTTTATAGATATTGAAAGTAAATTTGCTCTAAGGACCCCTGAAGACACAGCTGAGGATACTTGCCACCTCATTCCTGGAGTAACAGAATCTGTGGCTAACTGCCACTTCAACCACAGCAGCAAAACCTTTGTGGTGATCCATGGCTGGACGGTAAGATAGTCTCTTTGGGAAGGAACAAATTGGGATAGACCAGGCATCCTGCCTGACTGGCTTGCTCCCATTGTTGGGAAGCCCGTGATGAGTCTCCCTATCCTGTACGTCTGCTTGTTTTCCAATGGCTTTACTTTAAACTTGAGTACAGGCAATTCTGGCTTGGGGTGGGGATTGTGGAATCTAAAATCACGTGTTGATGAGTACTTCCCCCAGGTAGTGCCATCTTTCATTTTACCATGGTACCTAGTTGATACCCTCAAACCAGCCATTCTTGTGAGGTGGGAAAATAAGGCTTTGCTCAACTACAGAGCAGAATGTAGGTTATCATTTTAGGAAACCAGTGGAAACCTGGCATGATCCTGATTCATGCAGCACATCACCAAATGTCCTTTCCTAAGGGAGAAGCTGTCAGAGAGAGGAGAGGGTTGGAGTGGAGTGAGGAGATATTGATTCTGGTTCTGGCTTTGCCATTCTCCAGCTCTGTGATGTGATTGATGCTACTTCTCATCTCCAGGCCTCAATTGACTGATGTGTAAGACAAAGAGGTTAGACTCTACTTCCCAAATTCTCCAGTTGTAAACTTTAGGGAACTTTTCTAGAGATGAAAGAGGGGTAGCCAGGGAAGTGTCATGCAAAATGATTAGAAAAGGTGAAAACTGTGGTTACATTTACTTTTACTTTTAAAGAATACAAATAGGTGATGAGGAGTAAGGAGTGCACTTGTTGTGATAAGCACCAGATGTTGTATGGAAGTGTTGAATCACTAAATTTTACATGTGAAACTGTGTGTTAACTAACCGAAAGTTAAATAAAAACGTTTAAAAAAGAAAAAAAATACAAAAATAAAGAATATGATTAAAGTAGTTGCTTCTAAATATGCCAGTCACTTTCCATGGTGCAGTTCTTAGCTACTTCAGTTGGTTGTTAATATTTTCAAACCCTAGTGAGCAGATTTCATTTTGTTATGTAAAAAGGACTTCTATAAAGTGGGAGGTTAGAGAGAAATAGTCCTGCCATTATGTCAGAGCTTGTGAATAAAGTAATAGATACTAAATAAATTCTAACGAGATGAATTAGAGAATGATTGATAGACTTCTAGTCTAGATTTCTTTTCCTGTGTAACTTAAGTGCCTTTCTTATTAACAGTCCTGGACAATTGCTGTAACTTTTACAGAGGTGAAGGCAACTACTAACAGAATTTACGTGGATGTTTATTTTTAAAAAATCTATTTACTAGAATTAACATAATAAATTACATATCTTATGATAAAAATACATATTCAAATTCTTAACAGATGTTTTTACATTTTAAGAGATTTAAATAAGAAGAAGCAATCATTGGTAGTTTTAGAGACATTTTGGTTGTATATAGAACTTCAAATACTTTTCAAAAAAGTATAGTAAGCTTAATAAACATTTTTTATGACAGAATAAATTGAATATCTCAGACATCTCAATCTTATCCCTAAGAGAACTTGATGCTTTAGGAATTTTGCAAAAGCATAGTTCCTTCTCATGCAAAGATGACATGACAAACCCAGTACCAGCAGATAGTGCCAATTTCTATCATTGGTCCTCCTGCCCACTAAGCCCACCATATTCTTCACATTGTGTGTCCTGACATTTTGAGAGCCCGAGCTCAGAGGCTAGGCCACTGGCTGTGGAACTGAATTTCAACATAAAGAGCTGGTTGGTCTATGCAGTAACGAATCCAGCCATACTGGGTAACTGATCTCAGCTTATCTCAGGGGAATGCCTGGCTGGTTCAGTTGGACCACCTGGAATGAGTGGCCAGAAGGGCTTCAGTTCAGCTGTGTGTCTGGGAATCAAAGATTTTAAAAATTTGTGCTGATTTTAGGAACCTCAGAAAAAAACCCTAGTAAATAATACCCTTTTAGAGTTAAAGAAGGTGAGTACTTGGATTTTCCACTCCTTTATTGTTTAGGGCTACTTATAGCAGTATTTTAAGTTGAATTAAAAAAGGAAGGATTGGAATAGTTTTTAGGCAGTTAATAAAAGTATCAGTCACTGTAGGAGTAAGTTGGGTTACTTACTCTTTGACAGATTGCCTAACTTGGAAACATTGATAGTGCAGAAAAACTTGTAATAGGGGTTTAGAGCAAACGAGATTTTTTCCCTTATCTGAGGTAAACTCTTTAGCAACTCAAGGTCATAGGACAAAGAGAAATGTAGAAGTTTTGCAGCTTTGCCATGGAAAATTCAAAAGAATGCTTAGCGTGTAGTATGCATAGAGCACATTCCAGAAGGCAGTTGAGACACAGCTGTCCTGGAGCTTTGCCACCTGCTTAGGTTTCATAGACCAAAGTGTTAAGTACAGAGTTCTCTTTGTAGTAGGAGGTCCTCATGCCTGGCTAAAAGGAGTGGGTAACATTGCATTCTGAAGAATTGACATCATCCTCTCTTGAAAGGCAGTTGCAAAGTGTGGCAAACCCCAACATCTAAGAGAGGAGAAGGGGAGACAGGACCAATTCATCGGGGTTTTGGGCTAGGTAGGTGTTCTGACTTGTTCCCTCAATGACCCAGGCTGCACTTAGACTTTTTAAAGCAGCCTCTTGCTGAGACAGGTTCAAAGAAGATTTAAATGAGTTTCTGATGGACTAACATCACCTTTATACCTTTTCTTTTTTTCTCTTCATACTTGAAATGGCAATAGCTTTAGAGCTGGTATTAAATTACTGCAAGCAGATTGGGAGTCAGAATGGTTACAAGAAGACATTTATGAGGTGGCAGGTAACTTCAAGATCATCTGAACCCAACCCCTTTGTTTTATAGGTGGCCTAAAAGGTTAAAACAGTGCCTACATTCATAGAAGTAATTATTGGAAGAGCTGGGACTGAAACCAAAATCTCCCGAGTTTCAGGCTTGCTTTTTCCTACCACAGAGTACAGCAATGAGGTGAAAAATTGTACAGTTCTTAGTGTCAGGAGTGAAGTGAGATCTCATGTTTTGATAGTTTTAGTCCAGAAAATAAACTAAATAAAATGGAAGCATAAATCTGAAAGAATCCACTATATAAGATCAAAGTTCCAAATGAAGTCCCTTGGTTTAAGAATTCATGACTCCTATTTTTGTTACCGGAATTAATCTAAGAAGAATATAGGTTTTATAGGTCTCCCCTGAAAAGCTACTTTAAACATATATTTCAGAACCTTCTTTGTTGAGTACATATTTAAGTAACCTTTACTGTGGCTACAACATGATTTTCTCTCAGGTCATGATAGGGGTGGGGAGATTTGGGAATTTGAATCAGGTTACTGCTCTGTTCAAGTTCATGGCAAGATGGTGCACAATTTTACAGTCTGCAGTTTTCAAGTGTGTTTCCATTATTTTAAAGTCTGCATCTTTGCAAAGGTGTCCAATGTCCTCTCTGAAAACTTAAAT
Source organism: Phoca vitulina (assembly GCF_004348235.1). NCBI lineage: Eukaryota > Metazoa > Chordata > Mammalia > Carnivora > Phocidae > Phoca > Phoca vitulina. The sequence continues at coordinate 122,637 of NW_022589756.1, forward strand.
TAAAATTTTACATAAATAGAGTTAACCCGAGAACTCTTATAGTTCTTTTGACTTTGAATTTGGGAGCCTTTTTAAAATAAGAAGCAAAGACTTACATTCGGAAGTCTCCTTATCTCCAAACAGGGCCAATCTAATAATTGGTAATTGTGGCTAGTAAGCCTCATTAATTTCCACTCTGATAATTAAGAATTTGAGAGAATTATAAAAAAATCTAAGCTGAAGCTGATCACTTGCTTATGTATTAACAAAGAGATTGCTAAATGAATTTACCTTCTGTTAGGATTAGTATGTTTGAAACTATTTTTTTCATTAGCACTTCAAATGTTTTATATAAATGACTCTCTATAAGAAGAAAAAAGTGCATTCACATCTCCAAAATAATACGGTTGGGGCACCTGGGTGGCTCAGTTGGTTAAGCGACTGCCTTCGGCTCAGGTCATGATCCCGGAGTCCCGGGATCGAGTCCCGCATCGGGCTCCCTGCTCGGCAGGGAGTCTGCTTCTCCCTCTGACCCTCCCCCCTCTCATGTGCTTTCTCTCTCTCTCTCTCTCAAATAAATAAATAAAATCTTAAAAAAAAAAAAATAATACGGTTGGGAAAAATTTATTAGCCTAATTGGAAGTAATTAAATTTATTTTGAAATAGTATATAAATCTCCTGCAGAATTTTAACTTATTCAGATTGATCTTTTATATAAATTATTGGTTTTACAAAATTTATAAAACAAGTTTTTAAAAATTGGTGGTGTAAACTTAATCTGCCATTCCTCAGCTCAACACATTCCTTCTTTGGCATACTCAAATTTTCCTCAGGAGAAGCAGGCACAAGTCTCTGAATATTCTTTTGCATGGTTTGATTTTTTCTGAGCCAATGGGCTTCCTTTCAGGTTTGTTTGTTTTCTTTCCATTTAATGTAGGTGTATTAGGCTGACATATCTATAACAAGTTGCAGGTGGGTATTTTAGGAAAGCTTGTATCATCCTCTTCAGGTGACAGGAATGTATGAGAGTTGGGTGCCAAAACTTGTGGCTGCCCTATACAAGAGGGAACCGGACTCCAATGTCATTGTGGTGGACTGGCTGTCACGGGCCCAGCAGCATTATCCAGTGTCTGCCGGGTACACCAAGCTGGTGGGAAAAGATGTGGCCAAGTTCATCAACTGGATGGCGGTAAGACTGGGGGAAGAAGGCTTATATGTCCAAAACTGATCCCTTCGCTAGTGCTGAACAAAAGGCTGGTCTTTATTCCTTTTCACATAAATATAAATATTTTCTGGGGCAATTCAAATCTTCAGAATAAGCACAGGCATTTTTTTTTAGCCAGAAAGCAGCATTATGATAAGAATGATAAAACTGTAAAGTCAAGGCATAATCCTGCCCTGCCCTATCCTTTGATATTCTCATAGTGAATAGATCTGGTGAGACCAAGAACTAAGTAGGCCGAGCAGACAAAAACTTGTTATTTCAAGGCAGAGGGAAGATGTCATGTTCAGCCAAATCCTTCTCTACCACTTGGCTGGCACATGGAAATATTATCCTGTCTTTGACCCATTAGAATACCAATCTTTTTCAGGAAAAGATTAATAATACCCATTCCTTAGTGTAGATTAAAGATCCAGATTTTTATTGAGAGTTAGGGGACTGATAGATTTGAGCTAGGAAGAAAATGGCAGGCAAGGTCTGTAGACTATGAGGTGGCTACGGGTCAGGAGTTCTGATTTAGCTTCCACTTTTATCTACTTTATTCTCTGATGTCATCCTCTGAAAATTACCTTTGAAAAGTATCTTGGGGTTGGCTGAAAGAAAGTTAATACTCTGACAGGGCCAAATTATTTAAGCCAGATACTTGGAGGTAGAAAAATAATCTGTTTATTGGACTGACCATTAAAAGATAAAAGTTCTTTTCTTGACTCTTTTGCTCATCAGGAAAGTGAACCTGGGCAAATCAGATCGCCTGCCTGGGCCTCAGGCTTCTCATCTGTTGAATAAAAAGACTGGACCATATGTGTATGTGGTTCATTCTCCCTGTAATATTTTCTGGTTTTAAGTCATTTTTCTGGCTAACCTTAAAGAATAAAGTGATGTAGGGTATTTAGAGTAGGCAATAATGGGTTAAGGTTAAATATATATTTAGTATATGTGTGTGTATTTACATATAGTTTATCCACATATAGATGCACACATATATACATATATCTACATATAAATATATAGCTACACATGTACATGTACATGCATACATATGTTTTCAGATATATGGAAATTCAGATTTCCATACACTTCAGTTTCAGATGGATGGGAAAACTTTCTAATTAAATATGTTTTTAAAGAAAGAGAAAAATCTCAACACTAGAGTGTTTGATCTAGAGCACAAAATTAAAATAAGTAGAGTTAATTTTCAGCATTGCCTGTATTTCAAAAACAATACTTATATTCACTTTTTTTCCTTTTAGCTTTGATCTTTTGTACAGAACTGTAAGAAGCCCTTTTTCTTTTTCTCTTCCAAAGGAGGAATTTCACTATCCTCTGGACAATGTCCATCTCTTGGGATATAGTCTTGGAGCCCATGCTGCTGGCATTGCAGGAAGTCTGACCAATAAGAAGGTCAACAGAATTACTGGTAAGAAAGCAGTGCCAGGAGTCTTATCACAGAAGAGTTGAGATGCCTGTCATTCTGAAAGAGAATCAGAGTGTTTGTCAAATACCCATATTTGTGTGGTGTTCCTCTGTGTTCGCCCAGCCATTTGATTATGTCATGGGAGGGCTTTTTTTTTCCTGGAGTAGGATAGAATACGGGCCCTTGCTCTCCAGGGCTTACCACCTACTGTCAGAAGAGAAATAGAGCAGAGTTAAGCACAGAGAGCCAAATGGAGTCTCTGGGAAGCTCATTCCCCTCCTCCCTCTGCTCTGTGCTTTGGTGGTATATTGCATGTATGTCACCTCTCACATCAGTGCTGGGAAAAATGAAAAAGGACCAACACCAGAGGCTAGTTGTAAAAAGGAAGACAGTCAACCAGGGCAAAGGCAATGGATGATTTGGCACGCCTAGAGAAAAAGAAAGAACCCACCATTGTTTAAAGGCCTTCTCACCAGGTTCAAAAATAATTTACAAAAGGAGATCTACTTGTCCTGAATGAAAATTGCTATTTAATGGCTAGTTCAAGAGACTCAGATTCCTTTCAGAGGAGCTAGGCCTACTTTTAATACTCTCAGTAATTTCAGAATTCAATCACCACTGGAACTAGAGGGTATTATGCTAAGCAAAATAAGTCCATCGGAGAAAGACAATTATCATATGATCTCACTGATACGTGGAATTTGATAAACAAGGCAGAGGGTCATAGGGGAAGGGAGGGAAAAATGAAACAAGACGAAACCAGATAGGGAGACAAAACATAAGAGACTCTTAATCTCAGGAAACAAACTGGAGTTTGCTGGAGTGGAGGGGGGTGGGAGGGAAGGGGTGGCTGGGTGATAGACATTGGGGAGGATATGTGCTATGGTGAGCGCTGTGAATTGTGTAAGACTGATGAATCACAGACCTGTACCCATGAAACAAATAATACATTAGATGTTAAAAAAAAAAAAAAAGAATCCAATCACTACAGAATAAGGAGCTAATAAGAACCTATGTGGCTGCCAGTTACATTCAAATGATGAACAATTGAATGCTAAGGTGACACTAATGGAGGCCAAAATGAATGGGAATTTAAAATCTGTGAGGCCTTTATTTTTTTTGTATTAAGGCCTAGATCCAGCTGGACCTAACTTTGAATATGCAGAAGCTCCAAGTCGCCTTTCTCCCGATGATGCAGATTTTGTAGACGTCTTACACACATTCACCAGAGGGTCGCCTGGCCGAAGTATTGGAATCCAGAAACCAGTAGGACATGTTGACATTTATCCTAATGGAGGCACTTTTCAACCAGGATGTAACATTGGGGAAGCTATCCGTGTGATTGCAGAGAGAGGCCTTGGAGGTAAATATGATTTAGAAGTTAATTAAATGTAATTTTCACACTTAATTCTTATTGATCCAGTCTCCTACCTATTCCCCACAAGTATGTAGTTTTAATATATACATTTAGCCACGAAATGTTTCTGAAGAAGCTATCATATTCAGCACAATCACCATTACAGCCTTAGTACTTCCTTTGGTCAGACAGACAGACATTTTTTTCTTTTATGTATTATATTGTAGACTACACCGCGTACTGAGCTTCCAGAAATAAAAGAAGAGAAAGGCGAGACCTACACAAGAAAACTCCACTGCATTGGATAATAACAGCATAAAGTGATATTGGGCCACATGTTGTTATACTTTGAATATGGTTGTGAAACCATAAGAGTTATTGTTAATTAGTCCAAATTTCTTTTGTCAGCCTTTTAAAGAGATGTACAAATTAGAAACAAATCAGGAGCACCTGGGGAGCTCAGTCTGTTAAGCGTCTGACTCTTGGTTTCGGCTCAGGTCGTGATCTCACGGGTCATGAGATCCAGCCCTGAGTGGTACTCTGCCCTCAGTGGGGAGTCTGCTAGAAGATTCTTTCACTCTGCCCCTCCCCTCACTCATGCACATGCATTCTCTCTCTTCTTCTCTCTCTAAAATAAATAAATAAATCTTAAAAGAAAAAATAAATCACCGTTCTCTAATAATGAATATTCCAAAATTTAAAGAAAAAAAATATAATTTAATATTATCTTAATGTTTACTTCAGTAATCTTGTTTGTGTTAAATTTATAATTTGTTTTAAGTGATCTTTTCATCCTTTGTGAGCAATGGGACCTACCTGTAGTCAATATGCTCAGGTCTTTTGTACACATGTTATAGAAATTATAGCTTAATGTTACTATTTTCAATAGTTATAAAATCTTATGGTAAGAGATACACTTTTATTACATTGCTAATTATTTCTGTGATTAATTTGATGTAAAAATTATTAGTGGTGAGACAACCTCCAATTATACATAGTATCTATGATAAAATACTATTCACTTAACAATTCTGCCTTTTATGATGTTGTTTCTAGTAACACGTAGAAATATTTTATGTTTTCAATATAAGAGAAGGATATGATAAACTGGGGGAAATCAACTTCTACCTTGAATGTCTCTTACTGTATCTTCATAAACATACAAATATAAGATAGCAGAAAAGGCAAAAGTTCTCTGAAAATTTGCAGTTTTGACACTCAGAAAGAGATGAAAAACTGCCACCAAAAATACTTCCTTAAATAGGGCTTACACTCAGTCAGTCATAGGACTAGATCCTTAGGTAATTTTGTTCTGACACCACACCTAAACTAGTTTAGACATACACAATGAAACACTCATTGTGAACACTCATGGAGTTGAATTTTCTTTGTGCCTCTTTTTCCCCAGATGTGGACCAGCTAGTAAAGTGTTCCCATGAGCGTTCCATTCATCTCTTTATTGACTCTCTGCTGAATGAAGAAAATCCAAGTAAGGCCTACCGGTGCAACTCAAAGGAAGCCTTTGAAAAAGGGCTCTGCCTGAGTTGCAGAAAGAACCGTTGCAACAACTTGGGCTATGAGATCAATAAGGTCAGAGCCAAAAGAAGCAGCAAAATGTACCTGAAGACGCGCTCTCAGATGCCGTACAAAGGTAGGCTGGAGAATGTTGTGAATAAGGAAAATCAATTTGATTTTTATCATGTTCATTGCATCACATGTACTGAGTCTGTCCATCACCAACAGAGGTAGCGAAATGATGTTACTACACCCTGAACCCTCACTTCCCATTGCCAGTAAGGCCCAGTGACAACCTGCACTACCCTATGCAGCAGCCTTGTTTGCCACCCTCTGTAACTGTGACCCCTAGCATGGGCCAGCCCATTAGTACCAGGCTCATTAGTACCAGCTAATTTGAATCCATCCATCTATCCAGGGTCAGCAAGCAAACTATGGCTCATGGGCCAAATCCAGCCCACCACCTGCTTTTGTAAAGAAAGTGTTATTAGAATACAGCCACACACGTTCATTTTTTTGTTGACTAAGAGTGCTTTTGTGCTACTGCAGCAGAGTTAAGTAATTGGGACAGAGACTGTATGGCCCACAAAGCCTAAATTATTTGCTATCTCGCCCTTCATAGAAAAAAGTTAGCCAACTCCTAAAGTTTGCTTTAAGTGAAGGCAAAAATTACCTGTATTTTAAAATTCAACTAGGGTGCCTGGGTGGCGCAGTCGTTGGGCATCTGCCTTCGGCTCAGGTCATGATCCCAGGGTCCTGGGATCGAGTCCCACATCGGGCTCCCTCCTCGAGGGGAAGCCTGCTTCTCCCTCTCCCACTCCCGCTGCTTGTGTTCCTGCTCTCGCTATCTCTGTCTCTGTCAAATAAATAAATAAAATTAAAAAAAATAATAATAAAATTCAACTATTCCTGGGAGGGAAGAATATACCAAACCTCAAGATATTTCCATTTTGTCATGAATTTGTACCCAGTTGAATTTCAAACTTGTTTAGAGCAAAATTTATAAGGACTGAAGGGAAACAAGAGAGGAGATACCAAGGAAATCTGGCAAGAGGAACTAAGACCAGAAAAGCTAACTTATGTGGAGTCCAGATGGAAGTCCGAGGGAAGGGATGATATTGAAGTATAGTTTTCCAAGGTAAAATGTATCTGATGGAGGCAACTATCTGTAAGGTGGTTTGTTAGAACCTCTATAGTGGTGTGTTTGGTGGCCCAAAGGTTTGGAGCAACAATAATTCAAGGAAACCTTTTAAGCAATGAGGAAACCCTTAGTTTCCCTGACTCTTCAGAATGAGAAAGTGGGTGCGAGGTATAGAGGAGACTGGAATCTTCTGAAGACTCATCCCCAGGCGTCCTGCTCAGTGCTATGCAGTGTTCCATCACTATTCTTGGGGGTACCTCGGCAGTCTCAACTTCCCCTGCTCTGGTCTGTGGTGATGCCTGCAAGGGCTCCATTCAACCCCAAACTCTGTTTCTCTTCACCTCTAGTAGCTGTGTGTTAAGCCTGCTGCCTTTCCTATCTCCTTAACCTCCCCCATCCCACCTACTCAGGGTTTTTAGTAGAGATGGGGAGAGCAGGGAGGAAATGTAGAAGTTCAAGTATCTGCTTCCAGAGGTTCTCCCTAATACAGAACACATTAGGAACTAGCAGTCTTTATGGCCTCACTGATGATTCAATGAATAAGTTTGATTGTGAGCTTGCTATAATACCTGCTCTGTGCTAGATGGTGGGGGGATAAAGAGGATAAACGTGATCTTCTGACATGAGGGAATTTACACATAGGTAGGGAGTCAGACGTACCCATAAAACATGAAGAAACAGTTACATACAGTGTCCCATTAACAAATGCCAAATATGTTCCATATAGATATTCGGGGACAAGATGGCCAAGAAAGGGTAGGGTTCTTGGAGAAAGAATCATGGGTATTTTGGCTTCTTGATTTGATCTCCCTTGTGCCCCATCAAAGATGACTACTTTCCAGGACTGCTTAACGATTCATACACACCTGGATTCCTCCTATCCACTACAACCACACTTTCCTGAAAGGGAGTGGAATTCAAGGTCTGAATTTTCTAGTAACAAACACTGTGCAGATATGAAGAAATCCTTCACACTGATAGTCATGTGTGAACACTTCCTATTTAATGGTTCAGAATTCTGTGGTTCTGAATTACCTGTTTATTTGGGGGCGGTGGTGTTTCCATAAAAACTGATCAGCATTTGTTCCAATTTTCTCTCTACAGTCTTCCATTACCAAGTAAAGATACATTTTTCTGGGACTGAGAGTGATACACAGACCAACCAGGCCTTCGAGATCTCTCTGTATGGCACTGTGGCCGAGAGTGAGAACATCCCTTTTACCCTGTGAGTAGCCACATGACATTTCCTCCAGCATGTGGGCTTATCACCGGCACTGCTACCTGCTCTAACCATTGGTCCTTAGAGCAGAAGAAGAGTAGGACACTTGGAAAAGAAATAGTCATCATATTTTTTTAAAAAAAGCTTTATGGCAAAAGATACTCATTACATTAGTACATATAATAGCATGGATTAGAAACAAAATAAGTACCCAACATTGAGGCAATGGTTAAATGAATTGTGGTTTAAAGTCAATAAAATCAATCTAGTTTCTAAAAACTATAATTATAGAAAACCAGGTAAAACATGGCAAAAAATGGAAAGTAAAATATGAAGTAAACAAAGAAAGAATAGAGAATTTTAGGTATCCTATGACTTTAACAAAGTAAACATGTTCACATAGCAATATAGATTGAAAGGGGATATAGAAGATGAATATAAATGCCTCTGAATGATTGATTTATGGATTTTTTTCTTAAGAATTGTATTAAATAGTTCATACTGTTTGTGTAAAAGTTAAAATAGATTAAAAGGGTGTAGATATCTTTTAAAATACCCTAAATGCCATTGATCTTCATCTTGAGTATTTTGCTGGACATTTTTTGCATTTTTAAAAATATCTCCCAAACAATAAAGCTATTTATGTCTTGGGAGGAAGAAGAATGATAAAAAAAAAGACCAAAAAACAAAAAACTTGTTTCCACAACTAACCAAATACGCTGATTTTTTTCTTCAGGCCTGAAGTTTCTGCAAATAAGACCTACTCCTTTCTGATTTACACGGAGGTGGATATTGGGGAGCTGCTAATGTTGAAACTCAAATGGAAGAGTGATTCATACTTCAGCTGGTCAGACTGGTGGAGCAGCTCTGGCTTTGCTCTTGAGAAGATCAGAGTAAAAGCAGGAGAGACCCAAAAAAAGTAATTAAATGTATTTTTCTCCATTTACGTTAGACTCACTGTGTCCTTACCTAGGGATAGTGGAGCCTTCAACATTCAGGTGGAACTTTAGTAAGCTTTTTCTTTAAAACTATATCAACTAGATAATTACACCTATAATTTTGGGGAGGAGTATTCTTTTATTATCGTACCAGGGAAGTAATAGTATTTCTGAATTTCATGGAAAGAAAATATAAGCCCTGAATTGATCACAATTATTGAGTGAGAGCTGAGACTTTAAGTTGAGGATCTCAGCTTCTCATTTAGCACTGTTTCTTGCAAGCACAAAACAGTTATGGAAAGAATCTCAGAGATGTTACTTTGACACTCAAAGATTAAAATCAACCTCTTCAAGAAGAATGAGATTCCAAGGTAATCTCATCCTGTCTCCCCACCCCCACCTCACGTATATCTATAAATTAATTGCATAGAGAGCCCCATAGGATTTAAAACTTTTTTACTAAATGTATAGGTATTTTGCAAACTATAGTGTGCCATTATTGTTAATAAAAATGACTCTTTAAATTAGGACTGATAAATTTTTTCTCTCTGGTCATTTTCTTTGATAACAAACAAAACAAACAAACAAACAACAACAACAAAAAACAAACAAAAAACAGGTTGTGGATGGAGAGGCTATGCAGAGTATTTGTTTCTCTAACAGGACAGTTGAAGAATGGTTTGTGAATTCCCTAATGCAGATACAAGGAAGTGTAAAGTTGATCTTGTATCACCTCGTGGTGAAAGCTTTGTGATTTTGAGGCTGCTCCAAGCTGTCAATATCCTGTCTAGACTGGTGAACTCTATTGTTGAACAGTGGGTTAGGCCCTCAAATAACTCTCTGGTTCAGATGTGTTGCTGACCAGAATGGCCTGACTTTAAACAGTTATTGGAAATATCAAAATAATTAATCATAATGATCAGGTAGGATTTAAACAGCCCTGACCAAACCATATATTTTCGGTTGTTTCTCTTTTCCCATATGACATGTTCACATCCATTTTCTTCTACAGGGTAATCTTCTGTTCCAGGGAGAAAGTGTCTCATCTGCAGAAAGGAAAGGCATCTGTGGTATTTGTGAAATGCCATGACAAGTCTCTGAATAAAAAGTCTGGCTGGTGAGCATCATGGGCTAAAGATCCTCGGGTATCCTGAGCTTGCACTCAGGGACGCTGCTTCATACATTGCTTTTCGTCCCATAACTAAAGACTTGCACTGGTTCTTGTGGCTAGAATCTTCAGGTGGTCTTTCTTAGCCCTTCCATGTACGCATTGGCCTGGCCCATTTGTTTTTGGCAGTACTTCCTCTTTTTTCTTTCTCTTTCTGTTCTTTTATTTTCCTTTTGCACTACCACAAAATCTTTACTGCTGCTTTTTTCTGTACTGCATCCCTGCTACCTTTACAGAGCCTGTGTGCAGAGCATACAACACAATAGTCATCATTGTGACTGTGGGCCTAGCCCCTCCAGGGGAGCAAAACATCAGCTGCAGCACATAGGACTTCTTGGTGCTCCAAGTGGCAGCAGACTCCAGGACAGAGAGCCAGAAAGGGGCAGCCACCAAGCATCCATCTCAAAATCCCCAACGATGGGGAGCTAATGGAGTTAGAATTTAGGAGATGGTTTTCTTTTCCATCTGAAAACAATCCCCTGGCTCTTTCCTACTGACCTTTAAGTCTAATCCATATGGCAGCTGTCAGCTAAATCTTTCCAGAGTGTCAATACTAAGTGGAGATTAAGCATGTGACCTTCTCCATGCCCTCCTGGATTCTCACATTATCTCACTTTCATTTGTCTACTCATTCCCCTGCCAGATACCAAGTACTAATGGGTTACAAGTATAAGAGGGAAAAGCTTAGATCACGTCATACAAGCCAGGGAAACAAGAAACAATGGGAAAGGTTGGTCACAACATCATCCAGAAATAGAAAAAACAATTACTTCTGGTTTGTCTTCTCTCAGTTACATTGATAGACAAAAGTACAGAATAAGAATTGCCTAATCAGAAAAGCATATTAAAGACCCTATGTGGAATTTCTATTATTATTTTAAATTTCTATTTTATGTTATAATTTATCCATGGATAATTATGGATTATGGATAAATCAGGAAAAATAGGCAAAACAAAATCACTGTGACTCTATCCCCCTGGAATAACTCCCAATTAACATTTAAATTTATATTCTTTCAGACCTTTTCAATGCATATATCATTTTTATATTTTTTCATTTTTTACAAAAATTGAATTATGACATACACTTTGAACAATAAGATGAAGCCACTTGGTTAAAAACATTAATGTAAGAGTACTCAAGAGAAACTTAAAATGGAAAATAGTTGATGGTACTGAGCCGGGCAGAATAACTGAATTTTTATCTAAGTGGACTATTCTACTTAGAGGTTCATTGCTTTGTTTTCCCTCATCACAAATCTGAGACAATTTCACATTTGCTTTAACTTTTAGAAGCAACTCCTCTGTGAAGTTTTATACATGCATTTATGTCACATACAAACACACACAAACACTTGTACATATACATTCTCCCCAAATCATCCATAACTTTGACTATATGTGAATGTAGAAACAAAACCTGAAAAATTAGGAAATATCTCCAGCTGTTTTAAAAAGTATTTCTGGTCATATTATTTATATAAGTCACAATCATTTATCTGAGAAAGTCTATTGATATATTCCTTGTCTGATTACAGGATTACTGAGACCACAGATATTTAGGTGGTTTTTCTTTATACATCTGAACTTTATCTAGGAATTATGATTCAGACTAATAACTACTTCTGCAGTTTCTCTCTTCTGTCACTAAATTAATCAAAAGTTCTCTGTCTCTTATCTTCTGATATAACTCTTTAGAAGACTCCTATCACAAGAAAAGAAAGAATCAGGCATTTCATTTGACAAGTTTTAGAATTAAGAAATCTTCTTAAATCATATCATCTTTGAAATCATTTGATTCAGTCCTCTGAAAATGATAGTCCTTATTGGGACATGGCTAAGTAGATCTTAGAGTGTCTTTCATTCCCACAAGCCTGCCGTTATCTACATCTGATCCATTATCCTCATGTCCCCTGGGTATATACTCACAACCTTTGTTCTGAATTTCCAGTTGGATAACCTTTTCATCATGAAGGTGGGAGGCGGTGGGTTGTAAAACACTAAGCAAATAATAAATTGCCCTTCCTCTGCTTTTTCTCAGAACCTGGGCAAATCTACAGAAGGAAGAACAGCACGTGAATTCTATGAAGAATGAAATAACTTTTACAAAAGATGCCCAGTGCTTTGGGTGTTTCAAAGAGAAATTTCCTGAGTATTAATCCCTAATTAATAATTAATTAGTTATTTTAGGATACAGTCTTAAATACCCAAAAAAGTGGCTAATTCAATTTGAGGAATATAGTGGCCAAATAGCACATCTTCCAACATTAAAAGATCGCAGATTTGAAAATCACTGTTTTGTCCTTTGAGAAAGAAGTAAGAACCATTTTGGCTCATGGTAACATAATACACCTTCTTTATCTAGTGAGTTAAACCATAGCCTAAAATTAAGTAGAATCTCATTTTTTAATCGGAAGTCTGCATTTTCTGGACTGATACCTTCTCAATGTTTTCTCCAAGTCTGAATATAGAAAATGATTTTTTTTTTTTTTGGTGGCATGAGTTGGACCCATTTACTTACTAGTCAAAACACCTGACTTTTTTGGAATGGTTTTTCTCTTGCCATTGGGTTCTGTGTTGCCCAGGAATTAACCAGGGACTAGTGACTTGGAGAGAGGAATAGAAAATGAAATTGATAAATCACTGAAACTTTAAACCCTCCCTGCAGCTGGTTGCATCATTGCTAAGTTACAAATTAAAAGAGATATAAAATTTAGACCAATTCTATCTTAATAGGCTTACAGTTTATCGCTTAATCTCTACCTGCCGTTTGTCTCAAGATTATATTTTAACAGTGCTTTCTAGGTTGGTGTTTTAAATGAGCCTGTTATTGTCAACTGACGCATAATTTTAACTATGGGGAAAGAAAATGATACCACAATTTCATTAATCAGATTTCTGAAGTTATATTCATCAATTTGAGGTCATTTAATATCTGATAGGCACTGTTCAATTTTAGGTTTATCTCAGTCATGCTTCAATCATACTTTGAGCATGTCTCTTTCCTGGTTTTAGTAAGAAAATATGTACTCAAGGTCAAATTTTACATCACGCAAACTTCTATAAATTTTAGACAAGGGCCATTGTTACTAAGTTAGGAGGTGAAAAATTATATATCCATAAACAGTGCTTAAAACCACTGTGGGCAATTAAAAGAATCCTCAATTGCCATAGCCACATGAATGCCATGAGAGGTGTTATTTTTAACAACTAGTCAAGAGTGAGTGAACAGTAATTTATAAACTAGATATCATATTTTCAGAATGATCTTCTATATATTAATATAAATTGATAAAGAAGTAAAATGTCTCAAAGACTATTGCTGGGAATCCAAACTATGAACATGTGTGGGTATCTGAACATATGACTCACATACGAAGCCCCTCATGTACATTTATTATTCAGCATAGCTTGGAAAGTAAACAATCAAGAGATACAGTATTAGGATGTATTGAAGTAGAAATTATTCCAGAGGTGCCAGAACTTAAGCCCTTCATTTGAGAAATATGGTTATACCTATACAAAGTAGGATGAATGCTGTGATTGATATCAGCCAACTTGGAATGAATTTTCTCTAAAAATAAAATATTGTGAGATTTGTTGTTGTCATCCCCCTTCATTGCTAATTCATTAATTTTCTGGATTTGGGTTTTGAAAAAGGGTGCGTAAACTTGAGAAAATATGGATCCAATCAGTGTATGGCCCTAGGAACTCTGGCTTCTACAGATTTCACTATATATATATAAACAATGCTTTGGCTTTAAATGTTATTTATTAACTGTAAATATATGTGTATATGAGTAAAGGGAAATTGTATATCAGAAAGGGTTGTGGCTAACTGCATTTATAGACATGTGGTGCTAACTTTGTACATGTCTTTGTCAGTGACAGTCTCACTGAGCCAACTTACTCTGATGAAATAATACCATAAAGTAGACTTTTTTTAAAAGGAAACTTAATTAACTATGTTAAGAAATGGAATCTGCTTTTAATAAAATTGACAAAATTTTATTACGACACTAAGTCATTATTTTGCATTGTTTTAGTTCCCTAAAAAGATATTTATTCTTAGGGCAGATTCATTCAGCACATTTTTACTGAGTAAAATTAGTATACTTGGTAAAAAAAATTAGCTTCTAAAAATTATAATACTCATTATATTTTATTTTTATATTTACATTTGTACAAAGCCTTAGAAATCCTTTAAACTATAAAGGAAAATAATACAGATTTTTTTTCCTAAATAAAATGCACAGAATTTTCCTTGCCTGCACCTACTTTTTCACTAGTAAAATGTTAAATTAATAGGAAAAATTCTGACCACTTTCTAGAATACCTTATCTTTATTTCTGAGGTCTAATTGTTACCTACGAAGTGAGTTTGTGCAATAAAATTAACTATTTGGTGTGGGAAGGTGCATTTTTTAGAACTTTTCTTTGCGAAAAGAACAACATAGCCATATATGCAACTAAGTAGAGATTGCTTCTTAGTACAGTCAGAAAGAATTTCATACAGAAAACAATTGTTTCAGTGGCCACTTCATTGTTAGTTAGGTATAGGGTCTTCTGGACTGGGGTCCCCTTGACAGGAAGAGACTCCCCAATTTAAACTTTGCTCACTGTCCATCATTGCCTGTTGATATAATCAAAAAGACAAATAATAACAGGAGTTGGCAAAGCTGTAGAGAAATGTGAACCTGTATATATTGCTAATGGGAATGTAAAATGGTGTGGCCACTCTGGAAAACAGTTTGGCAGTGTTTTTAAAAATTAGTTACAGAGTTTAACCCATTTGACCCCGTGATTCCACTACTAGGTATATACCCAAGAAGCCTGAAACATATGTCCACAAAGATTTGACAAAATGTTCATAACAGCATTATTCCTAAGAGCACCAAAGTGGAAGCAACCCAAATTTTAAAGCTATACAGTTGTTTCAGTGTCACTTTTATACATAGTTCTGTATATGTAAACATGTCTTCATGGTTTACACTTTCATTTGTATCTGCTGGGCTGGATTAAGCTTTGTTGTGATTATGACCAATACATATTCAGGCCATGTTAGCACTGTCTTTATAACATCACCAATTAGTTGTAATAATGTTCAACATACACCAAAAAAAAAAAAAAAAAAAGAAAATGTGGTATGTTCATACAAAGGAATATTATTGAAAATTAAAAGAATGAACTGCTGGTATCTGCTACAACATGGATGTACCTCAAACTCCTGTTATATGAAAGGACCAGATGCAAAAGACTACATATTGTCTGATTCCATTTGTATGAAATTTTCAGAAAAGGCAAATTTATAGAGAAAAAAGTAGATTTAGTTGTTGCTAGGGGATGAGAGCTGGAAGAAAAATTAACTACAAATGAATATAAGGGATATTTTGGGGGATTGTGGTGATGATTGTACAACTCTGTACTTTACTTAAAAAATTATATTGTACACTTAATAATATGGGTGACTTTTATGGCATGACTCAATAAAGGTCTTAAAAATGTATATGCATAGACCTGTGGGGATAGACACAATCACGTTACATTTATAACCTATGAAAACTATAATTTGGAGACACTCCCATCTTGCCCCATAGGAGAAATCTGCAGTGTTTATCTACTATCCTCTAACACCAGCCTTGTCTATCCCAGGGCCCAACACATGGCAGTTTGTCATAAGTGAATGCTGCCATAACCTTGTTCTATTAAAAATGTTTTATTTTATATATGCAACTGATAAATCACTAAATTCTACCTCTGAAACTAATAAAAAAATTTAAAGAATGTCTTATTTTAGCCTGATTCAGTTAGACTGCAGGCCCATTTTTGATGCACTTATCATACTGTAGAAATGTTATTATAGAGATGAACCATGAGAGACAATGGACTCTGAAAAACAAACTGATCGTTCTAGAGGGGGGGCGGTGGGAGGATGGGTTAGCCTGGGGATGGGTATTAAAGAGGGCACGTTCTGCATGGAGCACTGGGTGTTGATATGCAAATAATGAATCATGGAACACTACATCAAAAACTAATGATGTAATGTATGGTGATTAACATAACATAATAATTTAAAAAAAAGAAAAAAATGTTATTATAGAGATAATTATCCTCTAAATGAGTCTTATTGGGGATTTTAAATATTTAAAATATCAACCATTTTTAGAAGTAGCAGATTTTTAGAAATCACTTAATACAGCACTGTCATTTTTTAGTTGATATGATAAGCTCAGAGAGGTTAAATAACTTGCCTAATATACTACTAGTTAGTAACACATGAAACTAGGACTGATTCTTACTGATTAATAACAGTATATCCTCCCACATTTACATCATTCTGCCTCCCAAATATATTAAAAATATGTGCTTAAGTATAAATTAATTTCATATACAAACAGCACAATGCATTTACCATTAGAAGATACATGCTGGGGCTTCTAATAGTGGAAAAGGGATTTGCATTAATCCCATCACACTCTTTGTGACTATTGACACAGCATGCATGTAGTGATGAAGTTTCCCACTAAGTACACTCCTCCCATGGCTCCTGACTGGTTCATTACATCTCAATTCTTCATTTTGTTATCATAGTATTGTACACAGAGAACTATGTATCTGCAGCTCAAATATATATGTAGAACAATTGGAATAGTGTAGCAATCAGCCATTAAGTTGGCCCCAAAGATTCTCACCTCTTGTTATTCACATCCTTGGATAACCACCTCCCACATTGGCTTTTGTGACTAGTAGATATGGAAAAGGTGATGATACATCATTTCCAAAATTCGATTTTAAAAGTACCAGCTTCTATTTTGGTTGTTCTCTCATCTGTCTCTCCTCTTGGGTTATTCACTCTGGAGGAAACCATGTTGTGAATGTCCATATGGAGAGGCCTAGGTAGTGAAGGACTAACATCTCTCAACAGCCACAAGGACGAGCTTGGAAGTGGATCCATCAAACTCAGTCAAGCCTCTGAGACAGCAGCCCTGGCCAATATCGTGAATGCAATTTCATGAGAGATTCAGCAATATATTCCAAATCCTTGACCCACAGAAACTGTGAAATAATGTTTATTGATCTAAGCCACTAAATTTTGAGATAATTTGTTATGCAGTAATAGATAACTAAGAAATATACTTTACCTACAGACAAGACTTTAATAGTTTTGTTTGTTTTGTTTTATTTATAAATTAAACATTTATAAAACCATATTTCAAAAGAACCAGGGAAGGTTACATTTTGAAGGAACTTTCTTTCTCCCCTTCTTAACTTTAGTAAGGCAAAGGATAATAGATAATCAGCTATTTGGTTTCTATTCTTAGTGTTTCATTTTTGTTTTTATAAAATAATATACTTCTTCTATATAAAAAGATTATGTATAGAGTCATACTTATATCTAGTGAAATTTGCAGTTAAGAATGATCAGATAACTTTCAAACTAAATTCCTCCTTCCCATAGCACTGCCATCCAGAAAACTAATTTCACACAGAAATATCTCATAAGATTTCTGTCATTTAGAAATTCTTTATACTTGAGTTAGCTATCTTACCCTGGCCACATCAGTCTTTACCCACTAGCACTATTACAAGTTAGTAGCTTGTCTCCCTTTTATTATTATGGGTTTATAGACAGTTGTGTCACTATACCCTTCAATTCAGGGGCTGGGAGCTTCCTGATGAGACATGCCAAGTCCTTCTTGAGGTTTCTACAAGTTAATCAACTGAGGGACAAAAAACTCAGTCAGCATTTGCCTCAGAGTTGTTGACCATGCTTGTTGAATGAATGTCTTCTGTGTTCCATGTTTACATGTAGCCTGGAATTTCCAAATTCATGGAAACTAATGAGAATGAAAACACATCAGTTCAAAACCTTTGGGATATAGCAAAGGCAGTCCTTAGAGGGAAGTACATTGCAATACAAGCCTCTCTCAAAAAATTAGAAAAATCTGAAATATAAAAACTAACCTTACACCTAAAGGAGCTGGAGAAAGAACAGCAAATAAAGCCTAAACCAAGCAGAAGAGAAACAATAAAGATTAGAGTAGAAATCAATGAAATAGAAACCAGAAAAACAGTAGAACAGATCAATGAAACTAGAAACCAGTTCTTTGAAAGAATTAATAAGATCGATAAACCTCTAGCCAGACTTATCCAAAAGAAAAGAGAAAGGACCCAAATTAATAAAATGATGAATGAAAGGGGAGAGATCACGATCAACACCAGGGAAATACAAACAATTTCAAGAACATATTATGAGCAACTATATGCCAACAAATTAGGCGATCTGGAAGAAATGGATGCATTCGTGGAAACTTATAAACTACCAAAACTGAGACAGGAAGAAATAGACAACCTGAACAGAACCATAACCAGCAGGGAATTGAAGCCGTAATCAAAATCCTCCCAAAAAACAAGAGTCCAGGGCGAGATGGCCTCCCAGGGGAATTCTATCAAACATTTAAAGAAATATTACCTATTCTACTGAAGCTGTTTCAAAAAATAGAAATGGAAGGAAAACTCCCAATCTCATTCTATGAGGCCAGCATTACCCCCAAACCAGACAAAAACTCCCGTCTAAATGAAAAATTACAGACCAACATCCCTGATGAATAAGGATGCCAAAATACTTACCAAGATTCTAGCCAATAGGATCCAAAAGTACATTAAAAGCATTATTCACCAACACCAAGTGGGATTTATTCCTGGGATGCAAGGGTGGTTCAACATTTGCAAATCAATCAACATGAGAGATCACATTAATAAAAGAAAAGACAAGAACCATATGATCCTCTCAATAGATGCAGAAAAGCATTTGACAAAATACAGCATTCTCTCTTGATTAAAACTCTTCAAATATAGGGATAGAGGGAACATACCTCCATATCATAAAAGCCATCCATGAAAAGCCAATGGCAAATATCATTCTCAATGGGGAGAAACCTAGAGCTTTTCCCTTAAGGTCAGGAACACGACAAGGATGCCTAATCTTACCATTATTGTTCAACATAATAATAGAAGTCCTAGCCTCAGCAATCGGACAACAAAAAGAAATAAAAGGCATTCAAATTGGCAAAGAAGTAGTCAAACTCTCACTTTTTGCAGATGACATGATACTTAATGTGGAAGACCCAAAAGACTAGACTCCAAAATTGCTAGAACTCATATTGCAATTCAGCAACATGACAGGATACAAAATCAATGCACATAAATCAGTGGTATTTCTATACACGAACAATGTGACTGAAGAAAGAGAAATTAAGGAATTGATCCCATTTACAATTGCACCAAAAAGCATAAGATATTAGGAATGAACCTAACCAAATAGGTAAAGGATCTGTGCTCTAGAAACTACAGAATACTTATGAAAGAAATTGAGGAAGACAATGTTAGAAGAAATGTTAACTGTTCCTTAAAGTGGAAAGAAAATAGTTCCAGGTGAAAATATGAATCCACAAAATGTAATGAAAATCACAGGAAATTATAATTAAATCTATATATAAATTTTTTCTTATTATTTAAATATGTTTAAACAATCACCTGTTCAAAGCAAAAGTAATGACAAAGAATTGTGAGGCTTATAACTTATGTAGAAGGAAAAAGATAAAAATGAACCAGAGGCTGGGAAGGAATAAATGAAAGTATACTATTGTAAGGTTCTTATGCTGTAAGTGAAGTTGTATTATATAATAGCATTAGAATAAAAACTGTGATAAATTAAAAGTTTACATCATAAATTCACACACCAGGCTGTGTGAATAAAATAACAAAACAGTTTGAGCTAATAAACCAAGGAAAGAGAGATACAATGATGTAATAAAATTATTTAATCCAAAATAATACAGAAAAAGAGAAAAAGAAAAAGAAACAAAGAACAGGATGGAGAAATAGAAAACAATTAGAAAATAATATCCTTAATTCTAATCATATCAATAATAACATTAATTATAAATGTTATACATACTCCCAAATAAAAGGGGATTTTAGGGGACCTGAGTAGCTCAGTTGATTAGGCATCTGACTCTTGATTTCAGCTCAGGTCTTGATCTCAGGGTTGTGAGTTTAAGCCCCATGTTGGGGCTACTTAAGTAGTCCCTTCTTTAAGCCTACTTAAAGAAAAAGAGATTTTATATATCTCATATATATATATATATATATATCTGAAGAGATCATCAGAGAATAATAATGAGAAACTAAAACTCTCATACATGACTAGTGGGAGTATTAACATATATTCATTTTGGAGAACAGTTTGGCAAATTCTTAAAAAGCTAAACAAACACCTACTGTATAATTCAGACTATCTACTCTTAGAAACTTACCAAAGAGAAGAGAAAGTCCTATACAGACTTGTATAGGAATGTTTATAGCAGATACGTTTGTAATAGTTATAAACTGGAAACAACCCACATAACTATCAACATGTGAATGTGTGAACAAATTGTGGACTATTGGTACACTCAACAACGTGAATTAATCTCAAAATAATTATGGCTGTGTGAAGAAGCCAGACAAAAGAAGAGTACAGACTGTATTATTTCATTTATCTAAAATTCTACTAATTTCAAATTAATCTATAATGACAGAATGCTGATTAGTGATTGCCTGAAGACTGAAGGGAGGGAACACAGAAGAGAAGGGTTGTAAGGCAACATGAGTAAGTATTTGGGGTTGTGGATATGTTCATTATCTTGACTGTGGTGATGGTTACACTGTCACAACACATTAAATTGTATACTAGAAATGTAGCTTATTGTATGTGAATTATACTTCAATAAGCTGATCAAAACAAAACAAGATAGACAAATACATATACAATATTTACCCATGGATATATTAAAAATCAATTTTTCTTTTACAGAAACCATTCCTGGGGCCAAATAATTGAAGAGGAGTCTCACAAAGCTCTATCTGCTCCAGCAAAACCTTGGGAATACCTTCCCCAATATGTACAGCTTTAATGTAACAACCTGTCTTAGAGAAAATCATGTCTTAATTCCATCCTGCTCAGTAAATTGTTCTTATTGTTGACCAAAGAAGCTCAAGATTCCTATGTCATTCATCATCTAACTCTCCTCCCTTTATGACTCTGTATATTCCCTAATTTGACTCTGTCTCCCACCTCCCCCAACCCCACACATCCTTCCACATTTTCCTCTGGGATTCTTGATTTGTCATCAGTAAAATCCATTGTATGCTACTAGGTATTTACCCCAAAGATACAGATGTAGTGAAAAGAAGGGGCACATGCACCCCAATGTTCATAGCAGCAATGTCTGCAATAGCCAAACTGTGGAAGGAGCCAAGATGTCCTTCAATAGATGAAAGGATAACAAAGATGTGGTTCATATATACTATGGAATATTACTCAGCCATCAGAAAGGATGAATCCCTACCATTTACATTGACTTGGATGAACTGGAGGGTATTATGCTAAGTGAAATAAGTCAAGCCGAGAAAGACAATTATCATATGGTTTCACTCATATGTGGAATATAAGGAATAGCACAGAGGATCATAAGGGAAGGGAGGGAAAACTGAATGGGAAGAAATCAGAGAGGGAGATAAACCATGAGAGACTCTGGACTCTGGGAAACAAACTGAGGGTTACAGAAGGGAGGGGCTGGGGTGCTGGGGTAACTGGATGATTGGTATTAAGGAGGAGTCCTCATCATGTTGTGATGAGCATTGGGTGTTATATGCAACTAATGAATCACTGAACACTACATCAAAAACTAATGATGTAAACGGGGCGCCTGGGTGGCTCAGTCGTTAAGCGTCTGCCTTCGGCTCAGGTCATGATCCCAGGGTCCTGGGATCGAGCCCCGCATCGGGCTCCCCGCTCCGCGGGAAGCCTGCTTCTCCCTCTCCCATTCCCCCTGCTTGTGTTCCCTCTCTGGCTGTGTCTCTCTCTGTCAAATAAATAAATAAAATCTTTAAAAAAAAAAAAAGACTAATGATGTACTATATGTTGGCTAATTGAACGTAATAAAAAAATCCATTGTATGCTCAACCTCTCTTCTGAACATAATCTTTACCTTCTTTCTCTGAGACTTGGTTGTCCCTTGAGAATACCTCTTTCCTGCAGCCTTCTGTAATGGTAGATATTTTCTTTCCTCTTTTGTCACTTGGCCTGAGGGTGTAGATATCCCTGCTTGTCCTTTCCACTTTTAGACCATTGCCCCTTTCTCTTCCCTCAAACTCCAAGTTTGCTAAAGCTCATGTCAACAAACTCATTATCTTCTATCTCTCCTTGCAGATAAATATATATAGACCTCTGAGTTATTTTTTCTAACCATTATTTTAGCACCTGGCTCACACTCTCTAATACTAGTCTTGTCATTATTCCTATTGATTGGATATCCACATTGTAGCAGATTTTATTTTCCAAAAATGGCCACAACAATATTTCCCATTCCACATGTTCTTCTACAATGTTTTATGTTCCCATCAAGAGTTGCTATCTGTTCTCCCCACCCTTTTGAATCTGTGTGGGCGCTGAGATTGCTTCTACTAATGGAATATGGTAGATATGACATGGCACCAGTTTGTGTATAACCCTTTACTGGCTTTGTAGCTTCTGATTTCTACCTTTTGGAGTGCTCACTCTTGGGACACTTCTCTTTGGGACCCAGCACTTGTTATATTAGAAGTCCAAGCTACATGGAGAGACCATATGTTGGCACTCTGGTAAAAACAAACAAAACAGAACAGAACAAAAAACAAAAAACAAAAAGCAACTAGCTGCGCGTCCAGCCAGCAGCTAGCATTAACTGTCAGCCATGTGAGTGAGGCATCTTGGATTTCCAGCCATTGAGTGTTCAGAAAACTATAATTCCAGCTGGCACTTGGATGCAACCACATGAGAGATCCCCATAAAGAACTATCCAGCTAAGCCTAGTCAACCTACAGTACTATGAGAGATAATAATTAATTCTTCCTTTAACTACGTTTTGGGGAGATTCACTATGCAACAATAGATAGCTGGAATGTATACAGATGATGCTTCCAATATTGTGGCCTCACAATTACTTTATCTCCTCTCCTTCCATGGTCTTGTCTTCCAATCTACTTTTACACAGACTTGCTGAGTCGTATACCACAGCATGCCATTATTCCATTATTACATCACTCATAAATTCCATTTCAAGTTTGGCCACTAATTTCTGTCTTTCTATTTAATCAATCTAATGTTCCCACTGCAACAATTCTTCAAATGCCTTGGAACCTCCAATTCATTGATTTATCTATTTCTTGCTTCCTTACATATCCTCACTTTGATCCTTACTCAGCTTAGATTTTAAGGCCCAAGGTCATTATTATTCTACTGCCCAGACTCTCAAAGTTCTTGCCCCTCTCTCCCTGAATTGAATTTCCCAGGGCAAAATGCAAACCCTGAATAAATCCAAATCATCACTTTCTCAATGACTGCATCTGAACTGCAGAATGTGACTGGAAACACACAAATTCATGCACATAAGTGCATGTGTGCATACACACATAAGCACATGCACACACACACAACTCTGGTGACTATCTCACTTTAACTTTGTCACCACCTCATTCAAATTGTCCCTTATAGCTGCTCAGTAATTCTACTACATTTCCAAATATTCTTTTACTCTCCCAGATGATTATTTCATCTCAAACCTGCAATAACTTCTTACCTCTCTTCACTCACAGCTGATGACTTAGCTTCTTATTTTACTGAAGATACAGATGCAATCATAAGGAGAACTTCTATGTCTTCTGCTCCTCAATCTACCAATCTCCCTGCTACTATGTCCATATACTCTGCTTTCCTTCTTGATATGACATGTTCCCTATTCCTATCTAAAGCCAATTCCTTTATATATCAATTGTGCAGGAGAAGGAATTTCTTCTCTCCTACTCAGACATTGCTCTAAAGTTGTCCCTGTTCTTTTCTGCCCCTCAGTTTTTGCTTCCCTACTAAATCATTCTGTCAACATTTAAGTGAGCTGTAACAGTTTCTACTTAAAAACAAAACATTTCTTTGATCCCAATCCAACTCCAACTACCATTCTATTACTATGTTTTCCTTTTAAGGCAAACTGCCTGATTTTTCTCCACTCACTTTTTCTACTCCCCTTCTCCATTTTCAAAGTCTAATCAAGCTGTCACTTTTATTCTACCAAACTTACTCTTGTTAAGATTACCATGATGCTAAACCCCTGGGGGGTGGGATATGTGTGATATTCTTCCAGGAAGCTCCCAACTGTCTTAATGTTAATGCTTTGCTAGAGGGAAAAACAACTTTAACTTGACAGTGGCAAGGCCTCTGGTATCTTGTAGGTCCTCTTTAGCATATGAAAGTTCTTTGGAAAACCTCCCTTTTCCATACCTCCCTCAAGTATATAAGCAGCCACCACTCACAACCCCAGGGTAGCAGCTCTTTCTGCCCACAGGTCCTGTCCCTGTGCTTTAATAAAACCACCATTTCGCACCAAAAAAAAAAAAGAATATAGTATTGTGGGGGCACCTAGGTGGCTCAGTCAGTTAAGCCTCCATCTCTTAATTTCAGCTCAGGTCATGATCTCAGTGGGGCTCCCTGCTGGGCATGGAAACTGCTTAAGATTCTCCCTCTTCCTCTTCCCTCTCTCTGCCCCTCCCCTGCTCCCTCTTAAAAAAAAAAAAAGAATATGGTATTGTGTACTTGAAAGTCGCTGAAAGCAAATCTTAAGCATTCTCATCATACACACACATACACAGGAGTTAACTGTGTTAACTATCTGAGGTGATGCTATGTTAATTATTTTGATCTTTGTAATTATTCTATAATGTATATGTATATCAAGTTATTACATTGTAGATTTTAAATATATACAATTGTATTTCTCAATGATTCCTCAATAAAGTTAATAAATAAATATCCCCACTTGGCTTTCTGATATATATCTCAAATCTAACATGTAAAAAACATAACTATTGATTATAAACCTTCTAATTCCCCATTTTTTCCCACCCAGTTAATGGCAAGTTCCTTCTGCCTGCCTGTTGCTCAGGAAGAAAACTTTAGAATTTATACTTAAATCCTTTTGTTTTCTTTCCACAAGGATAGTCAATCAGTCAAGAAATCCTATCAACTCTGCTTCAAAATATACCCTGAATCTGACCACTTTTTACTTTGTTAATGCTATCACTATCAAATCTTACCTGGATTATTACAGCAGTCTTCCTTTAATCTCTCTGCAATTGCCTTGGCTACCCATTAGTCTTGTAATAATATAACAGACACATGAACTTTCTAGAATGCCACATAACAATCCCATTCCTCTACTCCAAACTTAATTTCTCTGCTAACAACAAAACTGTAAATTATTATTTGCATACATGAGCAAATGTGTGTGCAGGTATGTGCATGCATGTGTATATGTGAGTGTATATATGTGTGTGCACTGTTAACTTTATTTTACATTTAGCCCACTTCTAGTTAATTTTTATATATGGTGCAAGATAGAGGGGTTTTTATTGTTATGGTGGAAGTGGCAGTAATCGTTTGCTTTTTTATCTAATATAGTCAAATTGTTTCAGCAGTATTTGTTGAAAAGACTGGCCTTTCTCCATTGAATCACATTGGCAACTCTGTTCTCTGATCCTCACAGATCATTTACTCATAATGATTGATTTTTTTTGGCATATTTGGGCTCTGAACAGATTTAACTCAGAAAGCCGGCACAAAAGTTCTAGTGTGGGGATTTTCCTATTTTATCATGGTTTAAGTTTTTTGCTTGTTTGTTTGTTTACCCAGGCTTCTGGACCTAAAATGGAAACCTGCCTAAGATGTGAGATGAAGGGAGGTACCTCAGGTCTAGACCTGAGTTATTTCTCCGACCTCTCCCATTCCTTTGACATGGTTCCAATATCTCTAGAGTCTTTTTTGGATGTAGATATCTCTTAATTTCTAAGTTAAGACAATTTTTCTTTAGCGAAAGGTAAAACACAAAGATTTCACAATCCAAATGAAACTCATTCTTAGGACACAATAGAAGAAATTGCTTAAGGGGATAAGATCAATAATTAACAAAATTGAGAGCGTAAGCCAAGGATGGTGAAATTTTCCTTCCAGTCTTAGTGTTCCTATAAGGGGCTAGTATGGTAGCAGAAATCATGTCATGGATGAGATGCTGAAGATTGGCACATGATCTGCACCTGAGATCCAGAGGCTATGGTTCTAGGTCCTCACATGCATCTTCTTTTCTAATCCTTGTAATAATCCATGAGGTTGGCATCATTGCCCCATTATAGCTGAGGAAATGTTATGTGCAAAGTCCAAACTCACACTACCAGCATATGGCTGCCAGGAGATATAATCCCAAGATCATCTCCTGAATTAGGCTGAGCTAAATCAAAATTAGAGGTACTCTAAGCCTTAATGGTGACACAATGGCCCAAATGCAAGTCAAGGGAAGTGGATAAATAGAGAGACAATAAATCATTGTATTCCCTATACTTTTCTAATTCAATCAATTCTTCATTAATCTAATATGGAAGCTCTGCCCCAGACAGCATGCCTCTTACTCTTTCCCCAAACAAGATTTCTTACTCTGACTTATACATTTTGGCTCCTATGGCCCTCTCTGCCAAGAATAACAACTGTATCTTCTCTATACCTTTAATGACTGTATTCAGTGTTCTGAACTCCTTCCCTCAATCTCCTTTCTTCCATTGCTACATGACCACTAGGATCTATCAGCATGAGTGTAGCATGTATTCAGATATTACTTTTTTATTATTAAGTTCACTTAGCCAACATATAGTACATCATTAGTTTTTGATGTAGTGTTCAATGATTCATTAGTTGTGTATAACACCCAGTGCTCATCACATCATGATATTGCTTTAATAAGAATAACAGATACCATTTTCTCTGCATCAACTATGTGCTAGACACTGTGCAAGTCACTTTGTTCACATTTGATTTTTTTAAAGATTTATTTATTTATTTTAGAAAGAAAGAGTGAGTGGAAGGGGGGAGGGACAGACAGAGAGAGAATCCTGAAGCAGACTCCCACAGAGCATGGAGGCTAACCCAGGGTTCTATCCCAGGACCCTGAGATCATGACCTGAGCTGAAATCAAGAGTTGGCCACTTAACCAATTGAGCCACACAGGCACCCCTACATTTGTTTTATTCTCACAACATCCCCCTAAAACAGACATTTTTATCTCCTCCTTATTAATGAATACATTGAGGTGCAGAGAAATTAAGTAACTTAGAAATTAAAGACTCATAACTAGTAAGTGAATAAGTTGGAATTCAAACCCAAGTCTGACTTCTAAGTTGTTGGTTTTCCTCTAAGTTTTAAACCTATTTGAGCATGTCAGTGCACTTGGGGGATGGTTCACCAGAAGTCTATTGGCAAGGAAAAGAAAACAAGAACACACAAGAGCAACTCATAGACAAAGGGTCAGGATGGAAAAGAGATACAATTTTTGAATTCTTCCATGTGTCTGTCCTACTGTCTTGCAGCCCAGCCCATATGGAGGTATGTCTGAGTTTTAGGGAGAAGGGACTAATCTGTGGATGGCTAGATTTAGTATCCATGGTGTGGGGTCTAGTAGCAGCTTTGGCCAGACATTTTCCCAGCAAGTTTTAATGCACAGGAATCTCTGGTGTTTTTTGTAAACTGCATTGGCTTCAGTGGGGACTCAATCAGAAAACCTTGACATCTCTTCCATTTAAATGATTCATTGGTGGTGAACTGTGACAAGTGATATTATTAACGGCTGGAGGTACAGAGGAAGGCAAGTGTAAAGCCAATTCAGGCTGACAAATTTTATTAGGCACCTACTACATGCAGACAATTTTTAAGGTGCTAGGGTCGCAGTACCTATGGTAAGTTTGAGCAGGCATATGGAGTAAATAAGAAAGCTATGAATGACATAGATCTTCATATGCTTCATGTGCTCATAAGTGAATGTCTTTTTGTAATTCAGCTAACCAGAGTGGGCATTGTTTTGTAATTCAATCAAAGACCCTGTACATGTTAGTACTGACTCTACTCTCTGCCTTGTCCTTCACCAAAATTAATTAGGGAGGAAAGATTTAAAGATGCTGGATGTGTCTGTATATGAAGTAGGAGCTAGAAAATAATGCTGTGTTATATTGTGCTTTGGCTCTATGTTGCCTCCATCATTCTATTTGCCCAGAAACAAATTTATATCATTGTTTATCTTGCCTTCTCAGATGGACACCAGGTTCCTTTAATAATAATGATTATATCATCTATCTACTTAAAAAAACCTCAAAGAGTATAAAAATAAATATATTTATATTAACAACTCTTTGTTAATTAGATGTAAAAATAAATGGATGGTGACAATCATGAATAAGTACTTTTTTCTTTATTTTTAAAATTTTAATTCCAATATAGTTAACATACAGAGTTATATTAGTTTCAGGTGTACAATATAGTGGTTCAACAATTCTGTACATCACTGAAGGCTCATCATGACAAGTGTACTCCTTAATCCGCATCATCTACTACACCCATCTCCCACCCACCTCTCCTCTGGTAGCTATCAGTTTGTTCTCTATAGTTAAGAGTCTGTTTCTTGGTTTGTCTCTCATTTAAGAAACAACAAATGAGCAAAGGCATAGTACTTTTTAAACTCTGACAAAGAGCATAAATGAATGAAACTTCACTTCATTCTCCATATCTCTACCACTACAGGTTACTATAAGCAATGGGTATAATTGAAATTGACCAGTATACTCATTCTCTCTGGGAACAGGACACTTAGGATGTTCTAAAAATACCTTCTTTGATTTATTAAAATATATTGCTTGAGAATGCAACAAACATGAACATAATTAGCTCCAGGAAGAGATTTTCCTGTATGTCCTAAGAAGAAGAATATAAAAAGGAACTGAGATGCTGACCTAAAAAAAGCTAAGTAAAGATTGGGTGAATTGAGTTGGGGTTAGAAAAAAAAAAAAAAAAGAAAGCAGAAGTTAAAAAGAAGGAAGGAAGATATTCATATTTTAACACTATATAGTTAATGTTAATTTTAAAAGAAAAAATAACTGTTTCCTACTGTGTGTGCCAACATCATGGAGATGGTGTCATACACAAAAGCAATGACAGTAGAGGTTAAATAAAGAGCTGGTTGAATTCATCCTTGTGAATTCAGCACTTCGATATGTAAGAAAGGGCTAGAAAATTAATATCTCAGAAGTCCCCAAGTTGGAGAGTTTGGGTTGTAAAATGAGGTCCTAGGATTCCTCTATACGTGATTTGGGCTAGGATGTCAATAACAAGTATACTACTCTCAGAGGTATGAAGCATTTTATTTGAAACCAGGCCACTTATTATTTCAAGGTGACAATGACTTCAAGGGCACATTTTAACTCTATATGCATCAAATAGTATCACTTTGTTCCTTGACCTTTGCAATCTTAAAGGAGTGAATAAGGATGATACCTTTTTATCCATACCAGTGAAAGAAGAAACACTGAAATTATATTGACTATTTTCTGTGAAAGAAATTAGCAGGAATAGCCCACTATTATTATAAGGTTAACCACTTGTGGATATCTTTCCACAGGATAATTTGTCAAAGGAATTGATAAATTACAATATTTTCCACATTTTCTCATAAGTTACATTTCAAAAATCTTAGAAAAAATAGTGGAAAGGTTGTGACTCATTTAAGATAAGCTGAAATATGATTTTCACACACACCAAAAGCAAAGTCAAAAGATAACAAATTGACAAAAGATTGATATTTAAAAAAAAACAAGTTTCTAAAAATCAATAAAATTGTACACATGTGCACACACACACACAAAGAGGAGAAAAGGGCAAAAAATGTAAAAAAGACCCTCAAACAGATGAAAAGATAGTCATTGTCACTCATAATAAGAGATGAACAAAAAAACAAAATACCACTTTTTACCAATTTAGATTGGAGCAATTCTTTTTTTTTTTTTTAAGGATTTTATTTATTTGACAGAAAGAGACACAGTGAGAGAGGGAACACAAGCAGGGGGAGTGGGAGAGGAAGAAGCAGGCTTCCCACTGAGCAGGGAGCCGGATGCGGGGCTTGATACCGGGCTCGATCCCAGGACCTTAGGATCATGACCTGAGCCAAAGGCAGACGTTTAATGACTGAGCCACCCAGGCGCGCGCCCCTAGATTGGAGCAATTCTAAAGTTTAAAGATACACTTTGTTAGCAACCCTAAAGGGAACTAAGAACTCTCTTACATTGGTGGTAGGAATGTGCATTGGTACAATTACCATGGAGGGCAATTGGTAATACCTATCAAAATTATAAATGCATATCCTTTTCTAATATCCCTGGTCCTAAGAATTTTATCTTGAAGATTCACATCTGCCTAAAGATATTAGTATGGTGCCACTCATCACAGTTTTGTTAATAGAAAATTTGTGAACAACACATATGTCCATTAATTTGCAATCATAATTATTTGCAATCATAATTATTTGCAATCATAAAAAAATTGAGGATGAAAAAGCATTTGTCAAAGTTTGGTATCCATTCATGATAAAACCCTCAAAAATTTAAGAATAGAAAGGTATAATCTCAATTTGAAGAGCATTGTATTAGTCAGGTTTCTCTAAGAGAAATAGAATCAATAGAATATATAGAGACATTATAAAGACAGATGATAGAGATAGAGCAACAAAGAGATTTATTTATAAGAGTTGGCTCACATAGTTATGGAGGCTTAGAAGTCTCACAATCTGCTGTCTGCAAGCTGGAGAACCCAGAAAAGAGGTGATATAAGTCAGTCTAAGTCCAAAGGCCTGAAAATTGGGGGCCAGTGGTGTAAGTCCCAGTCTGAATCTGAAAGCCCAAGAACAAGGGGTGCCAATGTCTGAGGGCAGAAGATGGATGTCTTGGGTCAAGCAGATAGGTCTGCCTTTTGGTTCTATTGAGACACTCAACAGATTGGATGATGCTTACCAGCATGGGAAAAGTTAACTTCTTTACTCAGTCTACTGATTCAAATGCTAAATCTTTTCTGGAGACACTCTTACAGACACACCCAGAAATAATGTTTTATCAACTATCTATAACATTATTTTATTTTATTTTATTTTATTTTATTTTTTTTATTTTATTTGTTTTATACAAATAGATGGGATATATTGACTGGCTTCCAGTCTGTGTCTCATGGTTTACATTTGGAACTGGGGTGTTAACTTGTATTAATCTTTTAATTTTTTTAAAATCATTTTATTTTATTTTATTTTATTTTATTTTAAGATTTTATTTATTTATTTGACAGAGAGAGACACAGTGAGAGAGGGAACACAAGCAGGGGGAGTGGGAGAGGGAGAAGCAGACTCCCCGCGGAGCAGGGAGCCTGATGTGGGGCTCGATCCCAGGACCCTGGGATCATGACCTGAGCTGAAGGCAGACGCTTAACGACTGAGCCACCCAGGCACCCCTTAAAATCATTTTATGATGCTTTGACAGCTTAGGTCCTTGTAGACCTGGGGAGTGATGAGAAAAAAACTCTACAGGCCTGATATTGAGGCCAGATGCTTGGTTCCTGGACCTGTTTTGAAAGCAATAAGCAGAACTATAGTTGTAAAGTCACATTATTAACTTAGCTCCATGTTCTGTTTTGCTACCTACTTAACTACTTCTTAACTTTAATCTTTTGAGCTTTTACAAGATGTAAAAATGTATATAATCCTGTAAAAATTGTTCATTTTCTGAAGCACTTTCTTCTCTGTGAAGACTGTGTTTCATGGGCAACTGTCCTAATTTGAGCTCTAATAAAATTCTATTTTCTTTTCATATTAAGTTTCTTTCTCTGGTCAAAGATCTTTCAACAGAAAGCATTGATGATATTATTTTGTACTTTTATGCCAGGGTAATTGCTTAACTATCCTGGGTCCATCATGTCTCTTGATCCTTATTTAGATTCCCTAGGAGTCTATGTGTGGAACCAATAATGAAGGCTTTATTAAAAATATTACAACATATATATTTTTTTCAATGAAATTGAATTGTTGTGCAAACGTTATACATGTGTTTTGAGGTGAGTTTTTGCTCTGTACTTTTGTAACATTTATAGCATAAATACAAAAATAGTAATACAAATCCAAATAATAATATTCAAAGCAACAAATGGGGAGTAGGTATGGAATTAAAAAGACAAGAGAAGAATCCAAAGAATTCGTTATAGGAATTTATAATCTTGAATGAATTTGAATATCTGTTTACCTCCTTTATCTACAGTTATTTGTGTTTTGTGATATGTTTGAGCTGATTGGTATAAACTGGTAATTAATTTTTCTGTTGTTTGTAATGATTTTCCTGGCCAATTAGTATCCATAGATATTACATCTTGTGGTGGTTGTAATTCTATCTTTCAAAACATTTGATCACCAGTATCAATATTAGTATAATTTTTGTTAGAATCGGGCATTTCTATTTAAAGCCAGTATTACCCTGTATAGCAGTAGAGTTGTAATGAAAGGTACTCTGATTACAAAATAAATTAAGGAGACACCTGGGTGGCTGAGTTGGTTAAACAGCTGTCTTGGTCATGATCTCAGGCTTGTGAGTTCAAGCCCCGTCAAACTTGGAGTCTGCTTAAGATTCTTCCTCTGCCTCTATGCAACCCCCAACCCCACTCATGCATCTCTCTCTCTCTCTCTCTCTCAAATAAATACATACATACATACATACATACATACATAAAAAATATATTTAGGAGCATTACAGGAATGTAAAGAGGAACCTCTGTTAATACCTCACTTCCTGGTATATGTAGGCAGTTGATGGGGAGGTAAAGAGTTTTTTCTGAATCTGGCGGGTTTTGATTGCTTTTAACCTAAAACAATGTTTATGTCAAGGTGGCCTATCTTGGGTTGGCCTGCCCTTGGCCCCTACATTTCATAACACTTAGTACCTACTAAATATTTGTTTGCTGAACTAATCTGGTAAACCAATATCTTAGTTGTTGCCCTCTTCTGTAAGAAAACAATTTTTAAAATCTATTCCATTCTCAAGAAGGAAAGGAAAGTTAAAAAAAAGGAAGCCTCAGTAGGATGGTAGTAAAGTTAAAAGGTGTGGGAGGTGGATCAGAGTAATCTCAGGAAGCAGGTACAGCAAGGTCAGTTTGGCTTTAAGTGCCCCCCTTTGAGATTTAAAAGATGGTAACCCCCAAAACAACACAATCTGCTAGTAAAACAAAATTGAATTTTTTGCTTACTTCAGTAAGGAAGAATGCAACCTGGCAAAGCATTGGCAGTGTCTTAGAGTAGGGATGACAAAATCAGAATTTATTGAGAATCAGAACCTAAGCTGGGGACTAAGGGAGGATTAAGTGTCTTTCAGAATTATCTCAGATCACACATACACATGCGCATGCGTGCACACATGCACACACACACATATCTTCAAACAACAGAGAAATTTTTATTTTGAAATGAATGGCTTAAAAGACTGTAGTGTCATGGGGAATGATTCTTTGTGCTGGAAGTTTTGGTGATTGTTTATGAGAGTAAGTAGTGATTATTGTGGTAATAAGGATGAACAGTTGTGTTCTAGGACTGTCCTGACATGGACACCTTGGCCTCAAGGCCTGTTTTACAGGGTTGACCCTTTCAATGTCCCAAGGGCATGACAAGCTAAGGTTAGATTCTGGCAGGTGTTAGCAGCAGACAAGAGCCAGTCTAGTGGAAAAAGGCATATGGGCCTGCAATTCAGGTGGGGTGGGCAGTGGTGCTGTGCTTCAGGGGATTCATCTTAAATAGAGGGAGTCCATCATGTATCTATATCAGGGAGAAACTATAAAAATCTATGCAGGATGACTAGGATGTGCTAGACAAGTGAGTTCAGTAGGGACACTGAAGTAGATGGCCTGTCCTGGAAGCTTAGCCAACATGATGGGGAAGCAGGGAAGGCAGTGACTTGCTGGGTCTAATGTCCACAGTGTCTGCATGGCAACACCACTAATTAGAATTCTAAGTTTCCCAGGCCGGTGGGATGTGTCACTGATATTCTTCCTGTCATGATCTGGATTGGCTCAGTTGCTTGGCTGAATCCAGGTGATAGGCCCAGGGACTCTGCAGGGAAGGGCTGCTATGGAAAACAAACCCAATAGAGCCTCTGTACTGTTAAGCCTTTATTCCTGCACATAGTTGAAAAGACCTCTTTGCTAACACAAAGCAGCTCCTTGATACTTTCTAAAGGTCTACCATGTGTATTCATTCCTGGGCTAAATTGTGGGGGACATACCATAGAACTTAAGCCATGGTTTCTATCTTAATTTGGGCTGCTATAACAAATTATCATAGGCTGGGTGGCTTAAATGACAAACATTTATTTCTCATATTCCTGGGGTAGGGAAGTCTAAGATCAAGGTGCCAGCAGATTCAGTGTCTGTTGAGGGCCTGCTTCTTGGTTCACAGACAATAAATAGTCTTCACACTGTATCCTCACGTGGCAAAAGAGGCAAGAGCACTCTCTAGGGTCTCTTTTATAAGGCACTAATCCCATTCATGAGAGCTCCACCTTCATAACCTAATCATCTCCCAAATCCCATCTTCAAATACCACATTGGAGATTAAGTTTCAAAATATGAATTTTGGTAGGACACAAGCATTCAGTCCATGGCAGTGCCTTACTTCAAGAAACTTGCTACCTACATGATGATAATGCAGCTGTTCGTGACAAAGATGCAAGGTTGATACTTATTTAAATCACAAGATCAGTGTTGGCTCCTAACCAGGTTAGGATATACTAGATGGTATTGGCCACATGGTATATTAAGAGCAGAAATGATTTGGGTAGCACTGAGCAGGGTAGCAATCCACATTAGACAGGACTCCCAAAATGTAGACTGCACCCATCTGGATTACTGGTGTGTGTTCCTAACCATTGGGTCTATTCTGAAAGTAGAAGTTTTCAGAAATTATTTCAGCATCCAGATTAATGTTAGCAGTGGCTCTCATTTTATGGAAACTCCAGTTTTACCTGATGTCATGGTTACAGATTTAGGTTATAGCTTTAGGCTCTCCAGTAAATGAGGGTGATCCTGTCAGCTGCCTAGACTATAGACTCTTTAGGAAAAAAGTTATAATCATTCCAGAGAACCTCAGCTAAAAGAGGATAGAGAGGCTAGTTGGCCTTGCAGAGGAGAGTAACTGAGAGAATCAGGGGCCAAGGCACTGGAAGTCCTTGACCTTCTTGGTAATTTGGCTTGTTGACATAGATCAACAGAAGACCATTTCTGAACTTCTTGAACAAGTGCAGCCTGCCTGGCTGTTTCCTCCATATTTAGTAGATATGAGGGCAGACGAGTCCTGGCTAGGGGTGAAGAACTTATGGGATATCAGTGCACAGCTGGGATAGAGTTAGGACCCAAGCCAGGAATGGAAATAATCATGAAGGTAGACAAAATGCAGATCAATAACTTTTTACTTGACTTTGTGTCTGATGACACTGACTCCACTCTATTTTTCCAAGTCTGCAGAGAACACTGACTTTCTAGATTTACATTTTATATTCCTTGGCACATAGGCCATTATTGGACAACAAGTTAACAAAAAACAGACTTGGTCTCCCTTTGGTCTCTGTTTCAAGAAAAATTTTGCTAAAAATCTCTGCCTATCAAATACCATTAGAAAGAATTAATAAATTATGCTTTTATGAATCTTGAAAATTAACTGTGAATTGACCTTATTTGCAAAAGGTATAT
This sequence comes from Phoca vitulina, assembly GCF_004348235.1. Lineage (NCBI taxonomy): Eukaryota > Metazoa > Chordata > Mammalia > Carnivora > Phocidae > Phoca > Phoca vitulina. Next base: position 158,294 of record NW_022589756.1, read on the forward strand.
ATATCCGAAGGCAAAACAAACAGCAATCAAATTCTTTATGAATATGGTATTACTAATGATGACTTTGAAGGAATTTTAAATATATCTTATAGTGCATTTAAATTATGTCTCTGTTAGCATTTGTCACTATCTGACTTACATTGTGGCAACTATGTGTCTCTAAACTGCTACCTTGTGAGTCTCCGGAGGGTCAGCACTATGTCTTATTTATTCCTGTGTTTCCTGTAGCACCTAACCTAGCACAGATCTGAACATTTACTGGAAGCTCAACAAATGTTGAATTAAACTGATCTGGCACCTGGACAACCTCGACAATGCTCCACTCTGTCTCTATTTAGCTTCTATACACAGGACATATATTGAGAATCAATGACATCAACCCAGCTTTGAACATGAGAAGTGAACATGAAAAGGTGGGCAGAATGTCAACAGGCCAAGTTCAAAAATGTAGAAAGAACAGTGCTTTGTGGCTTCCAGTTATCTGGAAGTGCTACGGCATTTAAAGAGATATAATACTAATTGCCTAATACAATTATAACAATGATTTGTTACCTTGCAAAGATCCTAGATCGTTTGCTGAAGAAGTGCTGGCCATTATTAATGACATCATTATTAATAGATTAATAGTAATAAGTCACCTGGTATAATACTAGGATCCTGGAAAACAATTTGGTGTACAGTAAAGCCAAGAAAATTCCTTTTGAGTAACATTATTTTGGGCTTAATAAATAGGGATGTGGCAACTATCTAGACAGACTGAGCCTTGACTAAGGAAATCCTACATGTCTTATAATACTTAGTTCTATAGGCTTCTAAAAAGCCCTTCTTTCATCTTTCTCTTCTTTTGTCCCCACGGTGGTCTTCAGAGGACCCCAGCTCTGTATACCTAGAGCTACCAAATTAGTATCACTCCCCAGGTCACACTGCATCTCCAATCCTTATCAAAAGGAGCCATGCTTAGAGGGGCATTTTATAACCTTGTCAGGGGTGAATGAACAGGACAAGCACATTCAACTGGAATGTCCCCGGACATTCTTATATGTTTACATCCACACCATTGTGATAACTACTACTTTCTTTGCCTATCTCTCTATTAAAATTTTAATTCTATTTTATATTAATTATTATAAGTGTGTTATAATAATATACTACATTGTGAATGACCTATGTATGGTATTAATATATGACAGTATCATAAATATGTTAATGAAATAATAATTTGATTTAATATAGTTTTAAAAAATATAATTATTTTCTTGGCTAGATTTTATTTCATTTTTTTTCAAGTTTTTATTTAAATTTCAGTTAGTTAACATACAGTGTAATATTAGTTTCAGGTGTAAAGCCAGCAGAAGAAGGGAAATAATAAAGATTATAGCATTGAAAAAATGATACAGAAACTAAAAACAAACAAAAAAGAGTAGAACAGATCAATGAAACCAAGACTTGGTTCTTTGAAAAAAAATAATAAAATTGATAAACCTGACTTATCAAAAAGAAAAGAGAAAGAACCCAAATCAATAAAATAATGAATGAGAGAAGAGAAATAACAACCAAAACCACAGAATACAAACAATCATAAGAGAATATTATGAAAAACTATAAGCCAAAAATTGGACAACCTGGAAGAAATGGACAAATTCCTAGAAACATAAACTATGAAAAAAAAAAAAAAGTGGAAACAGAAAACTTGAACAGACCAACAACCAGCAAAGAAATTGAATCAGTAATCAAAAATCTTCCAGTAAATAAAGGTCCAGAGCCAGATGGCTTCCCAAGGGAATTCTACCAAACATTTAAAGAAGAGATAATACCAAATTTTTAATTAAAAAAATAAAAAAGGATTAATACCTATTCTTCTCAAATGATTCCAAAAAAGGGAAGAAGGAAAACTTTGAAGTTCATTTTATGAGGCCAGCATTACCCGGATTCTAAAACCAGACTAACACACTACTAAAAAAGAGAACTACAGGCCAATACTCCTGATGAACATGTATGCAAAAATTCTTAACAAAGTACTGGCAAATTGAATCCAACGGTAAATTATAAGAATCGTTCACCAAAATCAAGTGGGATTTATTTCTGAGCTGCAAGTTTGGTTCAATATTCACAAAATGATCAACATAATACACCACATTAAAAAAAGAAAGGATAATAACCATATAATCCTTTTGAAAGATGTAAAAAATGAATTTGACAAAGTACAACACGCATTCATGATAAAAACCCTCAACAAGTAGGGTTAGAGGAAACATACCTAAACATGAAGGCCATATATGAAAACCCCACATCTAATATCATCCTCAGTGGGAACAACTGAGAGCTTTTCCTTTATGGTCTGGAACAAGATAGGGATGTCTACTCTCACTACTTTATTTAACATAGTACTGGAAATCATAGCCTCACCAATCAGACAACAAAAAAGAAATACCAGGCATCCAAATTGGCAAGGAAGAAGTCAAACACTCATTATTTGCAGATGACATGACATGACTGAAAACCTGAAAGACTCCACCAAAAAATTGCTAGAACTGATACACGAATTCAGTAAAGTCACAGGATACAAAATCAACGTACAGAAATCTGCTGCATTTCTACACATTAATAATGAAGCAGTAGAAAGAGAAGTCAAGGAATCCCTCCCATTTATAATTGTACCAAAAACCGTAAGATACCTAGGAATAAAGCTAACCAAGAGGTGAAAGACCTGTACTCTGAAAACTGTATGTAAAACACTTACAGAAGAAAGTGAAGAGGATTCAAAAAAATGGAAAGATATTCCATGTTCATGGATTGTGAGAACAAATATTGTTAAAATGTCTATACTACCCAAAGCAGTCTACAGGTCTAATGCAATTTCTATAAAAAATCACCAACATTTTTCACAGAGCACAAACAATCCAAAAATTTGTATGGAACCACAAAAGACCCGGATAGCCAAAGCAATCTTGAAAAAGAAAAGCAAAGCTGGGGGCATACCAATTCTGGACTTCAAGCTATATTATAAAACTGTAGTCATCAAGACAATACGGTACTGGTCCAAAAACAGACATAGATCAATAGAACAGAATAGAAAACGCAGACATGGACCCACAACTATACGGTCAACTAATCTTCAACAAAGCTGGAAAGAATATCCAATGGAAAAAAGTCTCTTCAACAAACGGTGTTCGGAAAACTGGACAGCAACATGCCGAAGACTGAAACCTGACCACTTTTTTATACCATACACAAAAATAAATTCAAAATGGATGAAAGACCTAAATGTGAGACAGGAAACTTTCAAAATCCTACAGGAGAACACAGGCAGGAACCTCTTTGACATCAACTATAGCAACTTCTTACTAGACACATCATCTGAGGCAAGGGAAACAAAAACAAAAATGAATTATTGGGACTTCAAGATAAAAAGCTTATGCACAGTGAAGGAAACAATCCTCAAAACTAAAAGGCAACCTACAGAATGGAAGAAGATATTTGCAAATGACATATCTGATAAAAGGTTAGTATCCTGAATATATAAAGAACTTACCAAACTCAACACCCAAAACCCAAATAATCCAGTTAAGAAATGGGCATTTTGAAGACATGACTAGACACTTTTCCAGAGATGATATGCAGATGGCCAACAGACACATGAAAAGATACCTAACATCACTCATCATCAAGGAAATACAAATCAAAAACTACAATGACACCTCACACCTGTCAGAATGGCTAAAATTAACAACACAGGAAACAATAGATATTGGAACTCTCTAACAGTGCTAATGGGAATGCAAACTGGTGCAGTCACTCTGGAAAACAGTTTGGAGTTTTCTCAAAAAGTTAAAAATAGAACTATCCTAGGACCCAGCAGTTGCACTACTAGGTATTTATCCAAAGGATACAAAAATACAGATTCAAAGGGGGTACCTGCACCCCAATGTTTATAGCAGCATTATCAACAATAAACAAATTATGGAAAGAGCCCAAATGTCCATTGACTGATGAAGATGTGGTATATACACACAATGGAATATTACTCAGCCATCAAAGAGAATGAAACCTCGCCATTTGCAATGACATGGATAGAGCTAATAGAGAAAGACAAATACCATATGATTTTACTCATATGTGGAATTTTTAAAAGGATTTTATTTATTTATTTGACAGAGAGAGAGAGACAGGTAGAGAGGGAACACAAGCAGGGGGAGTGGGAGAGGGAGTAGCAGGCTTCCCGCTGAGCAGGGAGCCCAATGCAGGGCTCAATCCCAGGACTCTGGGATCATGACCTGAGCTGAAGGCAGATTCTTAACTACGGAACAACCCAGACGTGCCCTTCATATGTGGAATTTAAGAAACAAAACAAACCAGCAAAGGGGAAAACAAGAGAGAGAGGTGAAGGAAGACACAGATTCTTTTTTTTTTTTTAAGATTTTTTATTTATTCATTTGAAAGAGAGAGAGATAGAGAGAGAGAGAGAGAGTGAGCACTTGAGTGGGGAGAAGGACAGAGGGAAAGAGAGAAGCAGACTCCCCACTAAGCAGGGAGCCCAACACCGGGCTCAATCCCAGAACCGGGATCGTGACCTGAGCTGAAGTCAGAAGCTTAACCATCTGAGCCACCCAGGTGTCCAAGAAACAGATTCTTAACTATAGAGAACAATCTGATGGTCACCAGAGGAGAGGTGGGTGTGGGGATGGGTTAAATAGGTGATGTGGATAAAGGTGTGCACTTATTGTGATAAGCACAGGGTGATGTGTGGAAGTGTTAAATTACTATATTGTACACATGAAATTAATAGAACACTGTATGTTAACTAACTAGAAATCACAACTTAAAGAAAAAGGGAAGGGAAGGAATAAATCATATCACATAACATGTATTACTGCACTTCTCTTATGAAGGATAATCATTTATTATTTTAACTTAAGCCTTTGGCTGATGGAAGAGTGTAGTTTAAAAGCATAGGGTGAAATGTTTCCTCTCCTGTGATATCCCTATAAGATGCTGTATAAACAAAATTGTAAGCATAAAGAAACTGTGGAAGGACACAGAATAAACTAGCAAATGTAGTTACCCGTGATAGTAATGCTTAAAGAACTGGATTCTGCAGAAATAGAGTGCTCCTCTAATATATCTTTTCCAACGTTCTTTCATTTTTTGAACTATTTTACTATACCACCTATTCATAATGTAAAAAAAAATAAATAAATAAAAGAGAACTAAACACAAATATCCAATCATAGTTTCATTATCTCACTATGCCTTCATCAAAGCACAGTATTTTGGGTCAAGCAAATGATCATCCTTCATAACCGAAGGCATGAATTAAGATCCAATTAGGATCCTAATTAATGAATGTATCCATTGTTCTTTCTTATCTAGCATGAGGTACAGTTTCTATAATAGCATACACCCAGCCACTACATCATCATCATCATCATTATCATACAAACGATTTGCCTGTGTATTGGAAACCTATTCCTTCAGGATGACTGTCCAAAATGAAATCATATATGGACAGTTTATTTAAAATAATTCAATACTGTGTCACACGCACACGCGCACACACACACACACACACACACTGTTTAAAATGGGCTCAGGGAGGCACCTGGGTGGCTCAGTTGCTTAAGCTTCTCACTCTTGATTTTGACTCAGGTCATGATCTCAGGGTTGTGGGATTGAGCCCTGTGTTGGGCTCTGTGCTCAACAGGCAGTCTGCTTCTCTCCCTCTCTCTCTCCCTCTGCCTCTCCCCCCACTCACACATACTCCCTCTCTCTAAAATAAATAAATAAATCTTTAAAATAAAATAATATGAAATAAAATGGGTTCAGCCAGTTGCAGGGCATACTCAAATATACACCCTCTCCTGAAAGACTGGGAAAGCACCCAAAATGCATGATGCTCATGAGGATGTGTGCATCTGCACAGATTACTGTTGCTCTTGAAAATTGGAGGAAGAATTGTCCCTGACACTTACAAGAGGGGAAGAGATAGGTCAGATGGTGGTGGGAAATGTCACATCTTAAGAGAAGAATAATGGAAGAGAAATGTGTGACTATATCAATTGTCCTTAGAGAGACCAGGACCATTATTAGAAAATTTGATTCTTATAGAAGATAACAACAATATACTTCTCCTTATATGGTTTATCCTTATATTGGTTACAATGACCTTTGAAGAAAGTCTTTATAAATGGAAGAAATCATGTTACAAAGTACAAAAGAGCAAGATAAGACTGAGAGACATTTCCATTCCTAAAGCTAACTGTCTTCTTTGAATCTGTTGCAACCACTTGTCCCCTAGAAATGAAGGATCCCCAAATTCTGGACTACCACCACCCCACCCCGACATTAAAGCTTCTTCCTTCTTCTACTTCATAAACTTTTCAGAAAGGCTGCCTTAGCCTGTGGTAACTCCAAAAAATATGGGGTGAAAGAAGCATGGATTCCAACAGTAATTTGAGGCAGTTGTACTTTTCCCAAAGGCAGGATGGCACCATAGATTCCCCATTTGCCATAGATAGGAAGTTGGAGTGACAGCAAACCATAAACAGTGCTTACTGTTTATAATAGCTGCTTGTGAAATATGACGCTGGCCAATTCATAAGCTAATTTACCATGGAAAGATCTAGAATCCAAAATACAGGATTTAGTTGCTTATTTGACTTAGCAGTACTAAGTATTCTGACTGCAGACTATTAATTTTTTTTTTTTAATGTGAAAGAAGATGCTATTAAGTGCTAAAGAGTTAAAAGCATGACTAGGAAAACAATTTTTTAATCAAAATTCAAAGTTTAGTTAACATTAAACAGCTACTTGCATTTCTGCTTGAAACATATATCAAGTTTTATTCATTCAATTATTTATGCAGTCATTAATTTAACAGGTATTTGAATGCCTAGTATGAGCCAAGGTCTATGGTGAATAAAACAGATCCTTGCCTCTCAAGAAGCTGAAGGTCTAATGGAGCGATAGGCATTTAGTTAATTATAATCTCAGATAATATGCCAAGAATGAAAAGAACAGGGTGCCCTCAGATTGTTTGACAATGATGCCAACCTCATTTGGGGATCAAGAAAGACTTCCCTGAAGAAGGTTGATTTAAATTGAGATTTGAAAGATAAATAAAAGTTATTCAGGCAAAAAGTGGGATAGGAAAGGGAGAGTATTCTAGATGGTGGGAACAGTATGTGCAAAGTTCTGAGACAGAAATTTGTTAGGAGAATGAGTAACAAAGAGAAAATCAATGTTTATGGAGCCTAAGAGGCACAAGAGGAGGATGGTGCATAGGGCGGGGCAAAACCATACGAAACTGTGTACCATTAGACTTTACTCAAATCAGTGGAAGTCCCTGAATAGTTTTACAAATGTCCCTCAATAAGGAATCTTCCCCAAACCTACAGTCTTGAAAATTCATGGGGAACAAAGGAAGGCAGATGAGATCAACAGAGAGAGCTGCAAAATACTAATTTTTTTTTTCTTTATTCTCAGAAATCTACACTCTGGGGCACCTGGCTGGCTCAGTTGGAAGAGCATGCAACTCTTGATCTTGGGGTTGTGAAGTCAAGCCCCACGTTGGGTGTAGAGATTATTTAAATAAATGAAACTTAAAAAAAAAACAACAACCAGAAATCTACACCTTATCCCACAATTCAGTCCATAACACATTAGTCTCAAGATCCTTGAAAATAAGTATATTATTTGGTCACTTTATGTCTGACTTTTCTTGTGGGCACAGTGACCCCTGCATACTTAATTCTGAGCTTAATTTTCTGAGGTTGACAGCAGTGAGACCCTGTTAAATATCTCCACTTTTGGAAAACCATGCAGCCAGGCCTGGCAAAAGCTATACTAGTTACCAGTGGCAGAAAGTGAAGTGAAAAAGGCTAAAAATGCATACATTTTTTTCCCTCCTAAAATTAGAATTTGTCAAGTAGTGTACAAATGAGGTACATACATTATTAGTAAATATGATATCTTTTCCTTTTGAAGGTGAGGCAGAATTGAATTGAAGCAAAATTGACCTGTGTTTGTTTTCATGTTATCAGTCTTCAGAAGGTACCAAGAGGAGCTTATAGATGAGTAAATGAGTGCAATGACTTCCTTTTACTTCTGGACAAAAGAGTATATGTTCAGCGAGAATATGACTAGTAGACTAAATACCTTTAAAAGATGGCATTTCCCTCCCTGTTTTTCTCTGTCTATCTCTCTCTATGTCTGTCTTTGTGTGTGTGTTCCTGTATGTGTCAACAATACTGAAAAAAAAAAAACAAACAACCAATAGGTTTCACATGTTTAAAGTGCACAATTTTTATGATATAGATATAGATAGATAGATATACACACACACTTGCTTTGGGTTTAATTTGCTTTTTCTTTTCTAGTTTCTTAAGGTAGACAGTAGTCATTGCTATGTAACATCTCTTCTAACATAACACTTAATCTTATAACTTTTCGTCTAATTACTGCTTATATCTCCAGGAAACCATCTCCATAATTAATGTAATGAACATATCTATTACCTCCAGATGACTAATAATGTTGAGCACCTTTTTATGGACTTATTTGCCATCTGTATATATTTGGGGGATTATCTGTGCAAATTATTTGCCCATTAAAAATGATTATTTTCTCATTATTGAGTCTTCAGAGTTCCAGATACAAGGCCTTTATGAGATACAGGATTTTTTAAAGTTTTTATTTAAATTCCAGTTAGTTAACATACAGTGTAATATTAGTTTCAAGTGTACAATTTAGTGATTCAACACCTACAATACCCAGTGCTCATCACAATTGCACTCCTTAACCCCCATCACTTATTTAACCCATTCCCACACCCACTTCCCCTCTAGTAACCATCAGTTTGTTCTCTATAGTTAAGAATATGTTTTTTGGTTTGCCTCTCTCTTTTTCCCCCTATGATCATTTGTTTGTTTCTTAAATTCCACATATGAGTGAAATCATATAGATTTGTCTTTGAGATATAGGATTTCTAGTTTGTGATCCATTTGAGTGAATTTTTATATACAGTACCATGTATGGGCCAAACTATTTTTTATATGAATATCAAATTACTTCACCATTTGTTAAAAAACTACCTACTTTATACTGAATTGTTTTTGTACTTTTGTCAAAAATCAATTGATCATACAAGTATGGTGTCTTTCTTGATTTTCTTTCCTGTTCCATTAATCTATTTTACTCTCTTGATGCCAATATTATGCTGTCTTGATTACTGTAAACTTATAATAATTCTTGAATCAGATAGTATAAGCCTTCCAAATTTCTTTTTCAAAGTTGTTTTGGATGTTCTTTGTTCTTTGTATTTCCATATGAATGTTAAAATAAGCTTGTTAATTTCTAAAAAAAAAATCCTTTGGGATTTTGATTAGGATTGCCTTGAACCTATGGATAATTATGGATAGAATTGACATTTATATGAAATTGAATAATCTATGAGTATGATATATATATATTTAGTAATTTTTAAATTACCATCATTATTTTGTAGTTTTCAATATACAGGTATTGCACATTTTTTGTCAGATTTATCCTGTTTCATATTTTCATAGTATTATAAATCATTTTTTTAAAAAAAATTTCAACTTCTCTGTTCATTGCAAACATGGAAATATAAGTGATTTCTATATATTGGTCTTGAATTCTATAATTTTGCTAAATTTGTTTATTGAATCTACTTTTTTTATTCCACAGAATTTTGTTTTGTTTTATTGTAGATTCTACATAGACAATCACATCAAATGTGAATATAGACAGTATCACTTTTTTCTTTTCAATCAGAATATTTTTTTAATTTTTTATTGTTATGTTAATCCCCATACATTACATCATTAGTTTTAGATGTAGTGTTCCATGATTCATTGTTTGTGCATAACACCCAGTGCTCCATGCAGAACCTGCCCTCTTTAATACCCATCACCAGGCTAACCCATGTAGAACTCATACAGGAATTCAGTAAAGTGGCAGGATATAAAATCAATGCACAGAAGTCAGTGGCATTCCTATACACCAACAACAAGACAGAAAAAAGAGAAATTCAATCAGAATATTTTTATTTCTTTATCTTGTCTTGTTACCTAGTGAGAACCTCTAGTAAAATGTTGAACAGAAATGGTGAGAATGAATCTCTGTGCCATGCTCCTTCTCTTAGGAGAGAAATAGTCAGACTTCTCTCAGATATGTAGTAGGTTTCTCTAGATACCCTTTATCAGAGTAATACCAAGCTTCTATTTCTAATTTGCTGTGCAATTACATCAGGAATAGGTGTTGTAATTTCTGAAATTTCTTTTCTGTGTATACTGAGATATTTTCTTTCTAAGTTAGTAAAAATGGTGAATTACATAGATTGATTTTCTAAGGCTAAACCAATCTTGCGTTCCTGGTATAAACTCTATGGCGTCGTAATATATTATGAATTTTATACAATGTTAAATTTAATTTGCTGGTAAAGCAGGCCCATTTGACCTGTCAAGTTTTTCTTGGTCAGGATTTTAGTCATGGTACTCCTCAATATGCTCCTCTGTCCTCTATATTCTCTGCACATTGGCAGCTGGAGCCAGAGACTTGATCAGACTCAGGTTTGATCCTGTTGGCAAGACCATAGTGTGTCTTTTCATGTGTGTCTCTTTTCATAGCGTGTCTTTTCATTGTGTCTCTTTTTGTGATGTTATCAACTTTTGATGATCATCATCAAAATTCAATTTGTTGGTGGTTGTAAAATAAATGGTGATACAGTAATCCCATCCTTTCATTCTTTTTTTATTTTATTTTTTATTGTGTTCAATTAGCCAACATATAGTACATCATTAGTTTTTGATGGTGTTCAACGATTCATTAGTTGTGTATAACACCCAGTGTTCACCACATCACGTGCCATCTTTTTTTTTTTTTTTTTTTAAAGATTTTATTTATTTATTTGAGACAGAATGAGAGAGAGAGAGAGAGCACATGAGAGGGGGGAGGGTCAGAGGGAGAAGCAGGCTCCCTGCCGAGCAGGGAGCCCGATGCGGGACTCGATCCAGGGACTCCAGGATCATGACCTGAGCCGAAGGCAGTCGCTTAACCAACTGAGCCACCCAGGCGCCCCTCACGTGCCATCTTAATACCCATCACTCGGTTACCCCATTCCCCCATCCCTTCCCTTCTGTAACCCTCAGTTTGTTTCCCAGAGTCCAGAGTCTCTCATGGTTTGTCTCCCTCTCTGATTTCTTCCCATTCAGTTTTCCCTCCCTTCCCCTATGATCCTCTGCACTATTCCTTATATTCCACATATGAGTGAAACCATATGATAATTGTTTTTCTCTGATTGACTTATAATACCCTCCAGTTCCATCCATGTTGATGCAAATGGTAGGTATTCATCCTTTCCGATGGCTGAGTAGTATTCTATTGTGTATATGGACCACAGCTTCTTTATCCATTCATCTGTTGGAAGGGCATCTTGGCTCCTTCCACAGTTTGGCTATTGTGGATATTGCTGCTATGAACATTGGGGTGCATGTGCCCCTTCTTTTCACTACATCTGTATCTTTGGGGTAAATACCTAGTAGTGCAATTGCTGGGTCATTGGGTAGCTCTATTTTTAACATCTTGAGGAACATCCATATTGTTTTCCAAAGTGGCTGTACCAGCTTGCGTTCCCGCCAACAGTGTAAGAGGGTTTCCTTTTCTCCACATCCTCACCAAAATTTGTTGTTTCCTGTCTTGCTAATTTTAGCCATTCTGACTAGTGTGAGGTGGTATCCCATTGTGGTTTTGATTTTTATTATTATTTTTTAATTTTTTTATTGTTATGTTAATCCCCATACATTACATCATTAGTTTTAGATATAGTGTTCCATGATTCATTGTTTGTGCATAACACCCAGTGCTCCATGCAGAACGTGCCCTCCTCAATACCCATCACCAGGCTAACCCATCCTCCCAACCCCCTCCCCTCTAGAACCCTCAGTTTGTTTTTCAGAGTCCATTGTCTCTCATGGTTCTTCTCCCCCTCCGATTTCCCCCCCTTCATTCTTCCCCTCCTGCTACATTCTTCTTCTTTTTTTCTTTCTTAACATATATTGTATTATTTGTTTCAGAGGTACAGATCTGAGATTCAACATTCTTGCACAATTCACAGCGCTTACCAGAACACATACCCTCCCCAGTGTCCATCACCCAGTCACCCCATCCCTCCCACCCCACCCCCCACTCCAGCAACCCTCAGTTTGTTTCCTGAGATTAAGAATTCCTCATATCAGTGAGGTCATATGATACATGTCTTTCTCTGTTTGACTTATTTCGCTCAGCATAATACCCTCCAGTTCCATCCACGTCGTTGCAAATAGCAAGATCTTATTCCTTTTGATGGCTGCATAATATTCCATTGTATATATATACCACCTCTTCTTTATCCATTCATCTGTTGATGGACATCTTGGCTCTTTCCACAGTTTGGCTATTGTGGACATTGCTGCTATAAACATCGGGGTGCACGTAGCCTTTCGGGTCCCTGCTTTTGTATCTTTGGGGTAAATACCCAGTAGTGCAATTGCTGGATCATATGGTAGCTCTATTTTCAACTTTTTGAGGAACTTCCATACTGTTTTCCAGAGTGGCTGTACCAGCTTGCATTCCCACCAACAGTGTAGGAGGGTTCCCCTTTCTCCGCATCCCTGCCAACATCTGTCATTTCCTGACTTGTTAATTTTAGCCATTCTGACTGGTGTGAGGTGGTATCTCATTGAGGTTTTGATTTGGATTTCCCTGATGCCGAGCGATATTGAACGCTTTTTCATGTGTCTGTTGGCCATTTGGATGTCTTCTTTGGAAAAATGTCTGTTCATGTCTTCTGCCCATTTCTTGATTGGATTCTTTGTTCTTTTGGTTGTTGAGTTTGATGAGTTCTTTATAGATTTTGGATACTAGCCCTTTATCTGATATGTCATTTGCAAATATCTTCTCTCATTCTGTCAGTTGTCTTTTGGTTTTGTTGACTGTTTCCTTTGCTTTGCAAAAGCTTTTTATCTTGATGAAGTCCCAATAGTTCATTTTTGCCCTTGCTTCCCTTGCCTTTGGCGATGTGTCTAGGAAGAAGTTGCTGCGGCTGAGGTCGAAGAGGTTGCTGCCTGTGTTGTCCTTTAGGATTTTGATGGACTCCTGTCTCACATTGAGGTCTTTCAACCATTTGGAGTCTATTTTTGTGTGTGGTGTAAGGAAATGGTCCAGTTTCATTCTTCTGCATGTGGCTGTCCAATTTTCCCAACACCATTTGTTGAAGAGACTGTCTTTTTTCCATTGGACATTCTTTCCTGCTTTGTCAAAGATTAGTTGACCATAGAGTTGAGGGTCCATTTCTGGGCTCTCTATTCTGTTCCATTGATCTATGTGTCTGTTTTTGTGCCAGTACCATACTGTCTTGATGATGACAGCTTTGTAGTAGAGCTGGAAGTCTGGAATTGTGATGCCGCCAGCTTTGCTTTTCTTTTTCAACATTCCTCTGGCTATGCGGGGTCTTTTCTGGTTCCATACAAATTTTAGGATTATTTGTTCCATTTCTTTGAAGAAAGTGGATGGTATTTTGATGGGGATTGCATTGAATGTGTAGATTGCTCTAGGTAGGATTGACATCTTCACAATATTTGTTCTTCCAATCCATGAGCATGGAACGTTTTTCCATTTCTTTGTGTCTTCCTCAATTTCTTTCATGAGTATTTTATAGTTTTCTGAGTACAGATCCTTTGCCTCTTTGGTTAGATTTATTCCTAGGTATCTTATGGTTTTGGGTGCAATTGTAAATGGGATCGACTCCTTAATTTCTCTTTCTTCTGACTTGTTGTTGGTGTATAGGAATGCCACTGACTTCTGTGCATTGATTTTATATCCTGCCACTTGACTGAATTCCTGTATGAGTTCTAGCAGTTTTGGGGTGGAGTCTTTGGGATTTTCCACATAAAGTATCATATCATCTGCAAAGAGTGAGAGTTTGACTTCTTCTTTGCCAATTTGGATGCCTTTGATTTCTTTTTGTTGTCTGATTGCTGTGGCTAGGACTTCCAATACTATGTTGAATAGCAGTGGTGATAGTGGACATCCCTGCTGCGTTCCTGACCTTAGGGGGAAAGCTCTCAGTTTTTCCCCATTGAGAATGATATTCGCTGTAGGTTTTTCATAGATGGCTTTTATGATATTGAGGTATGTACCCTCGATCCCTATACTCTGAAGAGTTTTGATCAAGAAAGGATGCTGTACTTTGTCAAATGCTTTTTCTGCATCTATTGAGAGGATCATATGATTCTTGTTCTTTCTTTTGTTAATGTATTGTATCACGTCGATTGATTTGCGGATGTTGAACCAACCTTGCAGCCCAGGGATAAATCCGACTTGGTCGTGGTGAATAATCCTTTTAATGTACTGTTGGATCCTATTGGCCAGTATTTTGGTGAGAATTTTTGCATCCATGTTCATCAGGGATATTGGTCTGTAATTCTCCTTTTTGATGGGGTCTTTGTCTGGTTTTGGGATCAAGGTAATGCTGGCCTCATAAAATGAGTTTGGAAGTTTTCCTTCCATTTCTATTTTTTGGAACAGTTTCAGAAGGATAGGTATTAATTCTTCTTTAAATGTTTGGTAGAATTCCCCTGGGAAGCCATCTGGCCCTGGGCTTTTGTGTTTTGGGAGATTTTTGATGACTGCTTCAATTTCCTTAGTGGTTATAGGTCTGTTCAGGTTTTCTATTTCTTCCTGGTTCAGTTTTGGTAGTTGATACATCTCTAGGAATGCATCCATTACTTCCAGGTTATCTAATTTGCTGGCATAGAGTTGCTCATAATATGTTCTTATAATTGTTTGTATTTCTTTGGTGTTGGTTGTGATCTCTCCTCTTTCATTCATGATTTTGTTGATTTGGGTCATTTCTCTTTTCTTTTTGATAAGTCTGGCCAGGAGCTTATCAATCTTGTTAATTCTTTCAAAGAACCAGCTCCTAGTGTCGTTGATCTGTTCTACTGTTCTTTTGGTTTCTATTTCATTGATTTCTGCTCTGATCTTTATTATTTCTCTTCTCCTGCTGGGTTTAGGCTTTATTTGCTGTTCTTTCTCCAGCTCCTTTAGGTGTAGGGTTAGGTTGTGTATTTGAGACCTTTCTTGTTTCTTGAGAAAGGCTTGTATTGCTATATACTTTCCTCTTAGGACTGCCTTTGCTGTATCCCAAAGATTTTGAATAGTTGTGTTTTCATTTTCATTGGTTTCCATGAATTTTTTTAATTCTTTAATTTCCTGGTTGACCCATTCATTCTTCAGTAGGATGCTCTTTAGCCTCCATGTATTTGAGTTCTTTCCGACTTTCCTCTTGTGATTGAGTTCTAGTTTCAAAGCATTGTGGTCTGAAAATAGGCAGGGGATGATCCCAATCTTCTGGTACCGGTTGAGACCTGATTTATGACCTAGGATGTGATCTATTCTGGAGAATGTTCCATGGGCACTAGAGAAGAATGTGTATTCCGTTGCTTTGGGATGGAATGTTCTGAATATGTCTGTGAAGTCCATTTGGTCCAGTGTGTCATTTAAAGTCTTTATTTCCTTGTTGATCTTTTGCTTAGACGATCTGTCCATTTCAGTGAGGGGGGTGTTAAAGTCCCCCACTATTATTGTATTGTTGTCGATGTGTTTCTTTGCTTTTGTTATTAATTGCCTTATATAATTGGCTGCTCCCATGTTAGGGGCATAGATATTTACAATTGTTAGATCTTCTTGTTGGATAGACCCTTTAAGTAGGATATAGTGTCCTTCCTCATCTCTTATTACAGTCTTTGGTTTAAAATCTA
This sequence comes from Phoca vitulina, assembly GCF_004348235.1. Taxonomy (NCBI): domain Eukaryota; kingdom Metazoa; phylum Chordata; class Mammalia; order Carnivora; family Phocidae; genus Phoca; species Phoca vitulina. The sequence goes on from NW_022589756.1 coordinate 174,112, forward strand.
ATTTGTCTGATATAAGGATTGCCACCCCAGCTTTCTTTTGGTGTCCATTAGCATGGTAAATGGTTTTCCACCCCCTCACTTTCAATCTGGGGGTGTCTTTGGGTCTAAAATGGTCTCTTGCAGACAGCATATCGATGGGTCTTGTTTTTTAATCCAATCTGATAGCCTGTGTCTTTTGATTGGGGCATTTAGCCCATTTACATTCAGGGTAACTATTGAAAGATAGGAATTCAGTGCCATTGTATTGCCTGTAAAGTGACTGTTACTGTATATTGTCTGTGTTCCTTTCTGGTCTATGTTGCTTTTAGGCTCTCTCTTTGCTTAGAGGACCCCTTTCAAGATTTCTTGTAGGGCTGGTTTCGTGTTTGCAAATTCCTTTAGTTTTTGTTTGTCCTGGAAGCTTTTTATCTCTCCTTCAATTTTCAATGACAGCCTAGCTGGATATAGTATTCTTGGCTGCCTATTTTTCTCATTTAGTGCTCTGAATATATCCTGCCAGTCCTTTCTGGCCTGCCAGGTCTCTGTGGATAAGTCTGTTGCCAATCTAATGTTTCTACCATTGTAGGTTACATATCTCTTCTCCCGAGCTGCTTTCAGGATTTTCTCTTTGTCTCTGAGACTCGTAAGTTTTACTATTAGATGTCGGGGTGTTGACCTATTTTTATTGATTTTGAGAGGGGTTCTCTGTGCTTCCTGGATTTTGATGCCTGTTTCCTTCCCCAAATTAGGGAAGTTCTCTGCTATAATTTGCTCCAATATACCTTCTGCCCCTCTCTCTCTTTCTTCTTCTTCTGGGATCCCAATTATTCTAATGTTGTTTCGTCTTATGGTATCGTTTATCTCTCGAATTCTGCCCTCGTGATCCAGTAGTTGTTTATCTCTCTTTTTCTCAGCTTCTTTATTTTCCATCATTTGGTCTTCTATCTCACTGATTCTTTCTTCTGCCTCATTTATCCTAGCAGTTAGCGCCCCAATATTTGATTGCACCTCATTGATAGCCTTTTTGATTTCTACTTGGTTCGATTTTAGTTCTTTTACTTCTCCAGAAAGGGTTTCTCTAATAACTTCCATGTTTTTTTCAAGCCCAGCTAGTATCTTTAAAGTGATGATTCTGAACTCTAGATCTGACATCGTATTATGTCCGTATTGAGTAGGTCCCTGGCAGTCGGTACTACCTCTTGTTCTTTTTGTTGAGGTGATTTTTTCCGTCTTGTCATTTTGTGCAGAGGAGAATAGATTAATGAGAGAACAAAATGCTAGCAGGGTAACAACATCCCCAGAAAATATACTCTAAACAAATCAGAAAAGACCTGAAGCAGTGGGAAAAGAAAGGGAAAGAGAGAAAAAAGAAAAGGAAAGAAAAAAAAGAAAAAAGAAAAAGATAAAGATAAAAACAAACAAAAGCAGAACAAAACAAAACAAAACAAAAACAGAATGTGATCAAATATGATCAGGCTGGATTATAGATCAGTGCCACACACTAGATTTTGGGTGTATTTTGGTCTGTTAAAAGAAAGT
>NW_022589756.1:180629-234231 GCF_004348235.1 Phoca vitulina
TGTTGAGTTTGATGAGTTCTTTATAGATTTTGGATACTAGCCCTTTATCTGATATGTCATTTGCAAATATCTTCTCCCATTCTGTCAGTTGTCTTTTGGTTTTGTTGACTGTTTCCTTTGCTTTGCAAAAGCTTTTTATCTTGATGAAGTCCCAATAGTTCATTTTTGCCCTTGCTTCCCTTGCCTTTGGCGATGTGTCTAGGAAGAAGTTGCTGCGGCTGAGGTCGAAGAGGTTGCTGCCTGTGTTGTCCTTTAGGATTTTGATGGACTCCTGTCTCACATTGAGGTCTTTCAACCATTTGGAGTCTATTTTTGTGTGTGGTGTAAGGAAATGGTCCAGTTTCATTCTTCTGCATGTGGCTGTCCAATTTTCCCAACACCATTTGTTGAAGAGACTGTCTTTTTTCCATTGGACATTCTTTCCTGCTTTGTCAAAGATTAGTTGACCATATAGTTGAGGGTCCATTTCTGGGCTCTCTATTCTGTTCCACTGATCTATGTGTCTGTTTTTGTGCCAGTACCATACTGTCTTGATGATGACAGCTTTGTAGTAGAGCTTGAAGTCTGGAATTGTGATGCCGCCAGCTTTGCTTTTCTTTTTCAGCATTCCTCTGGCTATGCGGGGTCTTTTCTGGTTCCATACAAATTTTAGGATTATTTGTTCCATTTCTTTGAAGAAAGTGGATGGTATTTTGATGGGGATTGCATTGAATGTGTAGATTGCTCTAGGTAGGATTGACATCTTCACAATATTTGTTCTTCCAATCCATGAGCATGGAACGTTTTTCCATTTCTTTGTGTCTTCCTCAATTTCTTTCATGAGTATTTTATAGTTTTCTGAGTACAGATCCTTTGCCTCTTTGGTTAGATTTATTCCTAGGTATCTTATGGTTTTGGGTGCAATTGTAAATGGGATCGACTCCTTAATTTCTCTTTCTTCTGACTTGTTGTTGGTGTATAGGAATGCCACTGACTTCTGTGCATTGATTTTATATCCTGCCACTTTACTGAATTCCTGTATGAGTTCTAGCAGTTTTGGGGTGGAGTCTTTGGGATTTTCCACATAAAGTATCATATCATCTGCAAAGAGTGAGAGTTTGACTTCTTCTTTGCCAATTTGGATGCCTTTGATTTCTTTTTGTTGTCTGATTGCTGTGGCTAGGACTTCCAATACTATGTTGAATAGCAGTGGTGATAGTGGACATCCCTGCCGCGTTCCTGACCTTAGGGGGAAAGCTCTCAGTTTTTCCCCATTGAGAATGATATTCGCTGTAGGTTTTTCATAGATGGCTTTTATGATATTGAGGTATGTACCCTCGATCCCTATACTCTGAAGAGTTTTGATCAAGAAAGGATGCTGTACTTTGTCAAATGCTTTTTCTGCATCTATTGAGAGGATCATATGATTCTTGTTCTTTCTTTTGTTAATGTATTGTATCACGTCGATTGATTTGCGGATGTTGAACCAACCTTGCAGCCCAGGGATAAATCCGACTTGGTCGTGGTGAATAATCCTTTTAATGTACTGTTGGATCCTATTGGCCAGTATTTTGGTGAGAATTTTTGCATCCATGTTCATCAGGGATATTGGTCTGTAATTCTCCTTTTTGATGGGGTCTTTGTCTGGTTTTGGGATCAAGGTAATGCTGGCCTCATAAAATGAGTTTGGAAGTTTTCCTTCCATTTCTATTTTTTGGAACAGTTTCAGAAGGATAGGTATTAATTCTTCTTTAAATGTTTGGTAGAATTCCCCTGGGAAGCCATCTGGCCCTGGGCTTTTGTGTTTTGGGAGATTTTTGATGACTGCTTCTATTTCCTTAGTGGTTATAGGTCTGTTCAGGTTTTCTATTTCTTCCTGGTTCAGTTTTGGTAGTTGATACATCTCTAGGAATGCATCCATTACTTCCAGGTTATCTAATTTGCTGGCATAGAGTTGCTCATAATATGTTCTTATAATTGTTTGTATTTCTTTGGTGTTGGTTGTGATTTCTCCTCTTTCATTCATGATTTTGTTGATTTGGGTCATTTCTCTTTTCTTTTTGATAAGTCTGGCCAGGAGCTTATCAATCTTGTTAATTCTTTCAAAGAACCAGCTCCTAGTGTCGTTGATCTGTTCTACTGTTCTTTTGGTTTCTATTTCATTGATTTCTGCTCTGATCTTTATTATTTCTCTTCTCCTGCTGGGTTTAGGCTTTATTTGCTGTTCTTTCTCCAGCTCCTTTAGGTGTAGGGTTAGGTTGTGTACTTGAGACCTTTCTTGTTTCTTGAGAAAGGCTTGTATTGCTATATACTTTCCTCTTAGGACTGCCTTTGCTGTATCCCAAAGATTTTGAATAGTTGTGTTTTCATTTTCATTGGTTTCCATGAATTTTTTTAATTCTTTAATTTCCTGGTTGACCCATTCATTCTTCAGTAGGATGCTCTTTAGCCTCCATGTATTTGAGTTCTTTCCGACTTTCCTCTTGTGATTGAGTTCTAGTTTCAAAGCATTGTGGTCTGAAAATAGGCAGGGGATGATCCCAATCTTCTGGTACCGGTTGAGACCTGATTTATGACCTAGGACGTGATCTATTCTGGAGAATGTTCCATGGGCACTAGAGAAGAATGTGTATTCCGTTGCTTTGGGATGGAATGTTCTGAATATGTCTGTGAAGTCCATTTGGTCCAGTGTGTCATTTAAAGTCTTTATTTCCTTGTTGATCTTTTGCTTAGACGATCTGTCCATTTCAGTGAGGGGGGTGTTAAAGTCCCCCACTATTATTGTATTGTTGTCGATGTGTTTCTTTGCTTTTGGTATTAATTGGCTTATATAATTGGCTGCTCCCATGTTAGGGGCATAGATATTTATAATTGTTAGATCTTCTTGTTGCATAGACCCTTTAAGTATGATATAGTGTCCTTCCTCATCTCTTATTACAGTCTTTCGTTTAAAATCTAATTTGTCTGATATAAGGATTGCCACCCCAGCTTTCTTTTGGTGTCCATTAGCATGGTAAATGGTTTTCCACCCCCTCACTTTCAATCTGGGGGTGTCTTTGGGTCTAAAATGAGTCTCTTGCAGACAGCATATCGATGGGTCTTGTTTTTTAATCCAATCTGATAGCCTGTGTCTTTTGATTGGGGCATTTAGCCCATTTACATTCAGGGTAACTATTGAAAGATAGGAGTTCAGTGCCATTGTATTGCCTGTAAAGTGACTGTTACTGTATATTGTTTGTGTTCCTTTCTGGTCTATGTTGCTTTTAGGCTCTCTCTTTGCTTAGAGGACCCCTTTCAATATTTGTTGTAGGGCTGGTTTCGTGTTTGCAAATTCCTTTAGTTTTTGTTTGTCCTGGAAGCTTTTTATCTCTCCTTCAATTTTCAATGACAGCCTAGCTGGATATAGTATTCTTGGCTGCCTATTTTTCTCATTTAGTGCTCTGAATATATCCTGCCAGTCCTTTCTGGCCTGCCAGGTCTCTGTGGATAAGTCTGTTGCCAATCTAATGTTTCTACCATTGTAGGTTACATATCTCTTCTCCCGAGCTGCTTTCAGGATTTTCTCTTTGTCTCTGAGACTCGTAAGTTTTACTATTAGATGTCGGGGTGTTGACCTATTTTTATTGATTTTGAGAGGGGTTCTCTGTGCTTCCTGGATTTTGATGCCTGTTTCCTTCCCCAAATTAGGGAAGTTCTCTGCTATAATTTGCTCCATTATACCTTCTGCCCCTCTCTCTCTTTCTTCTTCTTCTGGGATCCCAATTATTCTAATGTTGTTTCGTCTTATGGTATCGTTTATCTCTCGAATTCTGCCCTCGTGATCCAGTAGTTGTTTATCTCTCTTTTTCTCAGCTTCTTTATTTTCCATCATTTGGTCTTCTATCTCACTGATTCTTTCTTCTGCCTCATTTATCCTAGCAGTTAGCGCCCCAATATTTGATTGCACCTCATTGATAGCCTTTTTGATTTCTACTTGGTTCGATTTTAGTTCTTTTACTTCTCCAGAAAGGGTTTCTCTAATAACTTCCATGTTTTTTTCAAGCCCAGCTAGTATCTTTAAAGTGATGATTCTGAACTCTAGATCTGACATCGTATTATGTCCGTATTGAGTAGGTCCCTGGCAGTCGGTACTACCTCTTGTTCTTTTTGTTGAGGTGATTTTTTCCGTCTTGTCATTTTGTGCAGAGGAGAATAGATTAATGAGAGAACAAAATGCTAGCAGGGTAACAACATCCCCAGAAAATATACTCTAAACAAATCAGAAAAGACCTGAAGCAGTGGGAAAAGAAAGGGAAAGAGAGAAAAAAGAAAAGGAAAGAAAAAAAAGAAAAAAGAAAAAGATAAAGATAAAAACAAACAAAAGCAGAACAAAACAAAACAAAACAAAAACAGAATGTGATCAAATATGATCAGGCTGGATTATAGATCAGTGCCACACACTAGATTTTGGGTGTATTTTGGTCTGTTAAAAGAAAGTGCCTCCCAAAATTTTAAAGAAAGAAAAACTTATATATGTACAAAAATAAGGGTTGATATGATGAAGGGATGGAATATGACTGTAAAGATGGAAATTATAAAAAATTTTAAAAAAGGATTTGATAAGTTGTTTGAAAAAAGAAAGAAGATGTACAAAAATAAAACAAGAAATGATGAAGGGAGAGAATGTGATCAGGCAGGGGAGTAGGAAAAAACCATACACTAGAGATTTAGAGTATATTTTGATCTGTTAGAAGAAACTATCTCAAGATTTTAAAGAGAGAACAACTTATATATATATGCCAAAAATACGGGTAACTACTATGAAGGGATAGAATATGACTTTAAAAATGAAAAATAAAAATGTTTTTTTTTTTAAAAAAGGGATTGATAAGATGTTGGTTGAAAAAGGGAAAAAAAAAATTCAAAAAAAAAGAAAAAAGGAAAAAAGAAAAAAAGACAGTTAAAAAAAATAATTAACTTTGAAAGACTAAAGAATCATGGTAAAAAAGCCATGAATTCTATGTGCAGTATTCCCCTAGCGCTGGAGTTCTGTCGTTCTCATTGATCAGTAAACTTGGTCTTGGCTGACTGTTCTCGCTGATCTTCTGGGGGAGGGGCCTGTTGCCGTGGTTCCCAAATGTCTTTGCCGGAGGCAAAATTGCCCCGCCCTTGCCTGGTCCAGGCTAAGTAATCTGCTCGGGTTTGCTCTCGGGAGCTTTTGTTCCCTGCAAGCTTTCCGTACAGCTTTGGAGGCAGAGAGTGAAAATGGCGGCCTCCCAGTCTCCACCCCAGCGGAGCCGAGAACTCGGGGTCCCGCTCCTCAGCGAGCCCCCAGAGAAAAGCAGTCAGTCACTCCCGTCTCCCCGGTCTCCGGCCACACTCCGTGCTCACCTGGTCTGAGACCGCGCCTTTCTATCTGGCACCCGACCCCTGGTGGAGTCTCCAAACCCAGCAGATCCCCGCAGTGCGCTCCCGCACCTCTCCTCCCGGGGGAAGAAGGTGAGTCTCCCCGGATCTGCCGCTTGTTGGGTCCCTGCTGGAGGAGCAGTGGCCCGACTGTGCCGCGGATTACGGTTTATAGCAACCCCGAGCTGAGAGCCCGCGCCTGGGCTCCGTCTCTGCAGCCGGCTTCCCTGCTCCGATACCTGGGAGCTCTGCCGCACTCAGGCACCCCCGGTCTTTCTGTGTCCCCGAGGGTCCTGAGACCACACTGTCCCGCGAGGGTTCCACCCCCCCGCTTCGCCACCAGAGTGACGTCCCTCAGCGGAGCAGACTTCTAAAAGTTCTGAGTTTGTGCTCCGCGGCTCTATCACTTGCCAGAAGCGGCCGACGGAGGCCCCTCCCCCGCCATCTATCCTCCCGAATAACGCCTCGGATTCACTTCTCCGCAACGTCCTACCTTCCAGAAAGTGGTCGCTTTTCTGTTCAGAGAGTTGTTGCTATTCTTTTCTTCGATCTCCTGTTGAGTTTGTAGGTGTTCAGAATGGTTTGATCCCTATCCAGCTGAATTCCTGAGAGGAGACGAAATCCAGGTCTCCTACTCCTCCGCCATCTTGCTCCGCCCCCCGTGGTTTTGATTTTTATTTCCCTGATAGTTAGTCATGATATATTTCCCTCATATATTATTTGGTGATTCGGTAGAATCACCAATTCAGTAGAATGAAAGACAGGAATTATGCTGGATTCTTTCTCTTTACTTACAGGTTTTCAAAATAATAAATTAATTCCTTATCATTCTAGAATGACACTGATTATATTTTTAAATGTATCATTTGAAGTCAAAAATATTTTTTTTATTCCAAGACATATACTTCCTAATCTCAGATTGTTTCATCTTTCGTCAGTGGGAACCTCTTCAAGTTGGATCCTATCTTTTTGACATGACCCTATTCATCTTTGAAGATTCCTTGATCTCTGGTATATCAAGACACCCCACATGCATCATATACATTTCATGTTCTGGACCCTGAGCCAGCCATTTCTCCAAGAAGCTTGTTTTCTTTTAGTTGCAAATGGTATTTTAAGATAGCAATATAGGTGCCAAGAATGCTTACTCTTACTGAGTTTTCAATGTGTCTTGGTTTGTATCATTAATTGCTGAATAATAAACTATCCTCAAATCTAATAGTTTAAAGCAACAATAATCTTTTGTTTTCTCACAATCCTGAAATTTGGGCCAAGCTTGGTGTGGACCATTAGTGTAAGCTGGGACATGACGTCAGCCAGAACATCCTTATCAGGGCTAGAAGATCAGTTGCATGGAGAGCATGTTGCTGTTGTAATCTGGCAGCTCAGCTTGGGCTGTCAGTCAGTTCTCAGTTTTCCACCTGCAGGGCTTCTCCACATGGCTAAGTATAGCTACTCACAGAATGGCTGCTACATTCTAACAAGGAATATCCCAAGACCTAGCATTACAAGAGGATAGACTTCAATGTGCAAGTACTTATCAAGCCTCTGCTTGTATATTACTTGTTCATGTCTCATTAACTGGTCATAGTACCTAGTCCAGAGTCAGTGTGGGTGAAAAATACACAAAGGCAGGACAGTGTGCCTTATTGGGGGCCACCAGAGTACCAATATAACCCAAAGCCTTTTCAGTGAACAGAATTTGTATTCCTTCTAGTTTACTTTTAATAATTTTATTGTATTTTTACTTCTTTCTTGAATGCTGTCACATTATTTCTGATTTTTCCAATTTTACTTATGCAGCTTTTACATGTCTTTCATCATCTTTTTGTTATCTTTTAATTAATTTTAAAAATAGTTTACAGTTTTACCTGACAGAAGGAAGATGGTGGTGGAGTAGGAGGACCTTTGGCATGTCTCAACACACAAACAGAACTAGATGACTATCAAATCATCCTAAATACCCCAGAAATTGACCTGAGGACTGACAGAACAAACTCCACAACTAAAGAGAAAGATGGGGCCACATCAAAGAAGGTAGGAAATGCAAAGACTAGGGTTTAGGGGAGAAAGAGAACACTGGTGCTGCACAGGGGAGGGAGCTATGGTCCTGGAGAAAGGTGAGAGAGAGAAGCACACACACACAAGGAGATTCCTTCCCCAAAGCCATTGACTTTGAAAATGAGAGGGCCTGAATTTTGTGAATTCTTGCAACCCACAGGGCTTAAAGCCTGGAGTTTTAAAGATCAGTGGCTTTGGCTGAGATAGAGCCAACGAAGGCACTGTTCTGTTCCTAGAGAGAAGGCAGGCAAACAACCCAGTGGCGGATGGCATGGAAACAGTGATTTGAAGAACACCTGGTGCAAACAGTGGAGAGATTTTTCACTCTTCTTGGAGTGTGTCTCTGAGAGGAAGCTTTCACAGAGATGCCTCTCCTGGGATAAAAGAGCTAGCTGGTGCCATTTTTCTCCCCGTCTCTCAACATAAACACACAGAGCCACCTGAAGGAAGCAGCACAGCACCAACACTGGCTGCCTAACTTGCTTACTCCAAGCCCCAAGCCCCTATGTTCTGGTGGGACTGCCTTTCTCATTTAAGCATGCCTCAGTCTCAGTGTGGTGGGCCCCATCTTACCCCCACCCCACCAGCACAAACCCTTGCTTACACCATGACTCCCAGTCAGAGTTCTTCAGGACCTCAGTTCTCAAGGAAGTAACATCAGATCTCATTTCACAAGCAGAACAGAGCATAGCTAGTTAAAATTCACCACATTCAGACCAAGGACCAAATACTGCCCATTGCAGGCAAGGAGAGCCTCTGCGGACAAGTGGCCTGAAGGATAGAGCAGTCAAAACACAACAACAGAGTGCTTGGAGCACACACCAGAGACACTCCCCAAAGCACTAGACACTGGGCACCACTTGACCTCTTTTTTATAAGACCATTACTTTTACGAGCAGGAGACATAAAAGGCTTTTCTAACACAGAGAAGAAAGCAGATACTTAGACAAAATGCCAAGATTTTATCCCAAATGAAAGAACAAGATAAGGCCACAAGCAGAGATCTAAGTGAAACAGATATAAATAACACATCTAATGGAGAATTTAAAGCAACAATCATCAGGATACACAATGGGCTTGAGAAAAGAATAGAAGGCATCAGGGACACCCTTACCACAGAGATAAAAGAGTTAAAAAAGAATCAATCAGAGAGGAAAAATGCAATAATCGAGATTAGAAACAAGCTTGAAGTAGCAGGCTGGAAGAAGCAGAAGAACAAATTACTGACCTAGAAGACAAAACAATGAAAAATAATTGAAGAGGGAGGTAAGATGGTGGAGGAGTAGGGCCACCCTAAGCCTGCTTCCTCACCAGAACACAGCTAGTTAAATATCAAATCATTCTGAACACCCAAGGAATCAATAGGAAGTCTTAGAGAACAAAGCTGCACATCTACAAACCAGAAAAATGACCCGTGGGACGTAAGAACTTCAGAGAGTTGATCTGTGGGAGAAGAGTGGTGGGTGCTTCTCAGGGAAGAGAGCCCTGACTACAGAGGGAATAGCGAGATAGAAGGAAGAGAGAGAAAAAACATGGGACCAAAAAAAAAAAAAAAACAAAAAAAAAAGTGAAAACACATGCAAGGGTCTGCACAAGAAAACTATTGCTCAAAACCATTGTGGGGGGGGGGGAAGGAGAGGGCTACAATAGTGCCAGTTTTCTTTAAACAGCAGAGTGCAGATTTTGAAGTATGGGAGCTTTGTGACATAAGTTCAGGCCTGGAGAGCTGAGTGGTGCTCTGGTGGGGAAGCAGAGCTGAGCCATAGCAGCAAAGAGCCTGAAGATCCCCAAGGTCACATGGGGAGAAAGTAGTTCCCCTGTTTGGAGTGCATTTGGGAGAGGTGATATGGCCTCTCTGTGGTCAAAAGACTCTGCGGGCACCATTGAGCTGTCCCACTTGCCAAGAGAGGAACAAAGACACCAGCTGAGGGGTACAAACCCTTATGCTGGCTGTGTGTTGTGATTTACCATAAACTCTAAACCACTGTGCTGTCATGCCACTTGGGACCAGCCACATAGGTCACAGCTTGAGTGCATTTGGGAAAGGTGTCACAACCTCTCTGCAGGCAAAGGAACCTGAAATAGCCATAGTGCTGCCCTGCCCACCAGAGTAGGAACAAAGACCTTGGCTGAGGGCTACAAAACCTGACGCTGGCTGTGTGTTGCCATTCATCGTAAACTCTGAACTGCTAAATGATCATGCCACTGTTTTCTGCTACAAGCCAGGACCAGCCACAATGCAGGGAAAGCTTCCCCCAGAGGATCAGTGTGGGTCCATGCCTCGGGGGTCTCTGAAATGTGGGGTTTTGAAATGCAGCCATCCCTGAGATGAAACACAGGAGTGCTGCACCGTTTGGCAGGCAGACAGTTCTGACACAGACAGGGTGAAGGCATGGACCTAATGGAAATTAGGGATACAGGAGGGGTCATTGTCACCTCTGAGTGCTCACTAAAGAAGGGTGCTGAACATTTTCTACTCCAGAAAGGAGAGAACAGGACGAAGCCATTTTCTCCCTGTACCCCCCAGTTTGACCCACATCGGTGAGCTAAACAGTGCCACCAAGTGGAGAAGAGAAACACTACACCAAGCCCCACTGCCACCACCCCACCCCACCCCACCCCCTATGCCCTGCAGGCACATCTCCTCCAGGGCAATTTCACCGGAGAATCAGAGGAGCAAACTCTCCCCAAGAAGACCAGCACAAACCTCTCACCCACACCAAGTCCGCTGATCGTAGAAGGCTGCAAAATATCAGCTCTAGGGATCTAGCGTTCTTTGTTTGTTTCTTTTTGTTTTTTGTCTTTGCTTTTATCTGTTAATTTTGTTTTGTTTTTTGTTTCTTGGATACAGAAGGAGCATTTTTTTAATTTTATTGTATTTTTAAAATTTTTATCTTTACTCCTTTTCTTTTTCTTTTCTTTCAGTCTACATTTTTTTCTAACAAGTTTCTCATAACAAGCAGACCAAAACACATCTAGGATCTAGCTTTATCTTATTTTATTTTTTAAATTTTTAATTTTTAAAAATTTTTTAAATTTTTTATTTTAATTTTTTTCTTTTTTTCCCTCCAAAATGACAAGACAGATGTATTCACCCCCAGAAAAGGAGAAATGACAGCCAGATATTTAATAAATGCAGGTATAAGATGTCTGAACAAGAATTTAAAACAACAATCATAAGGATACTAGCCAGGCTTGAAAAAAGCATAGAAAACACTAGAGAATCCCTTACTGCAGAGATAAAAGAACTAAAATCTAGTCAGACTGAAATTAAAAATGCTAAAACTGAGATGCAAACCCAAATGGAAGCCATAAACATGACGATGGAGGAAACAGAGGAATGAATCAGTGATAAAGAAGATAAAATGATGGAAAATAATAAGGCTGAAAAGAAGTGGGAAACAAAGGTAATGGATCGTAATGGTAAATTTAGGGAACTCAGTGACTTATTAAGATGGAATAATATTCATATGAAAGGATTCCCAGAAGACGAAGGAAGAGAAAAAGGGGCAGAAGGTTTATTTGAGCAAATTATAGCTAAAAACTTCCTTAATCTGGGGAAGGATACAAGCATCAAAACCCAAGAACCACGGAGAATACCCATTAAATTAAAGAAAAGCCAACCATCACCAAGGTTTATCATAGTCAAATTCACAAAATATACAGACAAGAAAAGATCCTGAAAGCATGCAAGGGGGAAAAAAAAAAGTCAACCTACAAGGGAAGACAGATCAGGTTCCCAGCAGATCTGTCCACAGAAACTTGGCAGGCCAGGAGACAGTGGCAGGATCCATTCAACGTGCTAACTGGGAAAAAGATGCAGTCAAGAATTCTTTATCCAGCAAGACTGTTATTCAGAATAGAAGGAGAAATAAAGAGTTTCCCCCACAAACTAAAGCTAAAGGAGTTTGTGACCGCTAAACCAGCCCTACAAAGAAATATCAAGGGGAACTCTTTGAGTGGGGAAAAAAGACCAAAAGCAAGAAAGACTAGAAAGGATGAGAGAACATCACAAGAAACACCAACACTACAGATAAAACAATGACACTAAATTCATATCTCTTAAAAATGATTGAATCTAAATGGACTAAATGCTCCAATCAAAAGACATAGACTACCAGAATGGATAAGAAAACCAAGATCCATCTATATGTTGCTTACAAGAGACTCATTTTAGACTTAAAGACATCAGCAGATTGAAAGTGAGGGGATAGAGAACAATTATCATGCAAATAGACATCAAAAGAAAACCAGAATAGCCATACTTATATCAGGTAAACTATATTTTAAAACAAAAACTGTAACAAGAGATGAAGAAGGGCAATATATGATAATTAAGGGGTCTATACATCAAGAAGACCTTACAATTGTAAATACTTATGCCCCCAAATTGGGAGCACCCAAATCAATTAATAATAATATAATAATAGTAAGGGAATTTAACACCCCACTTACAACAATGGACAGATCATCTAAGCAGAAAATCAACAAGGAAACAATATCATTGAATGGCACACTGGACCAGATGGACTTAACAGACCTATTCAGAACATTTCATCCTAAAGCAGCAGAGTACACATTCTTTTCGAGTGCACATGGAACATTCTCCAGAGCAGATCACATACTGCGTCACTAATCAGCCCTCAACAAGTACAAAAAGAGTGAGATCATACCATGTATATTTTCAGACCACAATGCTATGAAACTTGAAGTCAACCACCAGAAAAAAATTGGAAAGACCTCAAATATATGGAAGTTAAAGAGCATCCTAGTAAAGAATGAATGGATTTAACTAGGAAATTAAAGAAGAAATTTTAAAAAATGCATGGAAGCAAATGAAAATGAAACAAAACAGTCCAAAACCTTTGGGATTCTTAGGCAGTCCTAAGAGAGAACTATATTGCAATACAGGCTTACCTCAAGAAGCAAGAGTCTCAAATACACAACCTAATTTGACACCTAAAGGAGTTAGTAAAGGAACAGCAAATAAAGCCTAAAGTCAGCAGAAGAAGGGAAATAATAAAGATTGGAGCAGAAATAGATGATATAGAAACAAACAACAACAACAAAAACAGTAAAACAGATCAATGAAACTAAGAGCTGATTCTTTAAAAAATAATTAATAAAATTGATAAACCCCTAGTCAGACATATCAAAAGGAAAAGAGAAAGGACCCAAATAGATAAAATCATGAATGAAAGAGAATTTACAACCAACACCACAGAAATACAAATGATTATAAGAGAATGCTATGAAAAATTACATGCCAACAAACTAGGCAATCTGGAAGAAATGGACAAATTCCTACAAATTTACAAACTACCAAAACTGAAACAGGAAGAAACAGAAAATTTGAAAAGACCCATAAGCAGCAAAGAAATTGAATCAGCAATAAAAAATCTCCCAATAAACAAAAGTCCTGGACCAGATGGCTTCCCAGGGGAATTCTAACAGACATTTAAAGAAGAGTTAATAGTGGGGCACCTGGGTGGCTCAGTCATTTGGCTCGGGTCATAATCCCAGGGTTCTGGGATCAAGCCCCACATTGGGCTCCCTGCTCAGCAGGAAGCCTTCTTCTCCTTCTCCCACTCCCCCTGCTCCTGTACCCTCTTTCACTGTGTCTCTCTCTGTCAAATAAATAAATAAAATCTTAAAAAAAAAAAGAAGAGTTAATACTATTCTTCTCAAACTGTTTAAAAAAAAAAAAAAAAAAAAGAAATGGGAGGAAAACTTCCAAACTCTTTCTACGAGACCACATTACCTTGATTCCAAAACCAGACAAAAGACCCCACTAAATTCAACAGTACATTAAAAGAATTATTCACCATGATCAAGTGGGATTTATTCCTGGGCTGCAGAGATGGTTCAATATTTGCAAATCAATCAATGTGATACACCACATTAATGAAGAAAAAATAAGAACCATATTAATCCTGTCAATAGATTCAGAAAAAAGGATTTGAGCAAATACAGCATCCTTTCTGGATAAAAACCTGCAACAAAGTAGTGATAGATGAAATGTACCTCAACATCATAAAGGCCATATATGAAAGACCCACAGCTGATATCATCATCAATGGGGAAAAACTGAGAGACTTTCCCCTATGGTCAGGAAAAAGAAAAGGATGTCCACTCTCACCATTACTATTTAACATAGTATTGGAAGTCTTAGCATCAGCAATCAGACAACAAAAAGAAATAAAATGCATCCAAATCAGCAAGGAAGAAGTCAAACTTTCACTCTTTGCAGATGACATGATACTCCATGTAGAAAACCTGAAAGATGCCACCAAAAAAAATCATTAGAACTGGGTCGCCTGGGTGGCTCAATAAGTTGAGCATCCGACTCTTGATTTTGGCTCAGGTCATGATCTCAGGGTTGTGAGATCAAGCCCCACATTGGGCTCTGCACTCAGTGGGGATTCTCCTTGAGTCTCTCTCTCTCTCTCCCTCTTCCTCTGCCCTTCCCCCCACATGCTCTCCCTCTTTCTCTCTTTAAAATAAATTTTTTGGGGAGGGGGCAAGATGGCGAAGGAGTAGGGGACCTCTTTTCAACCAGTCCACTGAATTTAGCTGGATATCTACCAAACCATTCTGAACACCCACGAAATCAGCCTGAGATGTAAGAATATATATATATCTGGATCTCTACAAGCAGAAAAATGTCCTGTCTTGAGGTAGGAAAGGGAGGGTCGTGAATCTGTGGGCAGATATCAGAAGATAAGCAGAAGGGGGAGGGAGCTGCGATAAGCTGGTGCCTGGAAGTGATATAATGCTGGAGTGCAAAAGCTTCCTGTGCTGGGGACTGGGCAAAAACTTGCAGAGTGCTAGTGGCCAGGAAAGAGCTTTAGAGCAGAGCTCAAACAGGATCCAGGGGCTAGGGGGAGGCACGAGCATGAACTGAGGACCACTTGGGGTTTTAGAAGCACAAAGAGCAGAGATAAGCCTGGGCCGCTGGGTTGACTGCTGAGAAGGTTGCTGTGGGCCTGCATCCATACCAGGAGGCTGCCGTTTTCAGTGGTGCATACAGAAATGGAGACTGTGTGTTCTGGAGGGTTCAGGGAAGAGCAGACTGTGATTTCTCTGCTCTGGGACAGAGGTCTGGGTGTGGCCATTTTAGCTCTGACACTCAGAAGAGGCACAGAAAGCTGCCAGAGAACAAAAGCTCAAAAAACCAGTTTCCACAGAGCCCAGCACCCCAACGGGGGGCAGGGCAACTCTGCCCAAGCAGGGTTGCCTGAGAAACAGTGTGACTGGCCCCTCCCCCAGAAGACAGGTTGGAAGAACAAGAGGATGACAACCCTAGGGGGCCCCCATAAAACTAAGTCCCAACACTGAGAGAAAATAGGATATTGAGTGCCAGGCATTGCCTCACAGCTTGTGTATTTTTCAGATATAACTCTCCTTTTCTTTTTATTCTTTCTCTTATGCTTCTTCTCATTTTTTTTCTTTTTCCTTCTCATTTCAACCAGATGTTCAATATATCAACTTATAATTCATAGTAGCTTTTTAACTTGTACATTTTCACACCTATATTTTTTTATATAGATATATGCTTTAGTGCTGTCCTTTTTTTTCCCTATTCAATATTACCTTTATATATATACCAGTTTTACTTTCCCTATAATTTTGGGAAGTAATGCCCTCTAGCAAACGGATCAAAATACACCCAGGAAGAACTAAAATGCCCTACTTTGTCCACACCAAAGGATTATAACCCCTCTTCCCCTCAACCCCACCTTTTTCTTTTCTTTTTTTTTAATTTTTAATTTAAAAAAAATTTAATTCTATAAATTTTATTCTTGGGTTTCATTTTGGCTTTGTTTTTTTTGTGGTGGCTTTCAACTGCTCTGGATTTTCCTAGGGTGCATCTTGCTTGGGTTGTGGTTGATATTTTGGGCTCTGTACATTCCCTCAACCATCCCTCAACAGAATGACTAGGAGGAGGAACTCCCAAAAACGAAAAGAAACAGAGACAATGACCCCTGCCACAGACCTAATGGATATGGATATAAGCAAGATGTCAGAGATAGACTTCAGGGTAGCAATTATGAAGTCAATAGCTAGGCTTGAGAAAACCATTAGCATCAACATAGAATCTCTAAGGGCAGAAATGAGATCTAAGGCAAAACTTAAAAATGCCATAAATGAGATTCAGTCTAAATTGGATACTCTAACAGCCAGGGTAAACGAGGCAGAAGAACGAATTAGTGATCTAAAAGATAAGCTGATGGAAAGGAAGGAAGCTGAGGAGGACTGGGATAAACAACTAGAAGTCCATGAGAACAGATTTAGAGAGATCAGTGATGCCATGAAACGTTCCAATGTCAGAATTATTGGAATCCCCAAGGGGATGGAGAGAGAGAGAGGGGACTAGAAGATATATTTGAGCAAATCATAGCTGAGAACTTCCCTAATCTGGGGAAGGAAACTAGCACTCATGTCCGAGAGAGAGAGGACCCCTCTCAAGATCAATAAAAATAAATCAACACCCTGGCATATAATAGTAAAACTTGCTAATCTTAAGCCAAGGAAGCTATCCTGAGAACAGCTAGGGGGAAGAGATTTCTTATGTATTGAGGGAGGAATTTCAGAATAACGTCAGACCTGTCCACAGAGACCTGGCAATCCAGAAAGGGCTGACAAGACATATTCAGGGTACTAAATGAGAAGAATATGCAGCCAAGAATACTTTATCCAGCAAGGCTGTCATTCAGAAGGGACGGAGAGACAAAGAGCTTCCAGGACTGGCAAAAACTGAAAGAGTATGTGACCACCAAGCCACCCTGCAAGAAATATTAAGGGGGATTCTATAAAAGAAGAAAGACGCTGAGAGTAATATAGACCAGAAATTTACAGAGACAATCTATAGAAACAGGGACTTTACAGGCAATGTGATGGCACTAAATACGTATCTTTCAGTAGTTACTCTCAACGTGAATGGATTAGATGCTCCCATGAAATGGCACAGGGTTGCAGATTGCATAAAAGACAGGACCCATCCATATGCTATCTACAAGAGACTCATTTTGAACCTAAGGACATCTCCAGATTGAAAATGAGGGGATGGAGAGCCATTTATCATTCCAACGGACCTCAAAAGAAAGCTGGGCTAGAAATACTTATATCAGACAAATTAGATTTTAAACCAAAGACTGTAGTAAGAGATGTAGATGGACACTATATCATACTTAAAGGGTCTATCCAACAAGAAAATCTAACAATTGTAAATATCTATGCCCCCAACATTGGAGCAGCCAACCACATAAGCAACTGTTAACCAAAATAGTCATATTGATAACAATATATTAATTGTAGGAGATCTTAAGACTCCATTCTCAGCAATGGACAGATCATCTAAGCAGATCAACAAAAAAACAAGAGCTTTGAATGACACATTTGACCAGATGGACTTTGTAGATATATACAGAACATTCCACCTTAAAACAACAGAATACTCACTCTTCTCGAGTGCACACAGAACTTTCTCCAGAAGAGACCACATACTGGGTCATAAATCAGGTCTCAGATGATAACAAAAGACTGAGATTGTTCCTTGCATGTTATCAGACCACAATGCCTTGAAACTGGAACTCAATCACAAGACAATTTTGGAAGGAATTCAAACACTTAGAAGTTAAAGAGCATGATTGGGTCAACCAGGAAATTAAAGAAGAACTTAAACAATTCATGGAAACTAATGAGAATGAAAACACATTAGTCCAAAACCTATGGGATACTGCAAAGGCAGTCCTAAGGGGGAAATACATAGCCATCCAAGCTACCTCATAAAATTAGAAAAATCCCCAATGCACAAGTTAATCTTACACATAAAGGAGGTGGAAAAAGAACAGCAAATAAAACCTAAACCAAGCAGGAGAAGAGTAATAATAAAGATTAGATCAGAGATCAATGAAATAGAAACCAGAAAAACAGTAGAACAGATCAATGAAACTAAAAGCTGGTTCTTTGAAAGAATTAATAAGATCGATAAACCTCTGGCCAAACTTATCAAAAAGAAAACAGAAAGGACCCAAATTAAGAAAATCATGAATGAAAGGGGAGAGATCACGACTAAAACCAAGGAAATAGAAATAATTATTAATTATTACCAGCAACTATATGCCAACAAATTAAGCAAACTGGAAGACATAGATGCATTCCTGGAAACTTATAAACTACCAAGACTGAAAAAGAAGAAATAGACCATCTGAATAGACCGATAACCAGTAATGAAATCGGAAACAGTAATCAAAAACCTCCCAAAAAACAAGAGTTCATGGCCAGATGGCTTCCAAGGGGGAATTCTACCAAACATTTAAAGAAGAAATAATACCTATTTGACTGAAGCGCTTTCAAAAAATAGAAACAGAAGGAAAACTTCCAAACTCGTTCTATGAGGCCTGCATTACCTTGATCCCCAAACCAGACAAAACCCCAGAAAAAAGGAGAATTACAGACCAATATCTCTGATGAACATGGATGCCAAAATACTCAACAAGATCTTAGCCAATAGGATCCAACAGTACACTAAAAGGATTATTCATCAGGACCAGGTGGGATTTATTCCTGGGATGCAAGGTGGTTCAACATTCACAAAGCAATCAAAGTGATAGAGCACATTAATAAAAAGAAAGACAAGAGCCATATGATCCTCTCAATTGATGCAGAAAAAGCATTTGACAAAATATAGCATCATTTCCTGATTAAAACTTTTCAAAATATAGGGATAGAGGGAACATACCTCAATATCATAAAAGTCATTTATGAGAAGTTCACAATGAATATCATTCTCAGTGGCGAAAAGCAGAGCTTTTCTCAGTTTCTCAGGAATATGACAGGGATGCCCACTCTCACCAATGTTGTTGACCATAGTACTAGAAGTCCTAGCCTCAGCAATCAGACAACAAAAAGAAATAAAAAGCATTCAAATTGGCAAAGAAGAAGTCAAACTCACTCTATTCCAGATGATATGATATTTTGTGTACAAAACCCAAAAGACTCCACCCTAAAATTGCTAGAACTCATACAGCAATTCAGTAACATGGCAGGATACAAAATCCATACACAGAAATCAGTTGAATTTCAATACAAAAACAATGTGACTGAAGAAAGAGAAATTAAGGAATCGATCTCATTTACAAAAGCACCAAAAACCATAAAATACCTAGGAATAAACCTAACCAAAGGGGTAAAGGATCAATACTCTAGAAACTACAGAACACTTATGAAAGAAATTGAGGAAGACATAAAGAGATGCAAAAACATTCCATGCTCGTGGATTGGAAGAATAAACATTGTAAAAATGTCTATGCTGCCCAGAGCAATCTAAGCATTCAATGCAATCCGTATAAAAATATCAGGGACATTTTTCAAAGTGCTGGAACAAACAATCCTAAAATCTATAATAGTCAAACTATGGAAACAGCACAAGTATTCATCAAATGATGAATGGATAAAGAAGAGGTGGTATATATAAGATGGAATATTTCTCAGCCATAAAAAAGAATGAAATCTTGCCATTTGCAATGGCGTGGTTGAAGCTAGAGTGTATTATGTTAAGTAAAATAAGTCTGTCAGAGAAGGACAAATACCAAATGATTTTATTCATATGTGGGATTTAAGAAACAAACAAAATGAGCAAAGGAAAAAAAAATGAGAGAGAAGCAAACCAAGAAAGTGACTCTTAACTATAGAGAACAATCTGATGGTTACCAGAGGGGAGGTGGGTGTGGGGATGGATTAAGTAGGTGATGGGGATGAAGGAGTGCACTTGTGATGAGCTCAGGTGATGTATGGAATTGTTGAATCACTGTATTGTACACCTGAAATGGTGAATTCTGCTTAAATGGTGAATTTTTTTCACATGGTTCAAAAGAAGCAGGATAGGATTAATCACTTCAGGTCAGAAAGGAGAATTAAAATCCCTTTTAACAAGAAAGAGATGATTGGAAGAATTCCAGCCCTTTTGGCCTGGCCTTGATCTGGGGTAGAGAAGTAACAAGAACTTCAGAATGATGTCCAGATAGATTGAGACAGAAGTCAAAACAAAGGAGTTTGTACCTTAATTCCTGTTAGGAATGCTGGGAGATGACCTTGTAGGTTGCTCCTATATCAACACAGGATGGCTCAATAAAGTAGTGTTGGGAGGAAAACTTTACTCCCTTAGGTTTATTAGGCAGGGGGCCTGTGAATTAAGTTAACAGAGGATGGATTAACAGGAGAAATGGAACACAATTTTCTTTTTCGTGTATGGGAGTTTACAGAAAAAAAGTAAAACTCAAAGAAGCAATTAGACAGTGGTGAAGGGGGGGTAGTATATACCTTTTTAACAAAGGAAAGAGGTTTTGGGCTTCAAGGGATGATAAGCTGTGAGGAAGAAACTATGAAATATATATAGGAACTTGTGGAGGATAAGGGCTATTTTAGTAAAGTCTAATGCAAACTCATCTGGTATTAGCTTTTCATCTTTGAAAAAGTTGTTCTCTCTTTGGTATGGGAGGGGGGCACCTTCCTCAAAGGGACATTTATGCTTTATATTTAGGTGGATAAAGGTAGGGAAGAGAACTCTTCTTGCATTTTAGCCCTCAGTTTAAAATAACCCTTATGCCAATATAACGCATTTTGGGGTAGCATATTCTGGTATTCTGGTCTTCAATTGGCATACTGGTGTGATAACTTGATCAGAGGAAAAACCATAGTTAGAATTTCCATATCTCCTATAGTTACACTGTTGTATGGGAGGTATTGTAGGGGCCAAAGGCAGGCAACCCCAAGATGGCCACTCTGGTATGAAGATTATTTTGAGCTGAAGGCAGTCAAAACTCTGTGACCTCAAGAGAAATATCTGCCCCTCCCATAACTACTTGGAAGAATCTAAAGTGAGGGTCTTTCCCAGAATAAGGGTTATTACCAGAGATAAGTTTTATCTGAGTGAGCCATTTATATGGCAGGCAAACATCTAATCACCAATCATCTGCTTTTCTTATTGCTGTGTGAATTACATTCCTTTCCTCTGAAGTCTCAGACTCCTACCTCCTTCTCCTTAGTTCAAGATTACACATATACCTCATTTTACCTGAATGTCTTTGGAATTTTCATGTCTTTGTGAATTCCCCATACATATGCTTAAATTTGATCTTCTCTTGTTAATTTGTCTGTGTCAGTTCAATTCTTAGTCTAGCTAGAAAGATCTTGAAAGAGATAGGAATTCTTGCTCCCTGAAAGTTTTCAAAATTCTGTGGGCCTCAGATGTGAACATGGAAGGTAAGAGACTCTGTATCTAACTTGCGGTCTCCAAGGTGAGATGACCCTTAGCAGAAATTTAGGGAGAATAGGCTAGGCCAGGAATTGACTGGATGACACAGCTGAGACCCAGAGGATAAGTACCTGGGTGAACTGAAGTGTAGCTGAGTCCCCAAAGGAGACCACCCATGACTGACAGTAGGAGGGATCATGAGTTTTGCAATCTTGGACAATTCTTCAGCAGTAAATGCAGTGAGAACAAAGGGTAATGTCCAGAAACCAGCTGACTTGAGTAAGGTGTGGGAGGAAAATTCTTCCTCTTCCAAGCTGAGTCCAGTGGTGGTGGAGGGGGTAGGGGGCCCTGTAAATTAAATGACAATAGACCAATTGCCAAAAGAAAAGATGAAGTTTATTTATGCACATAGGTAGCAGCCAGAGTACTCAGTGACGAATAACTCACTTTATAGACAAAGATAAAAGGTTTATAGACAAAATTTACAAAGGGGAGGGGTATTTTATGGCTACAGGGGGAAGATGTGGAAGATTCGATTGAACTTGTTAATGCTAGTGAAAATGGACAGTTTGGGAGGTAAGATGGAGGAGGAGTAGGGACCTCCTCTCATTTGGTCCCTTGAATTTACCTGGATATCTATCAAACCATTCTGAACACTCATGAATTCAGCCTGAGATGTAAGAAAATATACCTGGAACTCTACAAGTAGGAAATTGACTGCTTTTTATAAGGTTGGAGGTCCAGAGATGTGGGTCTGAGGGGAGATATCAGAAGATAAACAGATGGGGCAGGGAGCCTCCATAAGCTGGCTACAGGAAAGTGATATAGCCCCAGAGGTCAAAATCAGAACCCTTAGAAATCTGCTCCAGTGAGAGACATCCCTATCTGAAAGGGGCTCAGGGGATGAAAAGGGCATAATTCTAGGTGGGTCGGTGTGGTCTCAGGATCCCAGGAGTCACAGAACAAACCAGGAAGCTTAAGCCAGTAGAGTGCCCAAACATTGGAGTGGGGAAACTAGTTATGATCAGTGACCCCAGAGGGGACTCTCAGCTCAGGTCACCATAAACTTCGAGCTGGGCCAATCAGGTGACTGGTCTCCACCTGAGTCCCCTGAAAAGTACTGGAACACACAGACCCTCTGCCATCCCTGGGAGGGGCAAAACAGCTGTGCCCATGACCGGGCAACAGTTCTCAGGGTGGCAGCTCCAGAAAGGACAGTAGGGTGACACTCAGCTGTCCCTCAGGAGTGGCAGGGTGGGTACAGGCATAAGCCCACAACCGCTCTCAGCCCCAGGGCACACAAAGGGCAGTAACGCCAGACCTTCAGATTCTCCCCAGGAGGATTGCTGTGGGCACACACCACAGGAGTCTGTAAAGTTTGACACACACAAAAGTGAAGACTGTTTGTCCCAGAGGGTTTACTGGAGGAGGGGAGACCTCTATCTTTTGGCTCTGGGGCTGGAGATCAGGGCACAGCCTTTTTTATTCTGATCTTCTAAAGAGGTGCAGAAAACATCCAGGGCACAAAAGCCAGGTAGAGGACTGGCTTATACTGTACCAAGCCCCCTGGCAAGGGGCTGTGCAACTTCTCCCAGGCAAAGACACCTGAGAAGCAGCCCAGCAGGCCCCTCCCTTAGAGGAACAGTGGGAAGAACACGTGGACAACTACTTTATGGATCCCACAGGACTGTAAAACCCCAGCGCCAGGGGAAAATAGCACATTGAGCTTAAGGTTTTTCTTCATCATTCATTTATCTTTCGTCTAAAATTTTCCATTTTTTTCTTTTTTTCCATTTCAACTAGTTTCTTATTTTATCAACTCTCTGTTTTTAGGTTGCTTTTTTAACTTTTATTTTTTACATCTACATTTTATAGATATATGCTTAATTTTTGGCTTTTTTTTACTCTAATTTTATTTTTGTATATATATAAGTTTTGCTTTCTTTGCAATTTGAAGGTTTACTGTCTTCTAAAAGACAGATGAAAATTCACTCAGGAACAAGTGGATCACCCTGCTCTGTCCACCTTGTGAGATTATAGTCTCTCACCTCCACCCCCTTTGTTTTTCTCTTTTTATTTTTTGTGTTGTTTTGTTTTTGTTTGCATTCCCATTTTGTTTTCCAACCACTTTGGATTTCTCTAGTGTGTATTTTGCTTGGGTCGTGGTTGATATTTTTGATTCTGCTCACTAGATCACGCATTCTTCTCTGGGCAAAATGACTAGAAGGAGGAATTCACAACAAAAGAAAGAACGAGAGGTAATGTTCTCTGCCACAGAGCTTATCGATATGGATATAAGTAAGATGTCAGAGATGGAATTCAGGGTAGTAATTATAAAGTTAATAGCTGGTCTTGAAAAAAGCATAATAGGCCATAAAGAATCAGTGCAGAAATGAGATCTAATCAGGCTAAACATAAAAATGCTATAACTGAGATGAAGTCTAAATTGGATGCTCTAGCAGCTAGGGTGAATGAGGCAGAAGAGAGAGAGTAAGTGATCTAGAAAACAGGCTGATGGAAAGGAAAGAAGCTGAAGAAGAGAGAAAAACAACTAATAGCCCATGAAGAAAGGCTTTGAGAAATTAATGATGCCATGAGACATACCAATGTCAGAATTATTGGGGTGCCTGAGAGGGAAGAGAGAGGGAGAAAGGGCCAGAAGGTATATTTGAGCAAATCATAGCTGAAAAATCCTCTAATCTGGGGAAGAAAACAAACATTCATGTCCAAGAGGCAGAGAGGACCCCTTCCAAAATCAATAAAAATAGATCAACACCCCAACATATAATAGTGAAGCTTGCACATTTTAGAGAAAAAGAAAATCCTGAGAGCAGCTTGAGACAAGGGGCTCCTTACCTCCAAAGGAGGGAATATCAGATTAACATCAGACCTAACCACAGAAGCCTGGCAAGCCAAAAAGGGCTGCATGATATATTCAGGGTACTAAGTTAGAAAAACATACAGTCAAGAATACTTTATCCAACAAGGCTGTGACTCAGAATGGAAGGAGAGATAAAGAGCTTTCAGGACAGACAGAAACTGAAAGAATATGTGACCACCAAGCCAGCCCCGCAAGAAATATTAAGGGGGATCCTGCAAGCAAAGAGAAAGTCCAAGAGTAACATAGGCCAGAAAGAAACAGAGACAATCTACAGAAACGGGGACTTTACATGCAATACAATGGGACTAAATTCATATATTCCAATAGTTACTCTGAATGTAAATGGGCTAAATGTTCCAATCAAAAGACAAAGGGTATCAGATTGGATAAAAAAGCAGGACCCATCCATATGCTGTCTACAAGAGACTCATTATAGACCTAAAACACCTCCAGACTGAAACTAAGGGTGTGGAGAACAACTTACCATGCTAAAGGACCTCAAAAGAAAGCTGGGGTAGCAATCCTCATATCAGACAAATTAGATTTTAAACTAAAGACTGTAGTAGGAGATGAAGAGAGACACTATATCATACTTAAAGGGTCTACCCAACAAGAAGATCTAATCATTGAAAATAGTCATGCCTCCAACACAGAGCAGCCACCTATATAAAACAATTAATAACTAAAGCAAAGAAACACATTGATGAGAATACATTAATAGTAGGGGCCTCCAACACCCCACTCACAGCAATGGACAGATAATCTAAGCAGAAAATCAACAAAGAAACAAGGGCCTTGAATGACACATTGGATCAGATGGACTTTACAGATAAATACAGAACATTCCATTCTAAAACAACAGAATACTCATTCTTCTTGAGTCCACATGGAACTTTCTCCAAAATAGATCACATACTGGGTCACAAATCAGGTCTCAACCAATACCAAAATACTGGGAGTATCCCTACATATTTTCAGACCACAATGCTTTGAAACTTGAACTCAATCACAAGAAGAGGTTTGGAAGAAACTAAAAAACTTGGAGGTTAAAGAGCATCCTATTAAAGAATGAATAGGTCAAGAAGGAAATTAAAGAAGAATTTAAAAAAATTCATGGAAACTAATGAGAATGAAAACACATCAGTTCAAAACCTTTGGGATAGAGCAAAGGCAGTCCTAAGAGGGAAGTACACTGCAATACAAGTCTCTCTCAAAAAATTAGAAAAATCTGAAATATACAAGCTAACCTTACACCTAAAAAAGCTGGAGAAAGAACAGCAAATAAAGCCCAAACCAAGCAGGAGAAGAAATATAATAAAGATTAGATTAGAAATCAATGAAATAGAAACCTGAAGAACAGTAGAACAGATCAACGATACTGGGAGCTTGTTCTTTGAAAGAATTAATAAGATTGATAAACCCCTAGCCAGATTTATCAAAAAGGAAAGAGAAAGGACCCAAATCATAAAATCATGAATGAAAGGGGAGAGATCATGACCAGCACCAAGGAAATACAGACAATTTTAAGGACATATTATGAGCATCTATAAGCCAACAAATTAGACAATCTGGAAGAAATGGATGCATTCTTGGAAATTACAAACTACCAAAACTGAAACAGGAAGAAATAGAAAATCTGAACAGACCCATAACCAACAAGGATTGAAGCAGTAATCAAAAACTTCCCCAAAACAAGAGTTCATGGCCAGATAACTTCCAAGGGGAATTCTATCAAACATTTAAAGAAGAAATACTACCTATTCTACTGAAACTGTTTCAAAAAATAGAAACGGAAGGAAAACTTCCAAATTTGTTCTATGAAGCCAGCATGATCTTGATCCCCAAACCAGACAAAGACCCCATCAAAAAGGAGAAATACAAATCAATATCCCTGATGAACATGGAGGCCAAAATTCTCACCAAGTTCCTTGCCCATAGGATCCAACAGTACATTAAAAGGATTATTCATCAGGACCAGGTGGGATTTATTCCTGGGATGCAAGGGTGGTTCAACATTTGCAAACCAATCAATGTGATAGAACACTTTAATAAAAGAAAAGACAAGAACCATATGGTCCTCTCAATTGATGCAGAAAAAGTATTTGACAAAATACAGCATCCTTTCTTGATTAAAACTCTCCACAGTGTAGGGATAGAAGGAACATACCTCAATATCATAAAAACCATCTATGAAAAGCACATGACAAATATTATTCTCAATGGGGAAAAATTGAGAGCTTTTCTCAGTTTCTCAGGAACATGACAGGGATACCAACTCTCACCACTGTTGTTAACCATAGTACTAGAAGTCCTAGCCTCAGCAATCAGACATCAAAAATAAATAAAAGGCATTCAAATTGGCAAAGAAGAGTCAAATTCCCAATCTTTGCAGATGACATGATACTTTATGTGGAAAATCCAAAAGACTCCACCCCCAAATTGCTAGAACTCATACAGTAATTCAGCAACATGGCAGGATACAAAATCAATGCACAGAAATCAGTGGCGTTTCTATACACTAAAAATGTGGCTGAAGAAAGAAACTAAGGAACACCTGGGTGGCTCAGTTGGTTAAGCATCTGCCTTAGGTTGGGTCATGATCCCAGGGTCCTGGCATCGAGTCCCGCATTGGGCCCCCCTTGCTCAGTGGGGAGCTTGCATCTCCCTCTGCCTAATGCTCCCCCTGCTTGTGCTCTCTCTGACAAATAGTGAATAAAATCTTTTAAAAGAAAGAAAGAGAAATTAAGGACTTAATCTCGTTTACAATTGTACCATAAACCATACTACCTAGGAATAAACTTAACCAAAGAAGTAAAGGATCTATACTCAAAAACTACAGAAAAATTATGAAAGAAATTGAGGAAGACACAAAGGGATGGAAAAACATTCCATGCTGCTGGATTGGAAGAATAAACATTGTTAAATAGTCTATCCTGCCCAGAGCAATCTAAGCATTCAATGCAATCCCTATAAAAATACCAGGGACATTTCTCACAGAGCTGGAACAAACAATCCTCAAGTTTGTATGGAACCAGAAAAGACCGAGAATCCCCACAGGAATGTTGAAAAAGAAAACCAAAGCTAGGGGCATCACAATGCCTGACTTCAAGCTGTATTACAAAGTTGTGATCATCAAGACAGCATGGTATTGTCACAAAAACAAACCCATAGACCAATGGAACAGAATAGAGAGCCCAGAAATGGACCCTCAACTCTATGGTCAACTAATCTTTGACAAAGCAGGAAAGAATATCCAATGGAAAAAAGACAGTCTCTTCAATAAATGGTGCTGGGAAAATTGAACAGCAACATGCAGAAGAATGAAATTGGGCTATTCTCTTACACCATACACAAAGATAAACTCAAAATGGATGAAAGACCTCAATGTGAGACAGGAATCCATCAAAATCCTAGAGGAAGACACAGGCAGCAACCTCTTTGGCCTTGGCCACAGGAACTTTTTGCAAGACATGTCTCCAAATGCAAGTGAAACAAAAGCAAAAATGAATTCTTGGGACTTCATCAAGATAAAAAGCTTCTGCACAACAAAGGAAATAGTTAACAAAACTAAAAGTCAACCCATGGAATGGGAGAAGATATTTGTAAATGGCATTACAGATAAAGGGCTAGTATCCAAGATCTATAAAGAACTTCTCAAACTCAACACCCAAAAAACAAATAATCCAGTCAAGAAATGGGCAGAAGAACATGAACACACATTTCTCCAAAGAAGACATACAAATGGCCAACAGACACATGAAAAAATGCTTCACATCACTTGTCATCAGGGAAATCCAAATCAAAACCACAATGAGATACCACTTCACACTAGTCAGAATGGCTAAAATTAACAAGAAAGGAAACAACAAATGTTGGTGAGGATGTGGAGAAAGGGGAACCCTCTTACACTGGTGGGAATGAAAGCTGGTACAGCCACTCTGGAAAACAGTATGGATGTTGTTCAAGAAGTTAAAAATAGAGCTACCCTATGGCCCAGCAATGGCACTACTGGGTATTTACCCCAAAGATACAGATGTAGTGAGATGAAGGGGCACCTGAACCCCAATATTCATGGCATCAATGTCCACAATAGCCAAACTCTAGAAAGAGCTGAGATGTCTTTCATCTTTATCCAGATGAATGGATAAAGAAGTTGTGGTTCATATATACAATGGAATATTACTCAGCCATCAGAAATGATGAATACCTACCATTTACATGGACATGCATGGAACTGGAGGGTATTATGCTAAGTCAAATAAGTGAAATAGAGAAAGACAATTATCATATGGTTTCACTCATACATGGAATATAAGAAAGCACAGAGGATCATAGGGGAAGGGAGGGAAAACTGAATGGGAAGAAATCAGAGAGGGAGACAAACCATGAGAGACTCTGGACTCTGGGAATCAAACAGCATTGAGGAAGGGGAAGTGGGTTGGGGGGATGGGGAACTGGGTGATAGGCATTAAGAAGGGCACATGATGTCATGAACACTAGGTATTATACACAACTGATGAATCATTGAACACTACATTAGAAACTAATGATGTACTATATGTTGGTAATTGAATTTAAATTAAAATAAAGAAAATGGACAGTTTGTCACTAGGGCAGCTGAATTCACAGGTAACTCCTTTAGAGGGGCATTAATGTCAGCTATTATTTTCTGGGGACTCTGCTTAAGTCTGATAAGGGACATTCAAATAAGATTTCTTTCTGCAACTTATTTAGCTCAGATCTTTTTTTATTTAAAGATTTTATCTACCTATTTGAGAGAGAGAGAGAGAGTGACCAGGAGAGAGCACAAGCAGGAGCAGTGGCAGAGGCAGAGGGAGAAGCAGGCTCCTTGCTAAGCTGGAGCTCCTTGCTAAGCAGGCTCCTTGCTAAGCAGGTCATGATCCTAACATCCATCCTAGAATGTTAGGATCATGACCTGAGCTGAAGGCAGATGCTTAACAAACTGAGCCACCCAGGCTCCCCTAGCTCAGATATTTTTAATTTAAAATAATTTTTATACCAACTTTGGAGGACCGAGTGAGTCTCCAGAAAGGTCAGCAGCAGCCATTAGTAAAAGTCAGCACACAAGCCAGGCCCCCACCCCAATTCCATGAGGATGAGTACTCATACTGAGAAGGGGGGGGGAAGAAGCTTTGCAGAAGAGAATTCCCGACAGAGAGAGAGAGAGAGCGGGAGATTGACTAGATTACCACTAACTGGAAAATTAACATTTGTCTTTCTTCAGTCATTGGTAAAATGATAGCTTCAGAACAAATAAGCAACCACAGAAAATAAATGTGTAAGTAGAGAGAGTTAGGAGTCCCCAGAAAAAGAAAGATGAGACACAGCTTTCATGACACAAAAGAAATCTTTTTAGGCTCCCAGCTGTTTAAATTTAGGCCTTAACTGCTCTATTTTGGGGAGCATACTTCTTGTAGAACTTCTTAGAAGGTGTTACAACAAAGAAATGCAAAATCCTTAGTAGTTGAGGATTTTAAGGGAACAAAGTGAATGCATAAACAATCTCTACCAGGCCAGGAAATAGCCTAACCATATCAGTGACAATAAGTCTATGGTAAAACTCCAGTGCAGTTTCAAGAGTAAAAATTGACTTAACACAAGTTCTTGAGTTGTTTTTGCAGGATTGAAACCATAACTCATAGGGGTAATGGGGTTAAAACTGTCACCAGCAAGACTTCCTTTGATCCCCCTACTTCACAGAATGTTAACTTTATCTTTTAGAGGCAAACAACAGGAAGAGCTCCAATGGCCTAGACCAGTTTGAGCTGGACCACCGACTCACACCTAAGCATATGGACCATGGAGTGACTCATAATCACCTCTATCTCAATATAATGTTAAAATCTCCACACAAGGAGGAGCACAAACCTCATTAACATAAATACAATGTGCATATAAGCATGTTTCCTTAAGACACATGAATGACCTTATGCCCACCTCTACATATGACAAAGCTCCAGTTTTTGAATACTCATCCTAACCCTAAATAAAAGGAGCCCACTCCCCCATGCTGTAAGAGTCATGGCTTTGGAAATTATTCCCTGTGGTCTCCTTATTTGCTGAAAATAAAGTTTCCTTTGTGTGACAACTCTACCTGGTGCAGTCTCTATCTGTAACTCACCAAGGAAGAAACTTGTGTTAATTCAGCTACGAAGGGATTTATACTTTTTCCTGAAGCAAATGTGAATTCTTGTGAGTAATTTCTATCTTTTCCTACATCACATATCCTTCAGAGTTAGTGAGGAACATGGGCACCTCATAATTAATTCTTTAAAAAAACTTTCAAAGGCATAGTGTCTCCTAATCTGAGACTTGTAAAGCTTTCATGCACCTTGCAGAGCTGCTGGGAGTCATGGGGTGTACGGGAGTGAGAGATGCCAAATGATTTCTTGAATAATTAAAAATTTTCCAGAACAATTTAAAAATTACTAAAGTATATTTTGTTAGTTAATCTTTGTGTAACTGTGTCTAATTAGAATTATTACTAGAAAGCAGTAACTCACATAGTTTCTAGTCCCTGGGAAACTTGAAACCGTGAAATCCTAATGTTAGCCTCTACATGCTGCTTGTGGATTTCAGTATACCCTACGGAGGGAGGCTCAGGCCAGACCCTCTCCTCCTCCTTTCCTCTTTCTGACAAAGTCTAATGTGCTAAAACACCAAAATCCCTAGTGTATTACTGGGAGCCACTGCATTTAAGTGTTTAAGGAAAAATAGAAACTATCATGGTCAGAGAAGCCAGCTATTCCTTGGCCTAAGAAACAAACATTAATTAAAAACAACCGTCTTAGCCTCTCTAATGTTTATGAAGGGAAAAATATTGTCATGCGACTTGCATTGGCTGTCTCTACTAAAAACCGATCAAGTCACTTATTGTAGACTGAGCATGAAGAATAGTGTTTAAACAGTAAAATTCCAAGTGGGTGGGGGGGGGGGTGGGCAAAGGAAGGTTACTTTTGGACAAATTCTTTCTCATAATTCCTGGCTGTGATTTGCATGTGACTACAGCTGGCTCTAAAGCAACATGTGGGTTTGGCATTGGGGAGTTTCCTGTAGAATTATCTAGCTTGCTGGTTTCTCATACAAAAAGTGCGAAGAGTCAGGCAACAGGCCCCACCAAAATAATTAATTGGTATCAGCTGAAGCCTGCCCGACACATTCCACAAAGACAATGGTTCTCTCTCTCTCTCTCTCTTTTTTTTTAAAGATTTTATTTATTTATTTGAGAGAGAGAAAGTGAATGAGAGAGAGAGCATGAGTGGGGGAGGAGGAGAGGGAGAAGCAGACTCCCTACTGAACAGGGAGCTTGATGCCAGGCTCCACTCCAATCCCAGTGGGATCATGACCTGAGCCAAAATCAGACACTTAACCCACTGAGCCACCCAGGCACCCCAAGACAATGGTTCTCAAAGTTTACTGTATATTATAATTAATTGGGGATATTTGACAAATGCAAGTGCCCAGCCATACCTCCTATGAACTAAATCTCTAAGGATGGGACACAGGCATCTCTATTTTTAAAAATTCCTCCACGTGATTTCTATGTATAGCCATGGAAGTCTGAGAACCATTGTCCTAACAGGGACCTCCAGGAATGATGATACTGACTTAGAAATATGGGAATTAAGGAATAGAATGGGTTTCTCCCCCAATTCATAGAGAAATCACAAACGAGAAAGACAAGATCTTCAGCACAGATTATGAGTATAATCATATTATTAGACAGAGGTATCTGAGTTGTAGACTAAACCCCCCTCCTCCTCTCGAAATCTTAAAGATCTCTAGCTTCCTAGGCTGTTCTGGATTGTTCAGACAGGCAATCAACAGTTATTCAATCCAAGTGTGGAGGGGTTTTAGCCATAGGATGCTAATATTTTTTGTTTTGCTGAATGCAATGGTAGGAAATGTTCTTTGAGCCCTCAACAGAGTTGATAAATTGATAAAAATACAATGGATAAAAGGCTTCTGCGAGTGCTCACTTAAGAAGTGACAGTCAGGGTTATAGGAGGTTAAAGAAGGAACAGGAAGAGTCATTGAGGGCTTCATGGGGAATGGCCTGAGCTAGGCTGGCATACCTCAGTGAAGCAAGGGGTTTTCCTGACCCTGAAGTAATGTTGATGTCCTGGCCTTCTGATGAGCAGAGGATATAATGCAGATTATTTCAACATTTATGGAACACCTCATATGTGCCAGGCATTGTTCTATTGCCTGAGCACACAAAATAAACAAAATAGATACACCCTGCTCTTTGCCTTCAAGAAGAACCTTAGGATCTGACTTTTCCCCAGATCACTCTAATGCCCTTGGTCTGAATTACTCAAACACTCCCTGCACTGGGTTGAATAGTAGCTCCCCCAAAATACATGTCCACCCAGAACCTCAGCATGTGATCTTATTTGGAGGAAGGGTCTTTGTCAATGTAATTCAGTTAAGGATCTTGAGATTTTCTTGGCTTGGAGTGGGCCTTAAATCCAATGACAAATATTCTTATAAGAGATGAAAAAAAAAGAAATGGACATAGACACAGAAAGGAAGTCCATATGAAAAGGGCGACAGAGATTAGAGCGATATGTCTACAATTCAAGGAACACCAAGGATTGTTGGCTACCAGTAGAGGCTAAAAGAAAGGGATGAAATGGATTGTTCCTTAGAGACTCCAGAGGGAATCAACGGTATGGTCACCTTCTAGCTTCCAAAAATGTGCAAGCATATATTTCTCTTGTTTTAAGCCACCTAGTGTTTTTGCCTGGTAATTTGTTATACAGCCCTAGGAAACTAATACATCCCCCTAATGATCTTCCTTCCTCTGTACTTGTGCCCCATGGCAATCAGAGTAATCCTTTTGGAACCCAAGTCAGATTATACCACTGCTTTAGTCAAAGCTCTCCAGTGGTTCCTATCTTATTCAGAGCAAAATCCAGTGTCCTTTCAAGAACCTTCAAAGTCCTTGGCATTGGGGAGTGATAATCTAGTCCCAGCTATCTTTCCAGCCAATTTCTTAACTAACCTCATGACTACCTCCCCCAATACTGACTGAGCTCTAGCCACACTGAAATATTCCCAGAAATTTTTCCCCATGTGCCTAGAATGCTCTTCTCTGCCAGATACTCCTTTGGCTAATTTTCTTTCTTCTATCAAGTCTCAAGTAGCACAGTATCAGGAGAGGCCTTCTCAGAACACCCTGTCTAAAATAGTTTCACTCTTCTGTCTTCACCTTAGTCTGTATCTGACATTATATACACATATAGATAAGTATGAATATAGATATGGATATAGATTATTTATTTGTATACAATGTGACTTTCCCAGTAGAACGAAATCTCCTTGAAAAAGGATTTTGTTTTGCTTGCTGCTGCATCCCTGTTGCCCCTTTCTGAAATGTTATATCCTTGTGTTTTTGCCTGTCTTTTGACATACCAAAATTATTTTGCATTAAGGATATTTCTTCATATATCTTATCTCTTCTAGTGATTGCAAGCTTCTTAAAGTTAGGAACCCTGTTTCAGTCATATCTACCTCAACTTCTCTCACTGCCCAGCCTAAGACAATACTTTATAAATAGTCAATGCTCAAAAGATACTAATTGTTTGGACCATGTTTTTTAATAAAGGTATTTTTTCCGGATCTAGTGTTTTTAAGTATAAAAACTGCATAAACTAAGATTTGAATTTCTTGTTTTCTTAAGAGTTTCAAAAATGAGCTCTCCTAAAGAATCTTGGACTTTTATGAATTCATTTTGGGAGGAAAGCAATCCTATGTAAAAGGTTATAATCCAAGTTATTCTTTTAGTGATCTTAGTGGTGCCTGGGTGGCTCAGTTGTTAAGCATCTGCCTTCAGCTCAGGTCATGATCCCAGGGTCCTGGGATCAAGCCCCACATTGGGCTCTCTGCTCTGCAGGAAGCCTGCTTCTCCCTCTCCCACTCCCCCTGCTTGTGTTCCCTCTCTCACTGTCTCTCTCTCTGTCAAATAAATAAATAAAATCTTTTAAAAAAGTGATCTTATTCTCTTTGATATTTATTAAATATTGACAACGTATCTAGTACTTGGCCTATTAGATTTTGCTTCCTTAAAAATACGAGGTATAATGTAAATCACACTTGAAAGGACTCAAAAAGCTCATTAATTTGAACTCCCCTAGTTTTGAGATTTTTTTTTTTTACTACCAATGAAAAGGTATAGCATGGGTTAAAGTATCTTATCTAAGAATAAAAAGAAAATATTTTCAGCATTTTAACTAACATCTCTGGGAAGTTTTTTAAACCATTTAAGTACTCCTTTTTTTTTTTTTTTTTAAAGATTTTATTTATTTATTTGAGAGAGAGAGAACGAGAGACAGAGAGCATGAGAGGGAGGAGGGTCAGAGGGAGAAGCAGACTCCCCGCCGAGCAGGGAGCCTGATGTGGGACTCGATCCCGGAACTCCAGGACCATGACCTGAGCCGAAGGCAGTCGCTTAACCAACTGAGCCACCCAGGCGCCCTTAAGTACTCCTTTAAGAGACCTATTTCTAAGAACCATACTTATGACTTCTTTGGATCAATTTTCCCAAAATGAACTGATATGCTAATTGAAAGCATTCTTATTTATTCACTAATCTAAGACCCTAAAAATTTTT
Organism: Phoca vitulina; assembly: GCF_004348235.1. NCBI lineage: Eukaryota > Metazoa > Chordata > Mammalia > Carnivora > Phocidae > Phoca > Phoca vitulina. The sequence continues at coordinate 214,830 of NW_022589756.1, forward strand.
CAAAAGCAGAACTCTTGCCTCTCAAAATAAAGGTGTCCCCAGGGCAAAGACTTAATCAAGGGCATGGGCTCTCAGAATGATTTGTCCAAGGAAAAATTTGCAATGGGTATGTCTATAAATTATTATTGAAATTCAAACTTTAAATGAACTTTATTTCAACAATCTGGCTTAAGTCCATGTGAGTTTAAAAGATAAGAATCTGATAGGATTCATCCACTTTTCTTTTTCTTTTTTTTGTTTTTAGTTTAAAATGACTACAATTTAATTTTTATTTGAGAGGAAACAACTTATAAAACAATGTTCTTGACTTTTGTTTCTGTGTTTAAACACATGGAGAAATAATATACTGAAAAGAACACTGGACTAGAAATTAGGAGACTTGGCTCCAGACTCCTCTCTGTCCCATATGCCCTTGGACAAATAATTTCATTTCCTCTGGGACTCAGTTTCCTTTTTTGGAAAATTATGGGTTTAGACTGGTTGAGGTCTCCATCAGTTCTAATATTCTATGACTTTATGTAGTTACCCATGGTATTGTTTCAGAAATCTGACTTCCTATCATATTTGAATACTTTGAAGGTTTGTCTTTTAGGCTTAAGTTTCCACTATTTCCTTCAAAATTCAGATTTAGATTAATCTCTGGATCTATCACTGAACATTTTCAAGATGGCATATTAATCCAAAGATTTGTAATATGCAGGTAAGCCTTAAGTCAAAATAGATAGTAAGATACCCAATATAGCATTTTAAAATTTGATTTTAAGCCAGAAAAAGTGATCTTTGAGCATCTAATCTAATCCTACTGAAACTATTAAGAGTTTTATTTCAAATATCTATAAGTTTGTTATTAAACAGATAAATAAATAAACAGGGAGGGAGGAGAGAGAGAAAGAGAGAGAGAGTGTGTGTTGAACTTTAAGCCCTGTGCTTACAGAAAGCAACGATGTTGACAAATTTTTCTGTATTGTGAGAAACAGCCAGCCACAAAGGCTCACCCTGTTCTTGCATATCCCCTTCCCTACTTCTTCATTACTCCCACTAAGTCTTACTATGAACTTTCTTGTTTACCTACCCCGATAAAACTCCAGACTCCCTTCTTTTCCTTTGAGACACTTCTCATTAATGAATGTTCTTTCTATTGTAATAGCCTGAATAAAATTATCTCCTTCATTGCGTGCTATCTTTTGTCTTTGACTGTAGATAGCAGGGAGTGCTGAACAATATGATGGAATGGGACACATGGTGCTATTCTAATTTAGGTGGTCAAGGAAGGTCTCTGTGAGGGAATGACATGTAAACTAAGACCTAAATAACAGGAGAGAGCAAAACATGGACAGAGCAAGGGGAAGAGCCCTCTAGGTGGGGTGTGGGAGGAGCTAATGCAAATATCCTAATGAAGGAACAAGATTGGTGTTTTCCAGAAGGGTGGAGCCGCAGAGTGGAGTAGGGTTACAGTACAATGGTACTAGAGAAGATTGAGAAAGAGAGTAGACAGAGAAATTATCCTGCAGTCTTTGTAGCACATGGTAATAATGTTAGATTTTATTCAAAATACAGTGGAAAGCACTGAGGTATTTAAGCAGAATAATAATATGATCTGATTTACCTTTTTAAAAAGATAATTTTTGCTGTTACATGGAAAATGAATTTTATATGGCAAAAGTAAAAGTGGGAAATTTGTAAGCCATTGCAATTGTCCAGTCAAGAGCTGATACTGTTTTGGTAGTGGTGGCTATGGGGAAAAGTAAATGAACATATTTAAGATATGTTTAGAGATAGAGATAATAGACCTTGCTACAGGATTATTGTGTGGTGGGGAATAAAGAACAAAGTGGAATAAAGAATGACTCTTAGATTTTTGTTTTTGGCTTGGGCAACTGGTTAGACACCAGTACTAGTGGGGTCCAAGAGTCTTCTGGGAGGAAGCTGATAAAGATTTATACCCAAATTCAGATATTGGGGGGGGGGGTCTTCTGAGGTAGGTACTAGACTTGCTGCTAGTAAAGGCATGTGAGAACTCAAGATAGTTGAAAAAATAAAAGAAATGTGGCTGTGTTTATACTCTAAATTGGTCAAGCAAATCATGTAGGTTAAAGTGCCTGTATTGAAAATAAATTTATCAGGTACCTACTAGGTACTAGTGCTTCCAGGAGTCTGTTCTTGATCATTTACTTTTCTAATTCTTTATACAGTCCCTGGGTGATCTCATCAACTCTCATGTCTTCACCTAACACATGTAATGCTAAATTTAATTGAAATCTTTATCTATAGTCAATGACCTTTCCTGTGCTGTGTGTGTGTGCGTGCACTGATGTGTGGGCTCATGCACATGCATGCACAAACCCATACAACTCTCCATTAGATATCTATTGAATGTCCTACAAGTATGTGAAATTAAACAGGACACACACAAAAATACATTATCTTCTCTTGAAATATTCTGTTATTCTTCATCCTGTGTTTGATAATTCAGTGAATGGTATCAAAGCACAGCCATTCATCTAGCCAGAAACTTGATTGTCATTCTGGATATTTCCTTATCTTATCTTCATTCACATCTAACTAAAACTCAATCACATTATTCACATTTCTTCATACCCTTTTCTGTGACTTCAGATTGTAGGGGAGAAAAATTCTTTATTCTCTTAGGGTCTTTAGGTAGGTCTGTGAAATAGACAACAGAGATTAAGAAAAGGCATACACATTTATTTGATGTTATAAGTTTTATGTGGCATGGGGTGGGTAAGTAGGTCTTCATAGAAAGAAGAGAAAAATTCCAAAGAAATGGCTAATCTTTGAGACTTTTATGCCATTTGAACAAAGTAGGATAAATTTAAAGAGAACTAACAAGACAAAGGAAAAGAACTTTGAGCTTCTAGGGATAATAAATTGCAGGAAGGCAAAAATATGGGAAACTAATGGTAGGTAAGAAGTAGTTAGTAAGGTTTGTTTGTGTAGACTCTTTCTCAGTGCCATCTCATCATTGGTCATAAGATTGTTAATTCCCTCCCTGGTTTAGGTAAGAGATGGGGGTACATCTTCACAAGAGGATTTTATTATATTGTTTTCAGGTAGATAGTAGGAAGGCAGAGAGCTCATCCTGTGCCCTTTTCCTCAATTGCCTTGAGTTCAAAATAATCCTTATGCCAGAGTGGCATATTTTGGGGTAACATATTCTGATTTCCTACAAGATCATGTAATTATTATCCCACACTTGAAATATAACAAGAGTATTCTAACTAGTTTCCTAGGCTCTAATAACCTCAATTCACTTTCTGTACCATAACCAGTGTAGCATATCTAACACATAATTATGATCATGCCACTCTCTAGACTTCCCTTTAAGGGAATCCCACTGCCTACAAGATAAAATCAAAACTCCATAGCCTGTCATATAAGGTCTTCCATGATTTGGGTACTGCCTAGGTCCTCCTCCTCATTTTATATCACCATAACTCTACAATTACACCATCTCAAACTCTTTCAAGTTTCTCTAACGGCATCCTGCTGCTTTGCTTCTCTTGCCTGGAAAGTCCTGACCCCTTGCCCACCATTGATCTGCTAAGTAGCTGCTCATCTTTCAAGATGCAGCCTAAGTATTACATTCTTGACAAAGTCCTTTCTGTTTACTGCCCATTGAATAATCTACCTCTTCCTTTATACTCCAACTCTATTCTGCACATATTTTAACTATAGCACTGCATATATCATTGCCCCTATTTAAAAGTATATCTTCCCCACTAGACTGTGTGCCCTTTGAGGACAAGGGAAATAACTTAGCTACATTTGTACCTTTAGCACATAGCTCAGTGCCTATTATGTAATAGTAGTTAGTAGAATTTTAGAAAATGATTCAGTAACTTTAGGAAAGGATGAATATCTGGATTGAAACTAGCGATCAAAACTGGAGATTCAATAGAGACAGTCATTTACTTCATGAAGACAAATCAGATAATGGACCTAAAGGCTAGAGAGAGAGAAAAATCATGGGAGAGTTATTATCAAAGAAATAACGCAAAAAATTTTGTAGTTGAAGGAAAACATAAGACTTCAAATTGAAAAAGCCTATTATGTGCCAAATAAGATAAAGGAAAAAGAACTACACCCTAAAACATCACTGCAAAATTTCCAAATCTAAAGCATTCAAAGACAATAAAAGGCCATCCATTTAACAATTTAGAGTTATAGTTAATGTATAGTTAACTGCCTACCCAGAATTCACAACTCCCTCCTAAGAGAACCCCGATACTCAGTTTTCTAGATTTCCATTTAGCTAATATGATTTAGGAGACAATGGCTCTACGTAGCTCCAGCATCAGGAACAGAGCCTTAATGGCATATGCCAATCTGAGTAAATCTTTCTGAATGACAGGTTCAAGAATGGTTAGAGGAGCAATAATCCAAGTCACAAAGGCAGTAGAAAAGATTTGCCTGGGTGATCTGGAAACATTTCTTATTCTTCTGGAAAAGCTTCCGGAAGTTACTCTTTATTTTAACTTGTCATAATGAGGAAAAAAGCACCTTCAAGTGAAGGTAGCTACCCTATATTCTTGAAAAACAACAACAAAAACAACAACAGCAACAAAAGCCCCAGATCCCTGAAAAGACATCTTACTTTGGATTTTCAGTTATTTAATTCAGTTTGAGTTGTGCTTTTTGTTCTTTGAGGCTGAAAGCACTGAATAGGTACATCCATAACAATAGAAAAATCAGACTGAATTAATAGGAAAAAAAAGTTAAGAACAAGGATGTATTTAGGAGGCATGGGTTTCTTCTAATGATAAAAAAAAAATGGACAATCAAACTCCAGAGAAGTAAAAATGACACAGGAAGGGCATGGTTTATATAAATAAGAAATTAATAAGTGGCATAATTTTGATCACTGTTGAGTTAGAACGAAGTGGAATTGATTTAAACTTAATTTAAGCTAAGTTCTGGGGCAATTATTTAAGTAACAATAGAAAACTGATACAGACTTTATTACTAGAAGTGAGGTGATGCCATAACATATACCTAAAGTGTGGGCATGGCATGGGAACTGGGGTGGAAGTTGCAAGGACTTTAAAAAGTGTTAGTGAAAACCTAAAGTGCCTTGAAGTGACTTTAGTCACTTTAGTGAAGTGACTTTAGTAGACCCTGGATAGCCCTGGATACTGGTGAGAGCTTAAAAGAAACTAATGAAAATGTTACTGAAAACAGGAATGAGAATCCTTGTTATGTAGTGACATAAAGTAGCAATAGTACTGCCTGAGATAATATGGAAAACAGAAAATCTCCCTAATAACCTGAATGATCTAATGAAGATTTCCAGACAGGGAGTTGATGTCATCTGGTTTCTTCTTACAGCTTATATTAAAATATCAGAGGAAAGAGATAAGCTAAAAAAATAACTTCTATACAGAAAGAAGCCAGGACTTGATGAAAGCAGGTTTTGAAATTTTCCAGCCTCTTGATGTGGAAAAAATGCTAAATTAAGATATGACTTCTAGGAAAAGATGCAAGCTTGATCACTGTCATGAAAACAGTTTCTAAAGGTAAAAACCCAGGGTTTGGCTCTAAAATCCTGTTAACACCCCAGAAAGATCTATGGTGATGTTTTAAGCAATAGAACTTTCTAAGAAGTTTAGGGTGCTGTCTCTCAACAGTGTTAGCTGAAGATCAAGATGAAGAACTTATGATAAAGAACCCCCTGAGGTGTGTGTGTATCTTCTGTCCAATGGAGTGAATCCCCAAAAAGAAAATTATATCAGAAAAAATATTGCTAGCTTGTATTGAAAGGGGTAGGAACCATATGGGAAAAAAAAGAAGGACCCACAAACTTACAGGCAGGAAGCAAGCAAAGAGATTATTCAGCTGGAAACACAATCTTATATGGAAAATATAGAATAATCCAAAGGATGGCTACAGTAGCCCAGGAGGCATATTGCCACAAGCCCTGGAGAATCATTCCAGGAAAAGAGTAGGACTAAGACAAGGAACTTTTAAGTCAAGAAAATTCCAACTGGATTTTGGAATTATATGGACCAATGATTACTTTACCCCCTTTTCAAATGAGTCTATTGTGATTATCCTATGTCTGTCATTGTATGTTGGATGTGTGGAGCAATAACTTGTCTCCTCAGTTCACAGTTCTTCAGATTAGCAGGAATTATACTCTAGAACTTGTACTCAAGTAACCACACCTACACCTATACCTGATTTAAATGGGAAGATCCTGGACTTCCAGCAGTCTATAAAGGGATAAGTCCTGTATAACATCTTGAGAAGGGTTAAGTGTTTTTGTTTGTTTGTTTCATGTAGGAGAGATATGAATCATGGGAGACCAGAAGAAAGACTGTGGAGGCAATTTCCAAGATGATCCCATTTCTGTTATCTTTGACCTTGACCTTGTGTCATCTTTAAACCAGGCTGACTTGTATAAATCAAGATGATATTGTAGAAATAATGGTGTGTGACTTTCAAGGACAGGCCATAGAACATGTGGAGGATTCTACCTGGCGTTTCCTTGGATCACTTGCTCTGGGGGGAGCTAATGTCCTGTAGTGAAGATAATTACATAGCCCTATGAAGCAGTCCACATGGCAAGGAACAAAGGTCTTCTGATAATAGCACCAACTCACCATCCATGTGAGTGAGCCATTTTGGAAGCAAATTCTCAAAGCCCTGGTTAAGTCTTTGCAGTTCCAGCTGACATCTTGATTACGATCTCATGAGCCAGGACCACTGAGATAATTTGCTTCTGAAGTCCTGACCCACAGAGACTGTGTGAGATAATAAATGTTTTTTTTTTTTTAAAGATTTTATTTATTTATTTGACAGAGACAGACACAGTGAGAGAGGGAACACAAGCAGTGGGAGTGAGAGAGGGAGAAGCAGGCCTCCCGCGGAGCATGGAGCCCGATGTGGGGCTCGATCCCAGGACCCTGGGATCATGACCTGAGCCGAAGGCAGATGCTTAACGACTGAGCCACCCAGGCGCCCCGATAATAAATGTTTATGGCTGTTGTAAGTCACTAAAATTTAGTGTAATTTGTTGCATAGCAATAAACAACTAATACAAGAATAATAAATAATAAGAATAACAAAGTAATCAATAAAAAACTAAATAAAGAAGGTAATGATATAGGGAGCATAGAGTGGGATGAGGGAACTGTGTATAAATGAACAAAATCCTCATTTGCCACAATAAAATATCAATTGATAATGTCTAAAATTAATAAACAAAGAAACAGCTGAGTAAAGGTATTGTTTAGAAATGTGAATATATAGTTATTAAACAACTAAAAATAAAAATAATTCAAAGTGGCCGCCTCTGAGGCAGAGAACTGTCATTTTTCATTTAAGTCCTCTGTTCCTGTTGATTTTTAAGCCAAATTTTATACTTTGATTTAATAAAAATTAAATAAGATGAAAATATCTGACATATTTGTTGGTATTTATGTTGATATATATATATGTATGTATATTAGATTTTATTTGATCCATTTTAGAGACTTTTATATATTTAGCTTTGTTTTAAACATGAGACAATTGAACAGGAATATGCCTCAGAATTCTTGTATCCAAATACATCAAAATTGTTCTTCAGTACTCTTGGGTAAAAATTTTAAAACTGGTCTGTCATACCTTCTATAGTGCAAAAGTTTGAATATTTATATAGGAACATTTTTAAAATTAACTACAAGCCTATCTTCCATATGTTGTAACTTCAGTAAAGGCAAATGTTTGATATAAACTCACCTATTAAAAGCAAGTGACTCAGCTATGACCAAAAAGAAAAATCCAACTTTGTACAGCATGCTTGAAAAATATTTAAAACAAAAGAATTCAGTCAAGCTGAGAATAGAAGTTGAAAAAGGCATATATGCAATTAAAAACAAAAAGCAGGGGCCCTTGGGTGGCTCAGTTGGTGAAGCCTCTGACTCTTGATTTCAGCTCAGGTCATGATCTCAGGGTCCTGAGATGGAACCTGTATCAGGCTCCATGCCCAATGGGAGTCTGCTTGAGATTCTCTCCCCCTCCCTCTGCTCCCCCGACTTGCTCACTAGCTTTCTCTAAAATAAATACATCTTAAAAAAACAAAAACAAAACAAAAAGCATAGTTGTAAGGTTAGTAGCAGACCAAATTATTTTCAGAGCCAAAACACTGAGACAAAGATGTCTTTTCATAATAAGATGCACAATCTAAAATAAAAATCCAATAGTTGCTAATATATCAAATAATAGAGAATCACTATTCACACAGCAAACTTCATAGGAAATTAAAAAATAGACTATCAAAGGCTTTGAATCACTTTCTAAACCTATGAATATTTGAGTGGTCAAAAGTTAGGTAATGGCATAAAATGCCTAAATAACAATGAGATGAAGCCAAAATAAGACAGATTCTGAAAAATAATAAAAATAATGTCTAAGGACAAACTGTGCCAAATATTAAGATATATTAAAAAACCACAAGTCATTAAAATAGTGTTGTCTGGTGCATGAAAAGACAGATCAATGGAGAAAAAATAGACTAAATACATATATAATTTTAGTGCATATGTGTATATATTTAATATGTACATATACATATATTATAAATTAACATTTCACGTCATTGAAAAAGAATTGATTATTTAACCAATGGTATTGGAACAACAGAGTAGCCTTCTGGGAAAATAATTGATCACTATTTCATATGTCACATCTAAATAAATTCCATAAGGTTTAAAAATTTAAACATAAAGAAAGTAAACACAAATCACAGAGTTAAATTCCCTAGCACCACAAGTCAATACTGAAGAGTCTAGTGAATTATTATAAAAGTGGGCAAAGATATGACCAGATAGTCACATGTTAAGAAATATGAATGGTTTTAAAATTTATGAAAAGATATTCAGACTCAGTCATAATAATAAAAATGCAAACTAAAATTACAATGAGGTGATTAAAAAAAGAAAGAAGAAAGAAAGTTTCATAAAAAATGGTGCCAGTGAGTGCACGGGGACTGACTCTCCACTGCAGGTGGGAGGGAGTACTGTTACAACTGTATCTTTCAGAATTGAAAATTGATATATATTTTAACCCAGCAATACTTTTAAGTGTTTATCCTACATAAAAATTCTTACATATGTGAAGTGGTAAATATACACAGATACTAATTACATTGTTGTTTGTAATAACAAAATATTGAAAATGAATTTAATATAGTGAAAAGCTAAATAAATTATGCTGTATCACTATATTGCTATATGTTGTCATTTCAAAGATGTAGCTTATCTATACTGACTTGGGAAGATCTAAAAATATATTAAGTGAAATAATTATGGAACAGTGTGTTTGTTACCACTTGTGTGGGGGGAAAATATAGAATCATGTAAGTTTTGTAATGCACTGACCATTTCTACTAGAACCCTCAGAAACTAGTGATAGTAACCGCTTCTGGTTCAGGGAGCTGGGTTGTTGAGGGACGGAGGTAGGAGAGAGACTACCTTTGCACTCTATCCACTCTTGCACCTTTTAAGTTTTTGCACATATGCATGAATTATTTATTATAAATAAATAAAAATAATTTAACATTATCTAATTTGAATATCTGTCTCTGAAAAAATACATTGATTTTAAATCAATTACCCAAATGAGATGTTCACACTGAAAATTATTTGGGTTGGAAAATGGAACATGGAGGAAATATTTATAGATTTGGCATTATTTCATCTGAGGAAGGAAAGTCTGGAGTAATTGTTTTCAATTTTGTGGACAGTAGTGGTGGAGAAAATAATGACAACCAGCTGTGTTTCATTTCTGCTGAGCCTGCAGCAAGGAGGAACTAGAATAGAATGGATGGAATTATAGAAAATAACACAGGCCCTGGGTCTAAGCTCCTAAACTATGTCAGCAGACCATGTTCTTCTAGGGGAGTTGCTTAATGGTCTCTTTATGATCCTCTCTGGGTATCATCTTCAATAAACACACAACAATTGTTTCCCTGACACAAGAGAGCTGGATGGGGTTATTGCAGGGCAGTGAAAGATGCGGAGTCTTACAGGTTACTGTGGGGCAACAGGAACTGGCAGGCCCGCTCTCCTGACTGGGAAAGACTCACACTTCTGATCCAGTCACAATGGCCTCCAGATGGAAGGCACAGTCCAGGCAGAGCATCACAGCATAGAGATTGGGATGCCTCTCTGGATGTTCTTCCAGTGAACTAGAGAGGATCTCCTATGGGAATGTTTGAGAGATGGAGACAGGACCAGTACTAGATGGGTGGAGACACTAAGGGAACACTCTCAAAAGGAGGGAAAGGAGTGAAGAAGAGCTGGCAGAACCATCAGAGAATTAACATGAAGGTAAAGTAAATCAACTTCTTGATATTTGGGGTTATTTCAGTTTTTTCCTATCAAAATACTGAAAAGAACTTTCATTTACTTTTAAATTCTTTAAAGGGTTACTTATTTCCCTGTTTTTTTGGCTTGCTTTTCTCTAAGTTTCTAGGCACACAGACTGCCTGGGTGTTTTGTCCTCTGCTTAGAATTCCAAAAAAAGAGTTCTGATGGGTCAGGGGCTTCTGCAGCCTCTTTGGGGATGATGAGGACAAGGCAGCTCCCTTCTGTCAGTGGAATAGGCTAAGATTATATGATGTGATTTAAGAGATGAAATCACCTTAAGGGAAATAAATATTTGCAGGGGGCATAGTTATTCTTCAGCTTAATAAATTATACTCTAGCAACAAAAATGTCCAGAGGTACTTTTAAATATAATTGTTTTTACAATAAAGAATTTAATGGTAAGAAAAATTAAAGCCAAATCTCAACATGAAAGCAGAGGAGTGTACGTAAACAGAAAGACACAACATGAAATCCCACAGGATTAATAAAAGTTAGCCAAAATTTAGTTCTATTTCTTACAGCCAAAATAAGACAGCTAAAATGCAAACACCCCTTGGAGAGGTTATTTACTGACTTGGATTGTGTAAGTGACCAAGAACAGATTTTTTTTTTTTTTTTTCTGGGAATTGGGTTTTATTTGAAGGGAGAAAAAAACACTAGTTTCCCAAAGACAATCAAGTCTGTCTAATATTCTGTCCCTCTTGTCTCCTGCTTCTCAGGATCCAATCACAGAAACTACTCTGGCTCCTATACTCCAACCTCTGCCTGAACCCCATCTGGGATGTATGTTAGCGGAAGGACTGGCTCAGGACAACACAGAGCAGTTTTGGTTTGGGGTTTTATTGAACTTTGTACTGCTCAAAATCTTTTCTTCCTTTGCAATGTAGTCTTTCTTAATCTTCATTTTTGTTAAGGCACAGTTCTAAGAATGATTCTTTGGTCAATGGGTGTAGAATCACGAGCCAGCAGAATGAGACAATTGCATGGTATACCTTTCCTGCCCCAATAATGCTTTTCAAAATGTGAATAAAATGAATGTTATAAGGTACTTTGAAGGGAAAAATAAGGGGAATAAAGAATGTCAAAGTCAGGAAACATGGATTCCAGTCTTGGCCCCTCTTCTATTTACTAGCCATGAAACTTTGGGCAAAGCATTTCATTTGTTTGTGACTTATTTTTAAAATCGGCAATAACACACTAACTGTCTAAAGATAGGAACAAATCTCTATAGGACCATTTATTTTTTTAAAATATTTATTTATTTATTTATTTATTTATTTATTTAGAGTGCAAGAGAGAGAGGGAGAGAACTAGAGGGGGTGGGCAGGAGAGAGAATCTCAAGCAGACTCCCTGCTCAGCAGGTAGATCCACGCAGTCCTTGATCCCATGACCCATGAGATCATAACCTGAACTGAAAGTAAGAGTCAGACTGAGCCACCCAGGCACCCCACTACAGGATCATTTAGGTTCTAATTCTGTAAGAGATGCAGTGAAAGGATGGTGTACAGCCAAGGACGACTGAGCAAACAGAAAGGGGAATGACTGTATGTATAAAATGGGCCTGGGTTGTTTTTAAAGCAAGCCAGCCTGTTTTCCAAGACCATGTTAGGACCAAGTAGAGATTTCAAATTCCTATTTGTGGGAGTCTTACCCTCATTGTGAAAATATTGCAATATACTTTAATCCACATTAATATAATTTTAAAAATTTAAAGTATATTTATATTTTTACTTTTGATTTTTTTGTAATTTGTTTTACTAATGACTAATGTTTTGGCACTCATGGTACATTCTCAGGAATTCTTGTAAAATTAAAAAACATTTAACTTGAAATTGTATTTAAATGTAATGAAACTTTTTATAAGTACTAAATTCAGTGTTTAATGAAGTTAACATGTATTTGTGGGCATTTTAATTAAATAGTTTTCTATTTGGATTTTGTAGCTTTGTCAGTATATTTTGAAGCCTGTAATATATTCTGTAGGTCTCACACCTTAACAAGTTGCAAGTCCCTAAGCACTATAGCTCTAGTGTCTTTTGAGCAAAGCAGTCCTCCAGCTGCCTGGTCTCATGGTAGCAATGGGTCAGAGTTGAGGCAAATGCTTTCTACCTCAGGGAAGTACCTCCCTGAACTGCTGATTTAGGGGATTCTACACACTGTCAGAGGCAGGAGTCTTCTTTTCACTAGCAGATTTTCATGCTGTGGTCTTGGAGCCTGACAAAGAAAGGGATGCAAAATCCAATCAGACATCATTTAATTTCTGTGAAATTTTTAGTCCAGACAAAAAGAAAATAAATTAACTAACAAACAAAAGTAAGATCCAACTAAGCCATGAGGGAAGTTGCTGTAACCTTCAGACTGGATGCTGATTGACTCAAATAAATTTGAAGATTTAGGATATAATATAAATAGGATAGTGGAATAAATAAATAGCATGATGGAATCCTAATTGAAAGAGATGAGCTTGGAATCCTATGATATAAAAGCCATAAAAAGGGGTCCAGCAGGTCATTTAATGGCTCAATGACTTTGTAGGTGTTCCAGTTATCTATTGTTGTATAAAAAAACTACCCTAAAACTTAGTGGCTAAAAAAAATGTGTTATTTTTATATTTCACAAATTTATATATAGGTTAAGAATTCAGATGGATTCCTCAGGGATGGTTTGATTTAGAAGCACAATATCTGGGACCCCAACTGGGGTGATGTAAATTGTTGTGGGCTGGGAAGGGTCAAGCTGACCAGGCATCCCTCTCTCTAGCCACATATGGCATCTGCCTGTGGCTAGTTTGGGCTTTCCTGAGGCATGGTGGACTGGTTGTCAAATTTCTTACACAGCAGCTGGCTTCCTTCAGAGTGAAAATTCAAAGAGATTGGGGGGAGCAACAAGATTTCATTTCTGTCATATTCTAGTAGTTACAAGCAAGTCACAGATTCTGAGAGGAGGGACTACACAAGGTTGTGGATTGCAAGAGGCATGGTTTATAGAGAGAGCCATCTTTGAAGAATGTCTACCATACCAGCTTTCTTATACTGCCTAAAAGGCTATGATTGGAGATAGCAAGCCCAATTTGCCTGGAATAGTCAAACTTTTAACCCTGGGAAGGCTTAGAATTGTATATATAGAGATAATAAATAAAATATTCTGTAATAAATCAGGGTTAAATTTAAGAATCATTTATATATTTGTGCTATGTTTAAGGGAATTTGTTATATTCCTATGTGTCTGACAGATTAGCTTTGTAATTCCAATTAAAAATGTGTTATAAAGTAATTTATGTTCATCTTGAGTTTTTAGGTGAAAAGGGTAAGAGTCCAAGTTAGTAAACAATAGTGGAATGTTTAAGGGAATTTAAGATTCACAGTATTTTTAAAGTTAATTTATTAGATTTAGGAGAGTGGCTAGGTAAAAAAGGTTTTGCTTTTTAGGTTTGACATTCCAGTGAGTCAAAAGAAATCAAGTACTTTAGGCTTATAAAAGAGGTTAAAATGTTTGTACAAATATAATTAAGTTGTATATAGGTTGATTATTTAGGATGTAATGTTCACTATAAACATTTGATAAATGATAATCAAAAGATTTCTTAAAATGATTGTGAAAATTTGTTGTACTTATAAATAGAATAATGAAAATAAACTTAAAACTTATGTACAACTAGGCTTAAAAAGAACTAGAAAAACCCAAAGACCACCCCCAAATTACTAGAACTCATACAACAATTCAGTAACGTGGCAGGATACAAAATCAATGCACAGAAATCAGTTGCATTTCTATACATGAACAATGTGACTGAAGAAAAATAAATTAAGGAATTGATTCCAATTACAATAGGACCAAAAACCATAAGATACCTAGAAATAAACCTAACCAAAGAGGTAAAGGACTTGTACTAGAAACTACAGAACACTTATGAAAGAAATTGAGGAAGACACAAAGATATGGAAAAATTATTCCATTCTCATGGATTGGAAGAATAACCATTGTTAAATAGTCTATCCTGCCCAGAGGAATCTAAGCATTCAATACAATCCCTATAAAAATAGCAGGGACATTTTTCACAGAGCTGGAACAAACAATCCTCAAGTTTGTATGGAACCAGAAAAGATCCAGAATCACCAGGGGGATGTTGAAAAAGAAAAGCAAAGCTGGGGGCATCACGATGCCTGACTTCAAGCTGTATTACAAAGCTGTGATCATCAAGACAGCATGGTACTGGCACAAAAACAGACACATAGATCAATGGAACAGAATAGAGAGCTCAGAAATGGACCCTCAACTCTATGGTTAACTAATCTTTGACAAAGCAGGAAAGAATATCCAATGGAAAAAAGACAGTCTCTTCAGTAAATGGTGCTGGGAAAATTGAACAGCCACATGCAGAAGGATGAAATGACCATTCTCTTACACCATACACAAAGATAAACTCAAAATGGATGAAAGACCTCAATGTGAGACAGGAATCCATTGAATCCTAGAGGAGAACTTACGCAGTAACCTCTTTGACATCGGCCACAGCAACTTCTTGCAAGACACATCCTAAAGGCAAGGGACACAAAAGCAAAATTGAACTACTGGGACTTCATCAAGATAAAAAGCTTCTGCACAGCAAAGGAAACAGTCCACAAAACTAAGAGACAGCCCACGGAATGGGAGAAGATATTTGCAAATGACTTTGCAGATAAAGGGCTGGCATCCAAGATCTATAGAGAACTTATCAAACTCAACACCCAAAAAACAAATAACCCAGTCAAAAAATGGGCAGAAGACATGAACACACATTTCTCCAAAGAAGACATACAAATGGCTAACAGACAGATGAAAAAATGTTCAACATCACTAGCCATCAGGGAAATACAAATCAAAACCACAATGAGATACCACCTTACACCAGTTAGAATGGCAAAAATTAATAAGACAGGGAACAACAAGTGTTGGTGAGGATGTGGAGAAAGGGGAAACCTCTTACACTGTTGGTAGGAATGCAAGCTGGTACAGCCACTCTGGAAAACAGTATGGATGTTGTTCAAGAAGTTAAAAATAGAGCTACTGTCTGAACCAGCAATTGCACTACTGGATATTTACCCCAAAGATACAGAGGTAGTGAAACAAAGGGGCACTTGCACCCCAATGTTCATGGCAGCCATATCCACAATATCTTTTAAAGACTGATACTCTTCAGAGGAATTTAAATCTAGATGAATTTCTAGTAAGGATGTTGCTGACTGGTCTATCATAGCTGCTAACTCAGGAAATGAAGAGGTAAACCCTGGTGTACTACTGTGACCAACTGTTCCCTCCCAGGGAATCCCGGAGGGCTGGACAAATCAAAAGCACAGCCCCTGGCCACACTCACAACACTGTTGCCAAACTTGGATAAGCTCAGTGCAAGAAAAGCCAATAACTCAAGAGATGAGCATTTGGAAAAGAATAAAGGAGAAATTTATTTTGGGTGCTGGCAGCCAGGGAAGGTGGCAGGTTCAACCTTAAAAACCCACCTCTCTGTCTACAAGATGGACAGAGTTTTATGAGGAAAGATTAAGGAAGTATATACAAGAGAGCAGGCAGAGAGTGGGTGATCATGGATGGGGGTTGGTATGTGTTCAGCCCATGATCAAGGACAGGGAAGAGGATGTGTGAGGTGTGATCTTCTCAGCTTTCCATTATGATCAGGGCTTTTCTGGTCTGGCATTGGGATGTTCCAGTTATTGCAATACAGCTTCATTAATGTCTCAATAAATTGTGATAAGAAATAAACACAATTGTTTTCAGTTAGAATGTGATCGTAACTATTTCTGGTTTTAACTATTGTGGTCTATAGTTGAACATGAGGGCTTGCTAAAAAGAAAAGTAGGAAATTTAAGGTTTTGTCTGAAAGGGGAGAAATAAAAATGCATTTCTCATTACATTTCATAGTGGCATTAAATGTAACATAATAGATCTCTACCGAAAAGTTTTGCTGGTGAGGAGTTGGAAAGTAGAAAGGCATAGTGTTGTTAAGAAAGCCTAAAGATATTGGGGTGACCTAAGATATTGGTAATGAAATAGATTGCCCTGAGACTCTGACAACCTCATTAGAATCAGAGGTGACAGGTAGAGATAAATCCTCTTAGCAGATTGTAAATTCCCACCAGTGTAAATTTTAAAATCCAGATTTTGATCCTTTTTAAAAAAATCTAATGGTGAGCTCTGGGATGTGACTGAGAATCAGCTGATCTCAGCAGTCAGTGGTGAATTGTCTCATAGGAAGGGAAAAAGTTGACTCTCTGGGGGTTCTGGGACCTTGGAGGATTATTTTGAAAATGTTCTTTTCTCTTAAGTGCAGGACAGTTATTCTTCCAATGGCCTGCTTTTTTTTTTTTTCTTTCACAATGTCTGCAAATGTTTAGAGGAAAATAGGAAGGGCTTTGAGTTGCTTTTAAAGCTATACTTTCATCTCTCTAAAGATTTAAGTTGCAGAGCAACAATTGTTGATTTTAACTTTTTTCCCCTGTTTTCCTAAAACCTATTCTCAAATAATTGAGTAACTGGCGGAGCAAGATGGCAGAGAAGTAGGAGACCTGGATTTCGCCTGGTCTCAGGAATTCAGCTGGATAGGGATCAAACCATTCTGAACACCTACGAACTCAACAGGAGATCGAAGAAAAGAATAGCAACAACTCTGAACAGAAAAGCGACCACTTTCTGGAAGGTAGGATGTGCAGAGAAGTGAATCTGAGGCAATATTCCGGGGGATTGGAGGGGGGGGGGGGGGGCCTCCATCAGCTGCTTCTGGCAAGTGATAGAGCCCTGGAACACAAAATCAGAATATTTAGAAGTCGATTCGCTGAGGGACGTTGCTCCAGTGGCTAAGCGGGCGCTGGAACCTTCTCAAGACAGTGTGGTCTCAGGACCTTTGGGATCACAGAAAGACCAGGGATGCCTGAGTGCGGCAGAGCTCCCAGGTATTGGAGCGGGGAAGCTGGCTGCAGAGACGAGCCAAGGCATGGGCTCTCAGCTTGGGTTTGTCATAAACTGTGATCCACGGCACAGTTGGGCCACTGCTCCTCCAGCAAGGACCCAACAAGTGACAGATCCAGGGAGACTCCCCTTCCTCCCCCGGGAGGAGTGGCATGGGAGCGCACCACAGGGATCTGCTGGGTTTGGAGACTCCACACTGAGTTGGGTGCCAGAGATAGAAATGCTCTGTCACAGGCCAGGTGAGCATGGAGTGCGGCCGGAGACAGGGGAGATGGGAGTGACTGACAGCTTTTCTCTGGGGCCGCACTGAGGAGTGGGGCCCCGAGTTCTTGGCTCCTCCGGGGCGGAGATTGGGAGGCTGCCATTTTCACTCTCATCCTCCAAAGCTGTACAGAAAGCTTGCAGGGAACAAAAGCTCCTGAGAACAAACCCGAGCAGATGACTTAGCCCGGACCTGCAAGGGCGGGGCAATTCCACCTCTGGCAAAGACATTTGGGAACCATGGCAACAGGCCCCTCCCCCAGAAGATCAGCAAGAACCGCCAGCCAAGACCAAGTTTACCAATCAATGAGAACGGCAGAACTCCAGAGCTAGGGGAATACTGCACATAGAATCCATGGCTTTTTTACCATGATTCTTTAGTCTTTCAAAGTTAATTTTTTTAACTTTTTTTAAAAATTTTTCTTTTTCCCTTTCTCAACCAATATCTTATCAATCCCTTTTTTAAAAAACATTTTTATTTTTCATTTTTAGAGTCATATTCTATCCCTTCATAGTAGTTACCCTTATTTTTGGCATATATATATAAGTTGTTCTCTCTTTAAAATTTTGAGATACAGTTTCTTCTAACAGATCAAAATATACCCTAAATCTCTAGTGTATGGGTTTGTTCTGCTCTCCTGCCTGATCACATTCTCTTCCCTTTTTTTTTTCTAAATCCTCTTCTTTCTTTTTTCAACCAACTTCTTACCTTATCAATTCCTTTTATAAATTTTTTTTATAATTTTCATCTTTACAGTCATATTCCATCCCTTCATTGTATCAACCCTTATTTTTGTACATATATAAGTTTTTCTTTCTTTAAAATTTTGGGAGGCACTTCATCTAACAGACCAAAATACACCCGAAATTTAGTGTGTGGCACTGATCTATGCACCAGCCTGATCGTATTTGATCATATTGTTTTTTTTGTTTTGTTCTGTTTTTGTTTGTTTTTATCTTTTTCTTTTTCTTTCTTTCCCTTTCTTTCCCCCTGGTTTCAGGTCTTTTCTGATTTGTTTAGAGTATATTTTCTGGGGACGTTGTTACCCTGTTAGCATTTTGTTCTCTCATTCATCTATTCTCCTATGGACAAAATGACAAGACGGAAAAAATCACCTCAACAAAAAGAACAAGAGGTAGTACCGACTGCCAGGGACCTACTCAATACGGACATTAGTATGATGTCGGACCTAGAGTTCAGAATCATGATTTTAAAGATACTAGCTGGGCTTGAAAAAAGCATGGAAGTTATTAGAGAAACACTTTCTGGAGAAATAAAGGAACTAAAATCTAACCAAGTCAAAATCAAAAAGGCTATTAATGAGGTACAATAAAAAATGGGGGTGTTAACTGCTAGGATAAATGAGGCAGAAGAGTGAATCAGTGAGATAGAAGACCAAATGATCGAAAATAAAGAAGCTGAGAAAAAGAGAGATAAACAAATACTGGATCACGAGGGCAGAATTCGAGAGATAAGCAATACCATAAGATGAAACAACATTAGAATAATTGGGATCCCAGAAGAAGAAGAAAGAGAGAGAGGGACAGAAGACATACTGGAGCAAATTATAGCAGAGAACTTCCTTAGTTTGTGGAAGGAAACAGGCATCAAAATCCAGGAGGCACAGAGAACCCTGCTCAAAATCATTAAAAATAGATCAACACCCAATACCCAATTACTAATAGTAAAACTTACGAGTCTCAGAGACAAAGAGAAAATCCAGAAAGCAGCTCAAGAGAGGAGATATGTAACCTACAATGGTAGAAACATCAGATTGGCAACAGACCTATCCACAGAGACCTGGCAGGCCAG
>NW_022589756.1:259231-312052 GCF_004348235.1 Phoca vitulina
CTGGCCTGCCAGGTCTCTGTGGATAGGTCTGTTGCCAATCTGATGTTCCTACCATTGTAGGTTACAGATCTCTTGTCCCGAGCTGCTTTCAGGATTTTCTCTTTGTCTCTGAGACTCATAAATTTTACTCGTAGGGGTCTGGGTGTTTACCTATTTTTATTGATTTTGAGCAGGGTTCTCTGTGCCTCCTGGACTTTGATGCCTTTTTCCTTCCCCAAATTAGGGAAGTTCTCTGCTATAATTTGCTCCAGTATACCTTCTGCCCCACTCTCTCTTTCTTCTTCTTCTGGGATCCCAATTATTCTAATATTGTTTTGTCTTATGGTATCACTTATCTCTCGAATTCTGCCCTCATGATCCAGTAGTTGTTTAACTCTCTTTCTCTGCTTCTTTATTTTCCGTCATTTGGTCTTCTGTCTCACTGATTCACTCTTCTGCCTCATTTATCCTAGCACTTAGAGCCTCCTTTTTTGATTGTACCTCATTAATAGCCTTTTTGATTTTGACTTGCTTAGATTTTAGTTCTTTTATTTCTCCAGAAATGGTTTCTCTAATATCTTCCCTGCATTTTAAAACCCAGCTAGTATCCTTAAAATCGTCATTCTGAACTCTAGTTCTGACATCTTACTAATGTCCATATTGATTAGGTCTCTGGCAGTCGCTACTGCCTCTTGTTCCTTTTTTTGAGGTGATTTTTTCCGTCTAGTCATTTTGTCCAGAGGAGACTAGATGAATGAGAGCACAAAATGCTAACAGGGTAACAAGAACCCCAGAAAAATATACACTGAACAAATCAGAAGAGACCTGAAACTGGGGGAAAAGAAAGGGAAAGAAAGAAAAAAGGAAAAAAGGAAAAAGATAAAAGAAAAAAATATGATCAAATATGATCAGGCTGGTGCATAGATCAGTGCCACACACTAGATTTTGGGCATATTTTGGTCTGTTAGAAGAAAGTGCCTCCCAAAATTTTAAAGAAAGAAAAACATATATGTACAAAAATAAGGGTAAATACAATGAAGGGATGGACTATGACTGTAAAAATGAAAATTATAAAAGATTTTTAAAAAGGAATTGATAAGAAGTTGGTTGAAAAAAGAAAGAAGAGGAATTAAAAAAAAAAGGGAGAGAATGTGATGAGGCAGGAGACTAGAATAAATCCATACACTAGAGATTTAGGGTATATTTTGGTCTGTTAGAAGAAACTGTATCCCAAATTTAAAAAAGATAACAACTTATATATATACACCAAAAATAAGGTTAACTACTATGAAGGGATAGAATATGACTCCAAAAATGAAAAATAAAAAAGATTTTTAAAAAAGGGATTGATAAGATGTTGGTTGAAAAAGGGAAAAGAAAAATTCAAAAGAAAAAAAGAAAAAGAGAAAAAAAGAAAATTAAAAAAATTAACTTTGAAAGACTAAAGAATCAGGGGGAAAAAAGCCATGAACTCTATTTGCTGTATTCCCCTAGCACTGGAGTTCTGCCGTTCTCATTGATCGGTAAACTTGGTCTTGGCTGGCTGTTCTTGCTGATCTCCTGGGGTAGGGGCCTGTTGCTGTGGTCCTCAGATGTCTTTGCCGGAGGCGGAATTGCCCCGCCCTTGCAGGTCCGGGCTAAGTCATCTGCTCAGGTTTGCTCTCAGGAGCTTTTGTTCCCTGCAAGCTTTCCGTACAGCTTTGGAGGATGAGAGTGAAAATGGCGCCCCCCCAATCTCCATCCCGGAGGAGCCAAGAACTCGGAGCCCCACTCCTCCATGTGCCCCAGAGAAAAGCAGGCAATCACTCTTTTCCCCCTGGTCTCTGGCTGCACTCCGTGCTCACCTAGCCTGTGACCGAGCATTTCTATCTCTGGCACAGGACCCTGTTTGGAGTCTCTAAACCCAGGAGATTCCTGTTGTGCACTCCTGTGCCACTCGTTCCGGGGGAGGAAGGGGAGTCTCCCCAGATCTGCTGCTTGTTGTGTCCCTGCTGGAAGAGCAGTGGCCCGACTGTGCCGCATATCATGGTTTATGGCAACCCCGAGCTGAGAGCCCGCTCCTTGGCTTCGTCTCTGCAGCTGGCTTCCCTGCTCCAATATCTGGGAGCTCTGCTGCACTCAGGTACCCCTGGTCTTTCTGTGACCCGACGGTCCTGAGACCACACTGTCCCAGTGAAGGTTCCACCCCCTGCTAGCTATTGGAGCGAGTCCCTCAGAGGAGCAGATTTCTAAATGTTCCGATTTTGTGCTCCGCTGCTCTATCACTTGCCAGTAGCAGCTGACAGAGGCCCCCTCCCCCGCCATCTATCTTCCCAAATATTGCCTTGGATTCACTTCTCTGCACGTCCTACCTTCCAGAAAGTGGTCGCCTTTCTGTTCAGAGAGTTGCTGCTATTCTTTTCTTCGATCTCCTGTTGAGTTCGCAGGTATTCAGAATGGTTTGATCCATATCTCCCTGAATTCCTGGGACCAGACGAAATTTAGGTCTCCTACTCCTCCGCCATCTTGCTCCTCCCCCTCCAGTTTTATCTTTTAACAGTGGTAAAACCAAAATGACATAGCTGAGCTCAAAAACCAGACAAACATTTCTAGGAGTTGGAAGTTGAGTAGTTAACAGGGCTATAGGGACTGGGCTGGAAACAGGTATCGTGGCCAGAATTGACAATCTGCCAGGAGAAGATGACTGAAAACAAGTCCTATTTGAGCAGAAAAGGTTGGGGTGAGGGGAGAGGGGCACTACACTGAGCCAAGCTTGTAGCTAAAAGTGAAAGGCTGTGGTGTCTGATTGCTGTTGCTAGGACTTCTAGTACTATGTTGAACAATAGTGGCAAGGGTGGGCATCCTTGACGTGTTCCTTATCTTAAGAGAAAGGCTCTCATCTTTTCCCCATTGAGGATGATATTTGCTGTGGGTTTTTCATAGATGGATTTTATGAACTTGAGGAATGTTCCCTCTATCCCTATACTTTGAAGAGTTTCAATTAGGAAAGAATGCTGTATTTTGTCAAATGCCTTTTCTGCATCAATTGAGAGGACCATATGGTTCTTCTCTCTCCTCTTATTAATGTGTTCTATCACATTGATTGATTTGTGAATGTTGAACCATCCTTGCATCCCAGAGATAAATCCCACTTTGTTGTGGTGAAAGATCCTTTTAATGTATTGTTGGATCCTATTAGCTAGGATTTTGTTGAGATTTTTGGAATCCATATTGATCAGGGATATTGGTCTGAAATTCTCCTTTTTGATGGGGTCTTTGCCTGGTTTGGGGATTAAGGTAATGCTGGCCTCATAGAATGAGTCTGGAAGCTTTCCTTCTGTTTCTATTTTGTGAAACAGCTTCAGGAGAATAGGTATTATTTCTTCTTTGAATGTTTGGTAGAATTCCCCAGGGAATCCATTAGGCCCTGGACTCTTGTTTTTTGGAGCTTTTTGATCACTGTTTCAATCTCGTTACTGGTTATTGGCCTATTCAGGTTGTGAATTTCTTCCTGTTTCAGTCTTGGCAGTTTATAGGTTTCCTGGAAGGCATCCATTTCTTCCACATTGCTCAATTTATTGGTATATAGTTGTTGATAATAATTTCTAATAATTGTTTCTATTTCCTTGGTGTTAGTCATGATCTCTTCCCTTTCATTCACAATTTTATTAATTTAGATACTTTCTCCTTTCTTTTGGATAAGTCTGGCCAGTGGCTTATCGATCTTATTAAGAACCAGCTTCTAGTTTTGTTGATCTTATCTACTGTGTTTCTGATTTCTAATTCATTGATCTCTGCTCTAATCTTAATTATTTCTCTTCTGATGCATGTCTTAGGCATCCTTTGTTGCTTTTTCTCTAGTTCTTTAAGGTGTAAAGTTAGTTGATGAATTCGGGATTTTTCTATTTTTTTGAGTGAGGCTTGGATGGCTATGTATTTCCCCCTTAGGACCGCCTTTGCAGTATCCCATAGGTTTTGGACCAATGTGTTTTCATCCTCATTGGTTTCCATGAATTGTTTAAGTTCTTCTTTGATTTCCTGGTTGACCCAAACATTCTTGAGCAGAGTGGTCTTTAGCTTCCAAGTGTTTGAATTTCTTCCAAATTTTTTCTTGTGAGTGAGTTCCAGTTTTAAAGCATTATGGTCTGCGAATATGCAGGGGATAATCTCAATCTTTTGGTATTGGTTGAGACCTGATTTGTGACCCAGTATGTGGTCTGTTCTGGAGAAAGTTCCATGTGTGCTCGAGAAGAATGAGTATTCTGTTGTTTCAGGGTGGAATGTTCTGTATATATCTATGAGGTCTATCTGGTCTAGTGTGTCATTCAAAGCTCTTGTTTCTTTGTTGAAATTCTGCTTAGATGGTCTGTCTATTGCTGAGAGTGGAATATTCAGGTCTCCTACAATTAACGTATTATTATCACATGACTACTTTGGTAAGCAGTTGGCTTATGTAGATGGCTGCTCCCATGTTGGGGGCATAGATATTTATAATTGTTAGATCTTCTTGTTGGATAGACCCTTTAAGAATGATATAGTGTCCTTCTGTGTCTCTAACTACAGTCTTTAGTTTAAAATCTAATTTGTCTCATAGAAGAATTGCTATCTCAGCTTTCTTTTGAGGTCCGTTGGCATGGAAGATGGATCTCCATCCCTTCACTTTCAGTCTGGATGTATCTTTAGGTTCAAAATGAGTCTCTTGTAGACAGCATATGGATGGGTCCTGTCTTTTTATCCAATCTGCAACCCTGTGCCATTTTATGGGAGCATTTAGGCCATTCACGTTGAGAGTGATTATTGAAATGTATGAATTTATTGTCATCATGTTGCCTGTGAAGTCTTTGTTTCTATAGGTAGTCCCTGTAAATTTCTGTTCTATATCACTCTTGGGGTCTTTCTCCTTTTATAGAACTCTCTTTAATATTTCTTGCAAGGCCGGCTTACTGGTCACATATTCTTTCAATTTCTGCCAGTCATGGAAGCTCTGCATCTCTCCATCCATTCTAAATGACAGCCTTGCCGGATAAAGTATTCTTGGCTACATGTTCTTCTCATTTAGTACCCTGAGTATATCTTGCCAGCCCTTTCTGGTTTGCCAGGTCTCTGTGGATAGGTCTGACATTATTCTGATGTTCCTCCCTCTGTACGTAAGGAATCTCTTCCCCCTAACTGTCCTTGGTTCTAAGATTTGTTAGTTTTATTATTACATGCCAGGGTGTTGGCCTGTTTTCCTTGGTCTTGGGAGGGGTCCTCTCTGCCTCTAGGAAATGAGTGTTTGTTTCATTCCCCAGATTAGGGAAGTTCTCAGCCATGATTTGCTCAAATATATCTTCTTGTCCTCTCTCTCTCCCCACCCCCTTAGGGATCCCAATAATGCTGATATTGGAACATTTCATGATGTCACTTATTTCTCTGATTCTGTTTTCATGGATTTTGAGTTGTTTCTCCTTGGCCTCCTCTTTATCCTTTTCTATCATTTGGTCTTCTATATCACTAATTCATTCTTCTGCCTCGCTTACCCTAGCTGTTAGATTATCTAGATTAGACTGGATCTCACTGATAGCATTTTTAAGTTCCGCGAGTTCAGCTTTCATTTCTGCCCTTAGAGACTCTATGTTGCCATTAATCAATTTCTCCATTCTAGCTATTGTCTTCACAACTGCTACCCTGAATTCGATTTCTGACATCTTGGTTTTATCTGTATCCATTTGTCAATCTGTGGCAGAAGTCACAGTCTCTGAGTCTTTCCTATTTTGGGGGTTCCTCCTCCTAGTCATTCTGTTGAGGGGTGGTTGAGTCCAAATTATTGACCACAACTCAAGCAAGATGCATCTGTTTTATAGGGACCTTAGGGTTGCCAGCCTCTTGTTCTCCCAGCCTGTCTTCTGGGGAAGAGGCCTGCCTTGTTGTTACTCAGGGAACCCTGTTTGGGCAGAGTTGCCCTGCCCCCTGTGGGGGGGATGGGCTCAGTGAAAATAGGTTTTTTGGGGCTTTTGTTCTCTGGCAGCTTTCCCTGGTGGCTTTCTGCATCTCTTCCGAGAGTCAGAGCAGAAGAGATCATTTCCAACCCTCTGCCTCAGAAAAGAGAGATCACAATCGTTCTTCAGTGAGCTCTCCAGGCCACACCATCTCTGTTTCTATCTGTGCTGCTATAAACTGCAGTGTCCTGAGTTGTGTGCCCCTCAGCAGGGCTCCCAGTCCTCACCTCCAGGTCGGGGCACAGGGGCACGTCTCTGCCCTTTGTGCTTCTAAAACCACCAGTTGCCCCCAGTTCCCATGCAAAGCCCTGCCACTTCAGGTTTCAGTCTGAGGGGGCTGCCCTAAAGTCCTTTCTCTGCTGCTACTGGTCTGCGAGTCTGTGCCCTGTTCCCAGTGTGGGAGGCTATCACTCACCAGTGGTGTAGGATCCCCATGTGTCCCTCCCCCTTCCATTTATCTTTGGTTATGTGCCTGCAGAATCACAGCTCCCTGCTTCATACCTTGAAACCAACTGCCTGCGATATTCTGTTTGTAGAGTTCCAGATATATCTTCTTACATCTCAGACTGATTTCGTGGGTGTTCAGAGTGGTCTGGTGGACATACAGCTCAATTCCGGGGACTGGTTAGAATAGGGTCCCCTACTCCTCTGCCATCTTTTCCTCCCCCCCTTTCATTCTCAATTATAATGTCTCAGATCCTATTAAATATCTTTTTCTGGATAGAAATACAAATTGGTAATTACCACTTTAAAAATAAATTTTTTAAAAGATTTTATTTAGAGAGAGAAAGAGAGCAAGAGAGCACAAGCAGGGAGAGTGGAAGAGAGAGAGGGAGAAGCTCCCTGCTCAGCAGGGAGACTGATGTGGGGCTTGATCCTAGAACCATAGGATCATGACCTGAGTCTAACAGAGATGTTTAACCTCATGAGCCATCCAGGCACCCTGGTAATTACCACTTCTTAAAAAACAATTTTATGCTTTCACTTTTTCACACTGCAATATCTCCAAAATCTGAAAGCATTCCAGAATTTCTTTTGGAGAACAGACACTTGTGATGCAAATTGTCCCTGACAGATCTTAAGAATCAAAACTAGAATAAATGTCAGAGGTGCAAAGAACTTCGTGAAGACAGGTTAAGAAATGCTGTATCACCCACGCTCTAATTGGCACCGGGACCAACATGAAGTGAAAAAATATGGAACATCAGCTTCTGAATTGAAAGAAGTAAAGACATTCTAAGAACATGTTAGCCCTTGACTTTTTTACATGTATAGAGTAATATATAATAAAAATTGACATCTATGGGGCACCTGGGTGGCTCAGTCATTAAGTGTCTGCCTTCAGCTCAGGTCATGATCCCAGGGTCCTGGGATGGAGCCCCACATAGGGCTCCCTGCTCGGCAGGAAGCCTGCTTCTCCCTCTACCACTCCCCCTGCTTGTGTTCCTGCTCTCACTATCTCTCTCTCTCTCAAATAAATAAACAATATCTTTTTAAAAAATTGACATCTAAGTCAAAGAGTTCTTTTTTGATAAGCATAAAATAAAAATTATTTGTGATAACAAAGCATAATAACAAGACTTAATTGGCAGTTTTATTTTCTTTAATTGGTACATAGAATGCCATAAAATTATACCCTCTAGTCAGTAACATCCTGGATTTCATAAAATATGATACATTGCTTTTATTTAATTCATAGTTCCTGACTAGGGATTTGTTCTGTGACACAACCTTTGATATTCCCATTATAAATCCAGGGCAGGAATGAGCTCCAAATTATCATTAAAAGATCTTGCTTGGAGGTCTAGAAGGCCAAATGGAAGCAGCCACAAACTTGTTAGACAGAAAGAGGTAAGCCCAAATTTACTTGGAGCAAAAGAGAGAAGAAAAACGTCTCCTACTCAAAATGAGCCTGTCACTCAACATCCCAAAACTCATGACATTTAATAAAATAAACAACAGACACAAAAATCAGAAAAGGAATTCTCTCCAGTTGGAATTCTGTTTGTAGAGCAATATGGAAAATAGTTAAAAGTAAAGATGTTTGTGATGTTCGAAGAGATAAGTGAAGATGCAAGTTGCATTAAAAATAAGCAATTATATTTAAAGGCAGCAGCTAAAAAAAGAATGATATAATAAAAAATCATAGGGCAAAAAAAGAGAGAGAGAGAGAGAGAGAGAAGCAAACCAAGAAAGAGACGTAACTATAGAGAACAAATTGATGGTTACCAGAGGGGAGGTGGGTGGCGGAATGAGTGAAATAGGTGATGGGGCTTAAGGAGTGCACTTGTGATGAGCACCAGGTATTACATGGAAGTGTTGAATCACTAAACTGTATACCTTAAACTAATATTACACTGTATGTTAACTAACTGGAATTTAAATAAAAACAAAAACAATTTTAAAATTTTTTTGAAGTATGTTTTCTCATTATTTTATTTTTTAAAATGTTTTTATTTAAATAGAGTTAGCTAACATACAGTATTATATTAGTTTCAGGTATACAATATAGTGATTCAACACTTCCATATATCACCTGCTGCTCATCATGATAAGTTCACTTCTTAATCCCCATCACCTATTTATTCCATCTCCCTAGGCCCCTCCTCTCTAGAAACCATCATTTTTTGAAATTTATAATTAAGATTCTGTTACTTGATTTGTCTCTCCCTCCCTCTCTTTTTTCCCCCTTTGCTTGTTTGTTTCTTAAATTACACATTTGAGGAAAATCACATGGTATTTGCCTTTCTCTGACTGACTTATTTTGCTTAGCATAATACTCTGTAGATCTATCCATGTCATTGCAAATGGCAAGATTGCATTCTTTTTTATGGCTGGATAATATTCCATTGCATGTATGTACCACATCTTCTTTATCCATTCACCAATTGATGGATACTGGGGCTGCTGCCTTTACTTGGCTATTGTTAAGTAATGCTGCTATAAACATAGGGGTATATGTATCCCTTTGAATTAGTGTTTTTGTATTCTTTGGATAAATACCCAGTAGATCAATTGCTGGATTGTAGGTTTGTTCTATTTTTAACACATTGAGAAAACTCCATATAGTTTTCCAGAGTGGCTGCACCAGTTTACATTCCCACCAACAGTATAAGAGAGTTCCCCTTCACATCCTCACCAATGCCTGTTGTTTCCTGTGTTGTTAATTTTAGCCATGTTGACTGGTGTGCAATGATATCTCATTGTAGTTTTGATTTGTATTTCCATGATGGTAAGTGATGATGAACATCTTTTCATGTGTCTGTTGGCCATCTAGACATCTTCTTTGGAGAAATGTCTGTTCATGTCTTCTGTCCATTTATTAATTGGATTATTTGTTTTGGGTGTTGAGTTTTATTGAATACTGACCCTTTATTGGATATGTCATTTACAAATATCTTCTCCCATTCAGTAGATTGCCTTTTAGTTTGGTTGATTGTATCGTCTCTTGCTTTTTATTTTAATGTAGTTGCATTAGTTTATTTTTGCTTTTGTTTCCCTTGCCTCAGGAGATAGATCTAGAAAAAAGTTGCTACTTTGATGATGTCAAAGAAGTTACTGCCAATGTTCTCGTCTAGGATTTTGATGGTTTCCTGTCTCACATTTAGGTGTTTCACCAACCATTTTGAGTTTATTTCTGTGTATGGTGTAAGAAAGTGGTCAGTTTCATTCTTTTGCATGTTGTTGTCCAGTTTTCTCAACACCATTTATCAAAGAGGCTGTCCTTTTCCCATTGAATATTCTTTCCTGTGTTGTTGAAGATTACTTGACTATTCTAGGTCATTCACTTCTGGGTTTTCTAATTTGTTCCACTGATCTATGTGTCTATTTTCATGTCCATACCATACTGTTTTGATTATTATGGTTTTGTAATATAACTTGAAGTCTGGAATTGTGATGCCTCCAGCTGGGTTTTCTTTTTCAAAATTGTTTTCCCTATTAAGGTTCTTTTGTGGTTCCATACAAATTTTAGGATTGTTTGTTCTAGTTCTGAGAAAAATGCTGTTGGTATTTTGATAGGGATTGCATTAAATGTGTGGATTGCTTTGGTTAGTATAGACATTTTAACTATATTTGTTCTTCCAATCCATGAACATGGAATGTCTTTCCATTTCTTTGTGTCATCTTCAATTTCTTTCATTAGTGTTTTATAGTTTTCAGAGTACAGGTCTTTCTCCTCTTTGGTTCAGTTTATTCCTAATATCTTATTATTTTTGGTGCAATTGTAAATGGAAATGTTTTCTTAATTTCTCTTTCTGCTGTTTTATTATTAGTGTATAGAAATGCAACAGATTTCTGCACATTGATTTTGTATCCTGCAACTTTACTGAATTCATTTATCAGTTTTAGCAGTTTTTTGGTGAAGTCTTTTGGGTTTTCTAGACATAGTATCATGTCATCGGCAAACAGTGAAAGTTCTGCTTCTTCCTTACCAATTTGGATGCATTTTATCTCTTTTTGTTGTCCAATAAATGTGGCTAGGACTCTAAATACTATGTTAAATAAAAGTGGTGAGACCGGACATCCTTGTTTTGTTTCTGACCTTAGGGGAAAATCTCTCAGTTTTTCCCCATTGAATATGATGTTCATTGTGGGTTTTTCATCTATGGCCTTTATTATGTTGAGGTATGTTCCCTCTAAACCTACTTTGTTGAGTTTTTTTTTTTTTTTTTATGAATGGTTGTTGTACTTTGTCAAATGCTTTCTTTTCATCTATTGAAATGATCATATGATTCCTACCTTTTCTTTTATTAATGTGATGTATCACATTGATTAATTTGTGAATATTGAACCACCTTTACAAACCAGGAATAAATTGCACTTGACAGTGGTGAATGATTTTTTAAAATTTATTGTTAAATTCAGTTTGCTAGTATTTTGTTGAGGATTTTTGATTGTATGTGCATCAGAGATATTGGCCTGTAGTTCTCTTTTCTTGTGGTGTCTTTATCTGGTTTTAGTATCAGGGTAATGCTGGCCTCATAGACTGAATTTGGAAGTTTTCCTCCCTTTTCTAGTTTTTAGAGCCTTTTGAGAAGAATAGGAATTAATTTTTCTTTAAATGTTTGGTAGAATTTGCCTGTGAAGCCATCTGGTCCTAGACTTTTTTGTTGTTGTTTTTGGGAGTTTTTTGATTACTGATTCAATTTCTTTACTGGTTATCAGTCTGTGCAAAGTTTATATTTCTTCCTGCTTTGGTTTTTGGAGGTTATATTTCTAGGAATTTATCCATTTCTTCCAGGTTGCCCAATTTGTTGGCATATAGTTCTTCATAATCATCTTTTATAATTGTATTTCTGTAGTTTTGGTTGTTATTTCTCTTCTTTCATTTGTCATTTTATTTCCTTGAGTCTTTTTTTTTTTTCTTGATAAGTCTGGCTAGAGGCTTATCAATTTTATTGATTTTTTTCAAAGAACCAGCCCCTGGTTTCATTGATGTGTTCTATTGTTTTTTTATGGGTTTTGTTTGTTTGTTTTTTAGTTTCTATATCATTTATTTCTGCTCTAATCTATATTATTTCTTTCTGTTGGTTTTAGGTTTTGTTTATTCTTCTTTTTCTATCTCCTTTAGGTATAAGTTTAAGTTGTTTGAGATTTTTCTTGCTTCTTGAGGTAGGCCTGTATTGCTATATACTTCCCTCTTAGAACTGCTTTTCCTGCATCCCAAAGGTTTTGGACCATTGCATTTTCATTTTTATTTGTTTCTATGTAATTTTTTATTGTTTTATTTCTGGCTGACCCATTCATTGTTTAGTAGCATATTATTTAATCTTCATGTATTTGTGGTCTTTCCAGATTTTTTCCTTTAGTTGGCTTCTAGTTTCATAGGTTTGTGGTCAGAAAAGATGCAAGGTATGACTTCAATCTTTTTTAATTTGTTGAGGCTGTTTTGTGGCCTAATATGTGATCTGTTCTGGAGATGTCCCATTTGCACCTGAAAAGAATGTGTATTCTGCTGTCCTAGAATGGAATATTCTGAATATATCTGTTAAATCCATCTGTTTCAGTGTGTCATTCAAAGTCATTGTTTCTTTGTTGATATTCGGTTTAGATGATCTGTCTATTGATGTAAGTGGGGTGGTAAAGTCCCCTACTATTATATTAATTCCTTTATATTTGTTATTAATTGATTTATATATTTGGGTGCTCCCATGTTGTGTGCATAAATATTTATAATTGTTATATCTTCTTGTTGGATTGTCCCCTTTATTATTATATAGTGTCCTTTATCTCTTGTAAGAGTCTTTATTTTAAAATCTATTTTGTCTTATATAAGTATTACTACTCAGTTTTTTTTTTCATCTATTTGCATGATAGATATTTCTCCATCCCCTCACTTTCAATTTGTGGGTGTCTTTAGGTCTAAAATGAGTCTCTTATAGACATCTTATAGATAGTCCTTGTCTTTTTTTTTTAAATCCATTCTGTCACCCTATGTGTTTTGATTGGAGTGTTTAGTTCATTTACATTCAAATTATTGAGAGAGATGTATACAACTGTCTTCTTTTGTCTTGCTGCTTTTAAGGTTTTTTCTTTTCCAGGGATGCCTGGGTGGTTTAGTCGGTTAAGTGTCTGCCTTCAGCTCAGGTCATGATCCCAGGGTCCTGGGATTGAGTTCCGCATCAGGCTCCCCGCTCAGTGGGGTGTCTGCTTCTCCCTCAGCCTGCGGCTCCTTCTGCTTGTGCTCTCTGTCTGTCTCTCTCTGACAAATAAATAAAATAAGAAAAAAGATTTTTCTTTATCACTATATTTTGCCATTTTAATTACCATGTATCTTGGTGTGGATCTGCTTTTGTTAATTTTGTTGAAGGTTTTCTGTGCCTCCTGGATCTGGATATCTGTTTCCTTCCCCAGATTAGGGAAATTTCAGCTATTATTTCTTCAAATAGATTTTCTCCTCCTTTACTTTCTCTTCTTCTTCTGGGACTCCTATAACACTAATGTTTTTACCTTTGATGGGGCAACTGAGTTCCCTAAGTCTATTCTCATTTGCATAATTCTTTTTTCTCTCTTTTGTTTAGCTTGATTATTTTCCATTACTCCTTCTTCTAGGTCACTAATTCATTCCTGTGCTTTTTCCACCCTATTGTTTGTTCCATCAGGTGTG
Source organism: Phoca vitulina (assembly GCF_004348235.1). Lineage (NCBI taxonomy): Eukaryota > Metazoa > Chordata > Mammalia > Carnivora > Phocidae > Phoca > Phoca vitulina. Next base: position 272,276 of record NW_022589756.1, read on the forward strand.
TTTCTCATTTCATTTATTGAGCTCTTTTATCTCTGCTGCTATTCCTTATCTCTGTGTTAAGGGTCTCACTCATGTTATCCACTCTTTTCTCAAGTTCAGTGAGTATCCTTATTATCATTGAATTAAATTCACTATCAGCCATGTTACTTATGTCTGTTTTGCTTAGATATTAAGATGTGGCCTCATCCTGTTCTTTCACTGGGGATAAATTTCTCTGTCTCCTCATTTTATCTTCCTCTCTGTGTCTTTTTCTCTGTTAAGAAAGTCAGCTATGTCTTCTGCTCTTAAAAGTATTGACTTTATGAAGAGGAGTTCCTGGAGTGCCCTGCCTGAAGTAAACCCTTGTTCACCAGATCCTGGCACTTCAGGAAAGTATCCTTCAGGAAAATGTATGTTTTTTATGCCCTGCTTTTTTGTCTGAGTCACTTTTCCTTTCAGTGCAATTGTCTGCAATGATTCTCTGCCTGTTGTGGGCTGTATTTGCTGTTTGTGTTGTTAGTGGGCTCCAGGGAGGCCAGCTCTGAGGGGGTGTGTTCACTGGGTAACTTGGGAGTTGGGCAACAGTGTTAGCAAAATTTGTGCTGGGCCACTAGTCTTATGCAGCACTGTGGTGCTGTGGACTGTGCACAGGGATAGCCAGGGGTACAAGGTTGGGTGCAGAAATGGCTGGGCCCTGCTAGGTGAGAAATGGTGGCTGGGCACTGCACAGAGGCTGGGTGCAGTGTGACAGCTGGGTGCAACATGCCATGGCAGCAGTGCACTTGGTGGCTGGGCATGGCACGTGGAGGCAGCTATGCACCTGGTGGTTGGGCACCATGTGTATACAGCTTTACTAAAATTTGCTCCGAGCCCAGAGATGGAGCTAGCAGGCTTGGAGTGGGTGAGAACTCAGGAGAACTTGTGGGTGTGGCATGCAGCTTGCAGGTTAGGTAGCAAGTGTCTGTACAATCCCGCCTCCTGCAGATGGCCCTTTGTTTATACTAGGGGGCAGGGGAGGAAAATGGTGCCTGTGATCTTCCTCATTTTTGGAGAAGTCCCCTAATATACTCTGTAATCACTATGAACAAATCTGTTTCCCACTTGCCCCCAGCATTGTAAAAAACTGCCGTTTTTATGTTGTCTATCTGTGCAGGCTGCTGTCTCTTTAAGGGTGGCAACCCAGCTATCACTCACCCTCCCCTCTAGCCCAATGTTGAGTCAGCCCACTTTTAAAACTCCAGGCTCCAAGTCTCACTGGTTATACAAACTCAAAGAATTCAGCGTCTCTGGTTTTCAAAGCCGTACTTCATGGGGATTAGTCTTCCCCATGTGAGCTCCCTGGTGTGAAGACCTGTTTCTCTGTGTGCACAGCTCCCTCCCTCCTACAGGCAGCCACCCTCTACCTTTCTGACTGTACTAACCTTTCAGATGAAGCTTCTTCTCTAAATTTAATTGTGGACTGTTTTCTGTCAGTCTTTTGATCTCTCTCTGGTTTATTGACTTGGATGTGAGTGATATCTAGTTGTAAATGTGGGATGGGGTGAGATTAGGGTCCTCCTACTCTTCCCATGTTCCCTAAATTTTTTGAAATAAATTTAGATATTAATAGAACAATATCAATAAAAGTTAGTATTTATTGAGCTTTACCATGTATGCTAAGAACTATTTTAAGTGCTCTACATGTATTGGCTCTCCCAATATTCATAATTACTACAAAGTAAGTACTATTATCCACATTTTACAGATAAGGAAAATGAACTCCAGAGAAGCTAGTAATTTGTTTAATCCCAGTTAGCTAATGAATGGTAGAAGTGGAATTGAACCTAGACAGATTGGAAGCAGAACCCTAGCACTTAAACACTCCCTAATTCTGCATAAATCTTGAATGGACTGTTGAAAAGAGAACTTTTAAATTGGAAGATTAGCGATCTGAAATAAATTTAAACAGAATTTAACACAAAATTCTGTTTAGTACAAAATTCACAAAGATATAAACAAAGAAATAGCAGGTATAAGACATACAGTATAAATAGAGAGGGCCCAACATTTGTCTATTTAAAGCTCTGGAAGAACAATATTAAAAAAATGGTTAAATTGGGGAACCTGGGTGGCTTAGTTGGTTAAGCGGCTGCCTTCAGCTCAGTTCATGATCTCAGGGTCCTTGGATCAAGCCCCTGCTCAGTGGGGAGGTTGCTTTTTCTTCTCCCTCTGCCACTCCCCCTGCTTGTGCTCTTTCTCACTCTCTCTCTGTCAAATAAATAAATAAAATCTTTAAAAATTGGTTAAATCAAAAGACCATATTTGGAGAAATCATTGAGAAGAATTTACCAAAATTAAATGAAGATATAAATCTTGAATGGACTGCTAAAGAGAGAATTTTTGAATTAGAAAATTAGAGAAATGAAAGAAATTAAAACAAAACTTAACAATGTGCCAGAAACAAAGGACATGTCACCCATGAAGAATTGGACATAGAACATACTTCTCACCAGCTACAATAGATGACAATGGAGTAATATTTTAAAGTGTTGAAGGAATATAATATTCAACAGGATTTTGTGCTCAGTAAATATGACGGACAAGAGAATTAATCAGCCATAGATCCTTGCTAACATATCTACAAAATATCAGCAAGAAAAAAGTGAACCCAGGTACAAGAAACAATAGTAACACAAATTGACAACAAATGACAATTTAATTAACTACTGAATAAAAGAATGTGTTATTTTAGGCTAAAATTAACAACACAAGAAACAATAGGTATTGGCAAAGATGTGGAGAAAGGGGAACCTTCTTACACTGTTGGTGGGAATGCAAACTGGTGCAGCCACTCTGGAAAACAGTATGGAGTTTCCTCGAAAAGTAAAAAATAGAACTACTCTACAATCCAGCAATTACACTACTAGGTATTTACCCAAAGAATACAAATTATTAATTCAAAGGGATACATGGATCCTGATGTTTATAGCAACATTATCTACAATAGTCAAATTATGGTAAGAGCCGAAATGTCCATCAACTGATGAATGGATAAGGAATAGTATACATATACAATGGAATATTATTCAGCCACAAAGAAGAATGAAATCTTGCCATTTGCAAAGATGTGGATGGGCTAGAGGGTATTATGCTAAGCAAAATAAATCAGTCAGAGAAAGACAAATACCGTATGAGTTCACTCATATGTAGAAATTAAGAAACACAATGAATGCGGGGTGGGGAGAGGCAAACCAAGAAACAGACTCTTAACTATAGAAAACAAACTGATGGTTACCAAAGGTGGGGTGGATGGATTAAATAGGTGATGGGGATTAAGGAGTGCACTTGTGATGAGCACCCAGGGTTGTATGGAAGTGTTGAATCACTAAATTGTACACCTGAAACTAATATTACACATATTTTAACTAACTAAAATTTGAATAAAAACTTAAAAATGTTTTATTTTTTAAAAAATGAGTAGAAATAAAAGCATGTAATGAAAATCAGATGGGAGCCCCATGTCAGACACCTTGCTTCACAGGGAGTCTGGTTCTCCCTCTCCCTCTGACCATCCCCCCGCTCATAAATGAAAAATGTTTAAAAAAAAATCAGATGAGGAGGGGCACCTGGGTGGCTCATTCAGTTAAGTGTCTGCCTTTGGCTCAGGTCATGATCAGGTCCAGGGATCCAGCCCCACATTGGGCTCCCTGCTCAGCAGGAAGTCTGCTTCTCCTTCTAGCTCTCCCCCTCCCCCTGCTTGTGCACTCTCTCTCTAATAAATAAAATCTGTAAAAAATTTCAGATGGGGAAGTATTCTAATGGTAAAGTGCTCCAAGGTCCTTGCTATAGTCAGCTTTATATTTTGTTAGAACAATAATAGCTGAACATTTGTATATTATAAATTTAAGCATAGCCCCTGTAGTGGGCTGAAAATGTCTTCTAAGATGTCTATGTCTTAATTCTTGAAATTTATGAAAATTGTCTTATATGGCAAAGACTTTGCAAATGTGATTAAGTTAAAGATCTTGAGATGAGGAGATTATCCTGGATTATCTGTCTGTGCTCTAAAGACAATCACAAGTGTCTTTATAAGAGAGAGGCAGAGGGAGATTTGATGACAAACTGAAGAGGATAAGGCAATGAAGGCAATGGAGGCAGAGATTGGAGTGCTATGGCCACAAATGAGGGAATTCTGGCAGCCACCAGAAGTTGAAAGAGGCAAGGAAGGGATTCCCTTAGAACCTCTGTAGAGAGCTCAACCCTGCTTGCAACTTGGTTTCAGACTTCTGGATTCTAGAACTGTGAAAGAGTAAATTTCTGTTGTTTTAAGCCACAAAATTTGTAGTGATTTGCTACAACAGCCACAAGAAACAAATATAAATACTAAATTAAAAGTAATAAAAACCAAAATATCTTTCCCTAGTTTTAAAACAAAAGAGGCCCATGCACAATAGCGGCAACAATTACAATGTGCCAATGAGTAATGCTGGCAGATACACAGATATGGAAGACCTCAACTGAGAAAATTTCAAAATATTATTAATTGCATTCTAGGATGGGAGGAGGAGGGACAGAAGAAAATGAAGGAAATAAAGTCAGGTCTTGAGATTATCTGTAAGGTTTTAAAACTTTCAAAAAATATCTGAAGAAAATATGGCAAAATGTTGAGTCTTTTAAATTCAGTTGTGGGTGTTATTCTCTGTTCTTGTTTTTATATTTGAAATATTTTACAATAAAAACTAAAAAATAAAATACCATGAGTCTCTATTATATAAAATGGAAAGAGAGTTCAAAAGATAGGGTTGTGTCTTCCTGCTTGATTTTTTTTTTTTTTTATGAAATCTTGGAAGCTGTTGACAGAAATAGTTTAGCATGACCTTGATATAGTCAAGGGCACTGAGATCTGGACAATGACCATGATGGAGTTTGGCAAAGATGGAACCAATAATCCCCAAGTATGAGGGAAGGTGGATATGCTCAACCTGAGGTATCATGTGTTCCTCTCTGTTTAGAAGAGATTCCAAAGCATGACTCAAACAATCGCAACAATTGTTTTCCTTGTTTATTTGTTTGCTTTTTATTTTTTTCTTGTCATAAATCATTTTATTGATTAAACCAAAATCAATGATTATAAAAATTATACGTCATCATTTGACCCCAAAGTGCAAGTGTGAAAACAAGTCCATATATACCAATACATGAAATAGCATAAAATAAGAAAATATTTTTCTTATTTATTTATTTATTATTTTATTTTTTAAATTTAATTTAATTTAATTTTATTATGTTATGTTAGTCACCATACAGTACATCATTAGTTTTTGATGTAGTGTTCCATGATTCATTGTTTGCATATAATACCCAGTGCTCCATGCAATATGTGCCCTCCTTAATACCCATCACTGGGCTAACCAATCCCCCCAAACCCCTCCACTCTAAAACCCTCAGTTTGTTTCTCAGAGTCCATAGTCTCTCATGGTTCACCTTCCCCTCCGATTTCCCCCTTTCATTTTTCCCTTCCTTCTAATTTGCTTGCTTTTTAAAAATTACACTTATTTTTCAGATAACTTAGAGGAGATAAAGATATGACCTGAACTATAGTAACAGCCAGATATGTGAGGATGAAAAATCCAACTCCAAATCAATTAGAGGTTGCATGACATGGAGGGAAAATCTGAACCAGAGTCAGGAAATCTGGTTCTAAATCTCAGTCTACAGCTAGCCAACTGTGAGGCATCTACAGTTTGTATCATCCCATAAGTTGGGAAAATAAAAACAACCTCTAAGTTCATTTTTTACATTATCATGCTATAGCTGCTTTTCAGTGTTTTTGTGTTTTTTCATACATGTTGTTCAAGCATCAACTGTAACCATTAGAGTTTCAGCTGAGCAGTTAGCTTCCCAGCTACAAATTGCCTTTCTCAGCCTCCTTTATGTCTAGATGTAGGATCTGGCCAATGGGTGCAAGTGGAAGTTTCTAGGTCTGATCCTTTAAAAAGAGAAATTACATGTACTTTACTCTCTCTTTCCCCTTCCTACAAGCTGAAATTCAGATGTGATGCTAGTAAGGCAGCTTTGACTTTGTGAGGAACAAATACTTGAGGATGACAATGCTAGAATAACAGGATAAAAGGAACTTAGGTCCCTGGATGTCTTTATGGAGCAGAACCACTCTCCCATAATGGCAGACTTCACCTTTGGACTTTTATGTGAAAGAAAAAATAAAATCCATCTTGTTTAGTTGTAGCTTAACCAGTGCTTGGATTAATGCAGTGATTAAAAAGGAGCTTCAGATTTTAATAGAAGTCCCAGAGGAGATGGGAACTTTTATCAAGGGTCTGTGACTACTACTAGTATTACAGGAACAAATACTAGCTTGAATCTAAATATGAGAAAATGATAGAAAAAAATCCACATAGAAAGAGACATTCTGCAAAAAAAATGACTGGATTCTTAAAAATTGACAGTGTTATAAAAGACAAAAAGAGGTTGTGGTATTAGATTTAAAAAGTCTAAATAACCATGACAAGTATATGTAATCTGTGATCCTTGATTAGACCCTAAATCAAAAATAGAACAAAATTAAATTATACAGAATTATACATAATTTTTAAAAAGTTCTGAAGACCACTACCCAGAGAAGAAAACATCTGAATAAGTGTTAGAAAGAGAACCCAAGGAAATGATTAGGTTAATGAGCTGAATTCATTTATTCATGTATTGAGTCTTCACTAAAGGAAATAACAACTTAGTGCATGGCTATGGTAAAGACCACTAATGGCCCCTGAGTGTTATATATATATATATATATATATATATATATATATATATATACACACATATATGTTTTTATACAGCTGTGGAAATTAGAATATAAAATGCATATTGGATAATAAAATAGTGTTACATTTCTTGAGTATTGCAGTTCTATTGGGTTTATAGGAGAATATAGAAAAAAATGCTGGACTATTTAGGGGTAAAGTGTTTAATGTCTGCAACTTATTTCCAAATGGTTCAGTAAAGTAATAATTAGTAGTAGTGGTAGTAGTAATTTTTGTGTATGGCCAAATATTAACAATTCATGAATCTAGCTGAATGTAGGTGAAGAGTATATTGATGTTCTTTGTACTGTTCTTACAATATTTCTGTAGATTTGAAATTGTTAAAAGTAAAATGTTGGGGAAAAACTATAGTAGAAAATACACATGGATATCTTTTAAATTTTAAGGTAGAAAAACATTTTTAAATGATACATATAAAAATTGATCATATAAGAAAATATTTATATATTTAACTATATTAAAATTAGAGTTTTGTTTATTGAATGAAACCCTAATTCTATTTATTATATTTTTGTTAGCTGCCTAACTCTCCTCATTAGAAATGTAGATTTCGTGAAAGCAAGAATTTTTGTATATTTTGTTCACTGGTTTATTTCTAGTTCCTACAACAGTGTTAGCACATAGTGGAAACTCCATAAATATATGGTGATGAATTACTGAAGGAATAAATTAATGAGTTTTATAATTAAATTCTAATATTAATTAGTAATCCTTTTAACTAAATTATAAAGCACTGTGGCTCACCAGGTGTGGCTAACATCTGGTTTTGGTCAACAATTCTAGAACTCTGACTTGATTATGTCATTTAATCCTGAAAATTGTGCTGATGACAGACTGCCTGGGTTCAAATTCTGATGCTCTCACTAACTATAGAACAGTGATCACAGACAAGTCATATAAATTCACTAAGTCCCACTTTCTTTATCTTTAAAATTGGTGGGAATAATTGTACTACTTCCTAGGGCAGTTGTGAGTAGTAAATAAAATCATACATATAAAACAAAGTGTTGGGGGAGGAGCAAGATGGCGGAGGAGTAGGAGACCTAAATTTCATCTGGTCCCAGGAATTCAGCTAGGTAGGGATCAAACCATTCTGAACACCAACGAACTCAACAGGAGATCGAAGAAAAGAATAGCAGCAACTCTCTGAACAGAAAAGCAACCACTTTCTGGAAGGTAGGACGTGTGGAGAAGCAAATCTGAGGCAATATTCGGGAAGATAGATGGCGGGGGGAGGAGGCCTCTGTTAGCCACTACTGGCGAGTGATAGAGCAGCAGAGCACAAAATCAGAACTTTTAGAAGTAGGCTCTGCTGAGGGACGACACTCCAGTGGCTGAACAGGGTGTGGAACACTCACTGGGACAGTGTGGTCTCAGGACCGTCGGGGTCACAGAAAGACCGGGGGTGCCTGAGTGCGGCAGAGCTCCCAGGTATCAGAGCAGGGAAGCCAGCTGCAGAGATGGAGCCGAGGAGTGGGCTCTCAGCTCGGGGTTGCCATAAACCATGATATGCGGCACAGTCAGGCCACTGTTCTTCCAGCAAGGACACAACAAGCAGCAGATCTGGGGAGACTCCCCTTCCTCCCCTGGGAGGAACAGCACAGGAGTGCACCACAGGAATCTGCTGCATTTGGAGATTCCAGATGGGGCCGTGTGCCAGAGATAGAAATACTCGGTCACAGGCCGGGTGAGCATGGAGTGCGGCCAGAGACCGGGGAGATGGAAGTGATTGATTGCTTTTCTCTGGGGACACACTGAGGAGTTGGGCCCTGAGTTTTCGGCTCCTCTGGGGTGGAGATTGGGAGGCCGCCATTTTCACTCTTGTCTTCCAAAGCTGTACGGAAAACTTGCAAGGAACAAAAGCTACAGAGAGCAAAACCGAGCAGATTACTTAACCCGGTCCCGCCAAGGGTAGGGCAATTCCGCCTCCGGCAAAGACATCTGAGAACCACTGTGACAGGACCCTCCCCCAGAAGATCAGCAAAAACAGCCAGCCAAGACCAAGTTTACCGACCAATGAGAAGGCAGAGCTCCAGCACTAGAGGAATACTGCACATAGAATTCATGGCTTTTTTCCCATAATTCTTTACTCTTTCAAAGTTAATTTTTTTAACTTTCTTTTTCTTTTTTTTTTTAATTTTTCTTTTTCCCTTTTTCAACCAACATCTTATCAATCCCTTTTTTAAAAAATCTTTTTTATTTTTCATTTTTAGAGTCATATTCTATCCCTTCATAGTAGTTAACCTTATTTTTGGTGTATATAAATAAGTTGTTCTCTCTTTAAAATTTTGGGATACAGTTTCTTCTACCAGACCAAAATATACCCTAAATCTCTGATCTCCTGCCTGGTCACATTCTCTCTCTCTCTCTCTTTTTTTTAATCTTCTTCTTTCTTTTTTCAACCAACTTCTTATCTTATCAATTCCTTTTATAAAATCTTTTATAATTTTCATCTTTACAGTCATATTCCATCCCTTCATCATATTTACCCTTATTTTTGTACATATATAAGTTTTTCTTTCTTTAAAATTTTGGGAGGCACTTTCTTCTAACAGACGAAAATATGCCCAAAATCTAGTGTGTGGCACTGATCTATGCACCAGCCTGATCATATTTGATCATATTCTTTTCTTATCTTTTTCTTTTTTTTTTCTTTTTTCTTTCTTTCCCTTTCTTCTCCCCCAGTTTCAGGTCTCTTCTGATTTGTTTAGTGTGTATTTCTCTGGGGTCATTGTTACCCTGTTAGCATTTCGTTCTCTCATTCATCTATTCTCCTCTGGACAAAATGACAAGATGGAAAAATCACCTCAACAAAAAGAACAAGAGGCAGTACCGACTGCTAGGGACCTAATCAATATGGACATTAGTAAGATGTTGAAACTAGAGTTGAGAATGATGATTTTAAAGATACTAGCTGGGCTTGAAGAAAGAATGAAAGATATCAGAGAAACCCTTTCTGGAGAAATAAAAGAACTAAAATTTAACCAAGTTGAAATCAAAAAGGCTCTTAATGAGGTGCAATCAAAAATGGAGGCTCTAAGTAGTAGGATAAATGAGACAGAAGAAAGAATTAGTGATATAGGAGACCAAATGATGGAAAATAAAGAAGCTGAGAAAAAGAGTTAAACAACTACTGGATCATGAGGGCAGAATTCGAGAGATAAGTGATACCATAAGACAAAACAATATTAGAATAATTGGGATCCCAGAAGAAGAAGAAAGAGAGAGTGGGGCAGAAGGTATAGTGGAACAAATTATAGCAGAGAACTTCCCTAATTTGGGGAAAGAAACAGGCATCAAAATCCAGGAGGCACAGAGAACCCCGCTCAAATTCAATAAAAATAGGTTAACACCCAGACATCTAAGAGTAAAACTTACGAGTCTCAGAGACAAAGAGAAAATCCTGAAAGCAGCTCGGGACAAGAGATCTGTAACCTACAATGGTATAAACATTAGATTGGCAAGAGACCTATCCACAGAGACCTGGCAGGCCAGGAAGGACTGGCATGATATATTCAGAGCACTAAATGAGAAAAATATGCAGCCAAGAATACTACATCCAGCTAGGCTGTCATTGAAAATAGAAGGAGAGATAAAAAGCTTCCAGGACAAACAAAAACGAAAGGAATTTGCAAACATGAAACCAGCCCTACAAGAAATATTGGAAGGGGTCCTCTATTCAACGAGAGAGCCTAAAAGTAACATAGACCAGATAGGAACACAGACAATATACAGTAACAGTCACCTTACAGGCAATACAGTGACACTAAATCCATACCTTTCAATAGTTACCCTGAATGTAAATGGGCTAAATGCCCCAATCAAAAGACACAGGCTATCAGATTGGATTAAAAAACAAGACCCACTGATATGCTGTCTGCAAGAGACTCATTTTAGACGCAAAGACACCTCCAGATTGAAAGTGAGGGGGGTGGAAAACCATTTACCATGCTAAAGGACACCAAAGGAAAGCTGGGGGGGGGGAATCCTTATATCAGACAAATTAAATTTTAAACCAAAGAGTATAATAAGAGATGAAGAAGGACACTACATCCTACTTAAAGGGTCTATCCAACAAGAAGATCTAACAATTGTAAATATCTATGCCCCTAACATGGGAGCAGCCAATTATATAAGCCAATTAATAACAAAAGCAAAGAAACACATCTACAACAATACAATAATAATGTGGACTTTAACACCCCCCTCACTGAAATGGACAGATCATCTAAGCAAAAGATCAACAAGGAAATAGACTTTAAATGACACACTGGACCAAATGGACTTCACAGACATATTCAGAACATTCCATCCCAAAGCAACAGAATACACATTCTTCTCGAGTGCCCATGGAACATTCTCCAGAATCGATCACATCCTAGGTCACGCATCAGGTCTCAACCAGTACCAAAGATTGGGATCATTCCCTGCATATTTTCGGACCACAGTGCTTTGAAACTAGAACTCAATCACAAGAGAAAAGTCAGAAAGAACTCAAATACATGGAGGCTAAAGAGCATCCTACTAAAGAATGAATGGGTCAAGAAGGAAATTAAAGAAGAATTAAAAAAATTCATGGAAACAAATGAAAATGAAAACACAACTGTTCAAAATCTTTGGGATACAGCAAAGGCAGTCCTAAGAGGAAAGTATATAACAATACAAGCCTTTCTCATGAAACAAGAAAGGTCTCAAATACACAACCTAACCCTACACCCAAAGGAACTGGAGAAAGAACAGCAAATAAAGCCTAAACCCAGCAGGAGAAGAGAAATAATAAAGATCAGAGCAGAAATCAATGAAATAGAAACCAAAAGAACAGTAGAACAGATCAATGAAACTAGGAGCTGGTTCTTTGAAAGAATTAACAAGATTGATAAACCCCTGGCCAGACTTATCAAAAAGAAAAGAGAAATGACCCAAATAAATAAAATTATGAATGAAAGAGGAGAGATCCCAGCCAACACCAAAGAAATACAAACAGTTATAAGAACATTTTATGAGCAACTATATGCCTGCAAATTAGATAATCTGGAAGAAATGGATGCATTCTTGAGATGTATCAACTACCAAAACTAAACCAGGAAGAAATAGAAAACCTGAACAGACCTATAACCACTAAGGAAATTGAAGAAGTATTCAAAAGTCTCCCAACAAACAAAAGCCCAGGGCCAGATGGCTTCCCAGGGGAATTCTACCAAACCTTTATAGAAGAATTAATACCTATTCTTCTGAAACTGTTCTAAAAAATAGAAATGGAAGGAAAACTTCCAAACTCGTTTTATGAGGCCAGCATTACCTGATCCCAAAACCAGACAAAGACCCCATCAAAAAGGAGAATTACAGACCAATATCCTTGATGAACATGGATGCAAAAATTCTCACCAAAATACTAGCCAATAGGATCCAACAGTACATTAAAAGGATTATTCATCATGACCAAGTGGAATTTATCCCTGGTTTGCAAGGTTGGTTCAACATCCGCAAATCAATCAATGTGATACAATACATTAATCAAAGAAAGAACAAGAACCATATGATCCTCTCAATAGATGCAGAAAAAGCATGTGACAAAGTACAGCATCCTTTCTTGATCAAAACTCTTCAGAGTTAGGGAGAGAGGGTACATACCTCAATATCATAAAAGCCATCTTTGAAAATCCCACAGTGAATATCATTCGCAATGGGGAAAAACTGAGAGCTTTCCCCCTAAGGTCAGGAACACGGCAGGGATGTCCACTATCACCACTGCTATTCAACATAGTACTAGAAGTCCTAGCCACAGCAATCAGACAACAAGAAGAAATAAAAGGCATCCGAATTGGCAAAGAAGAAGTCAAACTCTCACTCTTTGCAGATGATATGATACTTTATGTGGAAAACCTAAAAGACTCCACCTCAAAACTGCTAGAACTCATACAGTAATTCAGTAAAGTGGCAGGATATAAAGTCAATGCACAGAAATCAGTGACATTCCTATACACCAACAACAAGACAGAAGAAAGAGAAAGTAAGGAGTTGATCCCATTTACAAGTGCACCCAAAACCATAAGATACCTAGGAATAAATCTAACCAAAGAGGCAAAGGATCTGTACTCAGAAAACTATAAAATACTCATGAAAGAAATTGAGGAAGACACAAAGAAATGGAAAAACATTCCATGCTCATAGATTGGAAGAAGAAATATTGTGAAGATGTCAATGCTACCTAGAGCAATCTATACATTCAATGCAATCTCCATCAAAATACCATCCACTTTTTTCAAAGAAATGGAACAAATAATCCTAAAATTTGTATGGAACCAGAAAAGACCCCACATAGCCAGAGGAATGTTGAAAAAGAAAAGCAAAGCTGGCGGCATCACAATTCCAGACTTCAAGCTCTATTTCAAAGCTGTACTCATCAACATATTATGGTACTGGCACAAAAACAGACACATAGATCAATGGAACAGAATAGAGAGCCCAGAAATGGACCCTCAACTTTATGGTCAACTCATCTTCAACAAAGCAGGAAAGAATGTCCAATGGTAAAAAGACAGTCTCTTCAACCAATGGTGTTGGGAAAATTGGACAGCCACATGCAGAAGAATGAAACTGGACCATTTCCTTACACCACACACAAAAATAGACTCAAAATGGTTGAAAGACCTCAATGTGAGACAGGAGTCCATCAAATTCCTAAAGGAGAACACAGGCAGCAACCTCTTCGACCTCAGCCACAGCAACTTCTTCCTAGACACATCGCCAAAGGCAAGGGAAGCAAGGGCAAAAATGAACTATTGGGACTTCATCAAGATAAAAAGCTTTTGCACAGCAAAAGAAACAGTCAACAAAACCAAAAGGCAACCGACAGAATGGGAGAAGATATTTGCAAATGACATATCAGATAAAGGGCTAATATCCAAAATCTATAAAGAACTTATCAAACTCAACACCCAAAGAACAAATGATCCAATCAAGAAATGGGCAGAAGACATGAAGAGACATTTTTCCAAAGAAGACATCCAAATGGCCAACAGACACATGAAAAAGTGCTCAATATCGCTCGGCATTAGGGAAATCCAAATCAAAACCTCAATGAGATACCACCTTACACCAATCAGAATGGCTAAAATTAACAAGTCAGGAAATGACAGATGCTGGTGGGGATGCGGAGAAAGGGGAACCCTCCTACACTTTTGGTGGGAATGCAAGCTGGTGCAGCCACTCTGGAAATCAGTATGGAGGTTCCTCAAAAAGTTGAAAATAGAACTACCATACGACCCAGCAATTGCACTACCGGGTATTTACCCCAAAGATACAAATGTAGGGATCTGAAGGGGTATGTGCACCCCGATGTTTATAGCAGCAATGTCCACAATAGCCAAACTGTGGAAAGAGCCAAGATGTCCATCGACAGATGAATGGATAAAGAAGATGTGGTATATATACACAGTGGACTATTATGCAGCCATCAAAAGGAATGAAATCTTGCCATTTGCAATGACGTGGATGGAACTGGAGGGTATTTTGCTGAGCGAAATAAGTCAATCAGAGAAAGACATGTATCATATGACCTCACTGATAAGAGGGATTCTTAATCTCAGGAAACAAACTGAGGGTTGCTGGAGTGGTGGTGGGGGGTGGGAGGGATGGGGTGGCTGGGTGATTGGCATTGGGGAGGGTATGTGCTATGGTGAGCGCTGTGAATTGTGTAAGACTGTTGAATCACAGACCTGTACCTCTGAAACAAATAATACATTATATGTTAAAAAAAAAAAAAAAAGAAGATAGTAGGAAGGGAAAAATGAAGGGGGGGAAATCAGAAGGGGAGATGAACCATGAGAGACTATGGATTCTGAGAAACAAACTGAGGGTTCCAGAGGGGAGGTGGGTGGGGGGATGTGTTAGCCTTGTGACGGGTATTAAAGAGGGCACGTACTGTATGGAGCACTGGGTGTTATAGGCAAACAATGAATCATGGAACACTACATCAAAAACTAATGATGTAGTGTATGGTGATTAACATAACATCATGAAAACAGAAAACAAAAAACAAAGTGTTGGATTCATACCAATACTCTGCTGATGTGAGCTGCTAAACTTATGTGGCTTACAGAGCTTGATCTGGCCCTTTCCCCCCTCCGTCATCATCCATACTGCTCTTACTTTATGTTTTATGCCCTAGTCACTGTGAACCTCTTTTCCATGAATATTCATGCTCTTATTCACCTGTATGCCTTTGTATATACTACAGCAATGGCATAGAACAACTTTCCCCTAGGTTTTTTGTTTGTTTGTTTTAATTACTACCATTGTGAATATCATATCTCAGAAATCTTTCCCTTGTGGAGGAGACCTTCTCTACACCCCACCTTCATTTTAGTTTAGGTGCCCTCCTATGTGATCACAGAGGTCTGCCATGACCAAACACTATTGAATAAGGGCTCAATATTTGTTAAATGAATGAATTGAAGCACCATTCCCAACATGACATGACTAGACAGCTTTCTAAATGCACTGACCTGGCACAAAAGTGCTCTATGGAGAAGTTTAAAAACTAGCAGTGACTAAGAGTTGCTAAGGAGTGCTTTCTTTCCTTCTCATCCCTATAACGTTCTCTGTGCTACTACTGATCCTTTTTTATCAATGATCTGTCTTACCCAAAGTAGAGGGAACCATTAAATCACTCCTTGACCAATCCCCAGGCATAGGCCTTATTCCCTGGTTTGGAGAAATGTACATTTTTTTCATGACTCAAGGCAGGCCTTCTTGAAAGAGAGCATAGTAAAACTTTCCTGCCCACTCAGAGCAGGTACTCCCAGCTCTGGGATTTGTACTGTTGGGAAGTTAACAACTACCCAACATACACCACTGTTTTGTTCTCTTGTGACTCACAGAGCCTGACACCTGGACTGATTATATTCTATTGATATAAAGTATCAGTATACATTGCATGAAGAGGTGAGGCAGGATCTGCCTTCTATCATTGTAACCTTGATAAGAAGTAGCTTTGAATATGATTGCTTGCCCAGAAGTAGAAAAATGTTGGCAAGACAAAGTGTTTCCCTCTGGCCATTCCATTCCATCCACTGCCCTCTGACTTGATTCTTATTCCCTGTATCATGAACACATTGTCCTCTCATGTTTGAGGTCAGCTGGTGTCATCTCTGTCCAGCTTGCTTTCCAGGGCAGACATCCAAGCTTCAAGGACTCACAGTCTGTACTCAGACCATCTTAAAGGCATCTGAGGTGGGACACACAGGTTCCCTTGGAACTGAGCTCTGCTGACTTTGAAAGGTCTGCAAATCAGAAAGATATGAACTTGTCTTCTCACAGGGAGTTTGTGAGAGTAAGCCATAATAACTGTTAGCCCCACAAACTGAACACAGTATCAGAGACAAATGTGTTGTAGAAGAGAATATGCATGTTAGAGGAGAACGAAGCTGCTGTAATCCAAAAATTGACTAAAATGCCACATTGTATTATCTATTCTATTACTGTAATTATTTCATTAGGATTTGTGGAGTCAGAAAATTCTTACATTTGGTTCATTTCATGAAACAACTCATGAACAACAACTGTATGCCAGTAATATGCAATGTGCTGTAGGAGATTAAAAAAACAAAACAAAACCTGGTCCTGTGTTTGAGAAAAACAGTGACCAGTTACTCTAGTCACAATCCTGCCTTTGTTATCCCATTGGCAAAAACTTGCATATTTTTTTTCTCCTTTTACCTAAAGTTTATCTATTTCTTAAATAAATTTAGTTTCCCATGTCTAGGATCTTTCTATACAGCTATTTTAAGACTTTCTTGAGGTACATTCTAGAACTATGTACACAGTCTTCCTGCTTTAGACAAAACATAAATTTCCGTAAGATGAAGTCACATTTTCTGCTTATTTTTCACTGCTTATAGGTGGTATCCACCTAGGTTGATGCTTCTTGACTTTAGGAGTACTTTGGAATGATTTCTTTAAGGATGTCCATATCCATTTCTTGGGTGATGAACTATTGGATACAGCTTAACAGCTTCCAAATCTGGTTTACATTACTTATGCTTAAATGTGATAGGGTATATTTACACATAACCACACCTAAGCTCTTTGCCATTTTTCTAACAACTTAAAGAAACCTTCACCTTGGTAGTTTATCATACTGTCTACTTAAATTTTCAGTAGCTCAATAATAATTCTGCTCTTTGTTGAATGTCCTTTTGAAAGACTTTTTGAAGAGAATGATGAGAAACTCTCCATGATGAGAAACTATAATCAAGAAACATGAGACAAAAAGAGGAAAAGGGGCTCAGGAACCAGACCAAATTAAAATTGTGCACCTCTGCCACTTTGTACATGAACTTGGCCGAACCACTGAATCCCTCTGAGATTTGGTTTCCCTAGCAGCAAAAGTGAGGTAATAATATTTACTGCAGAGATGTGTGAAGATTAGGAATAATGCCCATAAGGAATTTAGAAAGTGCCTGTACCACAACCTAATAAAACTTTCTGCAATAATGGAAATTCCCTATGCTGCCCTGTCTTATATAGTAGCTATTAGTCATATGTGGCTACTAAGTATTTTCAATGTAGCTAGTCTGACTTGAGGGACTGAATTTTTCATTTTTAATTTAATTAAATTTAAATTTAAATAGTCCCATGCTGATACTGTTTTAGAAACCACAGGTCTAGACTATGATAGGTCCTCAGTAAATGATAGTCATTGATATGATTATTAATGGGAAATTTGGATTTTCTGAAAAATGACCTAACCTGGAGAAGAACAACAACAAAAACAGCTCCAACAAACTGATGAAAATTCTCATTGCAGTTTTCTGTTATTTTCTTTGAGAACTTATGTCATATTAACTTAAGAACATCTAAATATTGCCTTCTAGATTCCTATGGCCTCACATCTCTAAGTCCCTTCCCTAGTCCTGAGAACAGCAAGACTTTCTTTCCTCCTCACTACTGACATGGCTACCTCTGCTACTATTATGTCCAGTAAAGAAGAGTCCCCCTGAAATCCTTTATTGAGAATCCTGTACCGTTGATGCTGCAACCCTCAAGTTACCAACGACATTCTAAAAGCCCCTAAAAAGGGTGTGCATTCTTTAGGTATTTGAGATCAGCTTCATTTAGAAGCTTATGAAAAAAAATCTCTAAGTTCATTAAATACCATACTCTTACACATTTGTTCACCTTGTTATCACAACACAAACAAGCTTTAAGATTATTCAGTTCAGCCAAGAAATACTGCTGGAAGTAATTTTATCACACTCACATTTCTCAATAGAAACTCTATACCACTTTCTAAAATTACCAACTATTCTGGGCCAGGTGACCTTGGACACCTCAAGGTCTTAGTAACTTTGGCTTCAATAGTTCCAACCTCTCCAAACTCATGTGAGTCCAGCCATGAAGAGATGGTAGTAATTATGATAATTCTTTTGTTTATGATTTAGAGACTTGATCTTATAGTCTGGATAAATAGGGTTGATTCTGAAATATAGCAGTTGAAGCAGAGTAAACTAGAAATTAGTTGCATGCTTTATAAACCAGACCTAAAGGAACTGTGAGAAATAAATTTCTGTTGTTGATAAGACACCCACTTTGTAGTAGCTAATTTTAGCAACCTGAGCTGACCAAGATAGGCATGTACAACTACCTAAAGTTGTATACCCTTCCCTTCAGAAGTTTTTGATACCTTGTAGGGCCCAGGGAGGGGAGAAAAGATAAATATAAATGCAATCCAATGCTAAGTTACACTGAGAAATAAGAAATGAGTTACATATGAGAAAATGCAATAATCCAATGAGGTATTTGGTAAAGAGAGAGAGCAGTGTAGCTGAAAAGACATCATGAGAAAGGACCTCAGCTGGGCCTTGAATGATTAATCAATGAATTGGAGAGAGGGTAAGGTAAATTAGGTGACAGCATGAGGGAAGTCAAAGAAACAGGAATGAAGAGGAATTGAGTCTAACCGAAGCGAAGGGTAAGTGTTAATTAAGTACTGAATAAAAATTTGTTTTTACCACGTTTGCTAATTTCTTAAGTGCAACAGAAGTCAGGTTGGAACTGTTTCTAAATCTACCTGCAATTCTGGTTGTACAAAATTATTATTTTTTTCAATAGCTAATCTAAAAGTATTCTATTCAGGCCCCTAGTAGTCAAAAGAGGTAATTGGGGAAGGACTTTGATCTTCATTGTGGGAAATTGATTCTCAAACTTTAACTTCCATCAAAATCACCTGGGGAGCTTGTTAAAAGAAACTCCTTGACAGTTTCTGATTCAGTAGGTTTTGGTTGGGCCTGAGAATATGCATTTCTAACATGTTCCTGGTGATGCTTATGTTGCTCTTTTGAGACCACCTCTACTGGTTGAGAGCAAAGCTAAGTGGGATCTTCTATCCTGCTTGTAAAACTGCATAGTGAGGCCAACCACAGGCATGGGGAAACTTCAGATCAACAAACTAAATATAAAAATAAGGTATCTAGTTAAATGAACTGAGCTTGTTGTTTGAGATTGTGGGACATAAAAAATAAACTTCACAACATGACTTTTAAGAACACTAAGACTTTTTTCCCCTTACTACTGCATCTCCTTTTTAAAAAATTCAATTTATTTTATTTATTTAACTCAAGTATAGTTAACATACAGTGTTATATTAGTTTCAGATATACAATATAGTGATTCAACAATTCCACACATCATCCAGTGATCATCATGACAAGTGAACTCCATAATTTCCGTCATCTATTTCACTCATCCCCCCACCCACCTCCCCTGTGGACAAACCATCAGTTTGTTCTCAATAGTTAAAAGTCTGTTTCTTGGCTTGCCTCTCTCTGTCTCTTTTTTCCCTTGCTCATTTGTTTTGTTTTTTAAATTTCACATATGAGTGAAATCATATGGTATTTGTGTTTCTCTGACTGGTTTATTTCACTTAGCATAATACCCTCTTGTTCCATCCATGTCATTACAAATGGCAAGATTTCATTCTTTTTATGGCTGAATAATATTCCACACGTATATGTATTACATCTTTATCCATTCATCTGTCAGTGGACACTTGGGCAGCATCCATAGTTTGGCTATTATAAATAATGTTGCTGTAAACATCAGAGTGCATGTATCCCTTTGAATTAGTATTTTTGTATTTTGTATTAGTAGCATGATTACTGGATCATAGGGTAGTTCTGTTTTTAACTTTTTGAGGAACCTCCATACTATCTTCCATAGTGGCTGTACCAGTTTGCATTCTCACCAACAGTGCAAGATGGTTCCTTTTTCTCCACACCCTCACCAATACTTAGGAATACTAAGCCTTTTTTAAAAAGGCTTTTATTTTATTATGTTAGTCGCCATATGATACATCATTAGTTTTTGATGTAGTGATCCACGATTCATTGTTTTCGTATGCAACCCAGTGCTCCCAGTCCTCGCCTCCAGGTCGGGGCACGTCTCTGCCCTTTGTACTTGTAAAACCGCCAGCTGCCCCCAGTTTGCACGCGCAGCCCTGCCACTCCAGTTTCCATCCAGGGGG
This sequence comes from Phoca vitulina, assembly GCF_004348235.1. Lineage (NCBI taxonomy): Eukaryota > Metazoa > Chordata > Mammalia > Carnivora > Phocidae > Phoca > Phoca vitulina. The sequence continues at coordinate 292,601 of NW_022589756.1, forward strand.
CTGCCCTAAAGTCCCTACCCTGCCGCTACTGGTCTGTGAGTCTGTGCCCCGTCCCCAGCACAGGAGGCTATCGCTCACCCATGGTGCAGGATCCCATTGGCTCCCTCCCCCTTCTGTTTATCCTCCAATATCTGCCTGCGGAATCATGGCTCCCTGCTTCATACCTCGAAACCAACCGCCTGCAATATTCTGTTTGTAGAGTTCCAGATATATCTTCTTACATCTCAGGCTGATTTTGTGGGTGTTCAGAGTGGTCTGGTAGATATCCAGCTCAATTCAGGGGACCAGTTGGAATAGAGTCCCCTACTCTTTGCCATCTTTCCCCCCTTCAGGAATACTAAGCCTTTTAACTCAATAGTGAGCAAATCCATATCAAATTTAGTCAAGTTAAAAAAAATCAGTGTTTTTGCCACGGTTTTGTGCTTGGCCTTTGGTATAGCATGGGTGCATTAGTCAGAGTTCTCCAGAGAAACAGAACCAATAGGATGTGTGTGTGTGTGTGTGATTTATTTTAAGAAATTCACTCACATAATTGTGGAGTTTTGGCAAGTCCAAAATCTGATTGAGGAGGCCAACAGGCTGGAGTCTCAGAAAAGAGTTGCAGTTTTAGTAAAAAGGCAGTCTACTAGCAAACCAGGAAGAACTGATACTGAAGATGAAATCCTAAGGCAGTCTGCTGCCAGAATTCTTTGCTTGGGGAGGTCTGGCTTTTGTTTTCTTCCTGCCTTCAGAGACTCACTCATATTATGGAGAGCAATCTGCTTTACTCAAAGTCCATCTATTTACTGCAAATCTCATCCAAAAACACCCTACAGAAATATCCAGAATAATGTTTAACCAAATGTCTGAGCACCAAGGCCTGGCCAAATTGACACCTAAATTTAACCATTACAATAGGTTTATTTCATTTTGTATATTTGTCTATTTCATTGTTGTTTTCAGATTTGGTTCAATTCAACTCACAAATATTTCATGTGCCCAATAAATTCAGTAGGCTGTAGTTTAGTAAGGGAGGTTATAAAAGATTTGATTATAATAGAAACATTTTATAGTTTATTCATTTCTTCATTTCATAAATATTTATTGAGTACTAATTTTGTCAAAGCCTCTTGGTGTGCCTTAATTTTAGACAGAAACAGTCACTTACATTTAGGTTTAGGGATACATCTATGGTTGGGGATGGGAGGGGGTGGAGAGGAGGTCCTGGCTTTGCCTCAACTGTGTTCATTCTGGGAAAACTGTTATGCCTAGGCATATGGCTAACACTGGAGAAACACCAGAGTTGATGTGTTAGCCAACTTTATGAGGGTTTGGGTGGAAGAGGTGTCAAGGAGCACTAGAGAAGGTGAGTGGGAATATTACTCAGCCATCAGAAAGAATGAATACCTACCATTTGCACGGACATAGATGGAACTGGAAAGGATTATGCTGAGTGAAATAAGTCAGAGAAAGACAATTATATGGTTTCACTCATATGTGGAACATTAAGAATAGTGCAGAGGACCATAGGGGAAGGGAGGAAAAACTGAATGGGAAGCAATCAGAGAGGGAGCCAAACCATGAAAGACTCTTGACTCCGGGAAACAAACTGAAGGTTGTGGAAAGGGAGGTGGGTGGGGGGATGGGGTAACCAGGTGATGGGCATTAAGGGGGGCACGTGATGTGATGAGTACTGGGTGTTGTAAACAACTAATGAATCCTTGAACATTATACCAAAAACTAATGATGTACTATACATTGCTAATTGAATTTAAATTTAAAAAAAGAGAGAAAAAGTAATGTAAAGTAAAATAAAAATTAAAAAAGAAGAAAAGATATAATCTCAGGGACTGATCCTTTAGTCCAGCTTGGAAATTATCTGGGACCTGGGAAATAAGGTCTTTTGGACTAAAACTAAAAGGAGTTGTGGGTTTTTGTTTGTTTGTTTGTTTGTTTTCCATTTTACTCTAAGGCCAGGGGACCATTTTAATGCCCAGGTGAAAACAAAACTATAAGAATGTGTGAAAGGAGAGTACAAAAGACTGAATGGTGTCCTCTACACATACACACACACACACACACACGCACACACACATGCACACATGCATGCACACAAGATATGTCCATATTAATCCTTGGAACCTATGAATGTCAAAAGGGGTCTTTTGCCAGCCACATGCAGAAGAATGAAACTGGACTACTTTCTTATACCATACGGTAAAATAAACTCAAATTGGATGAAAGACTAAATGTGAGACAGGAATTCATCAAATTCTAGAGAACAGAGGCAGCAACCTCTTTGACCTCAGCCGCAGCCACTTCTTGCTAGATACATCTTCAAAGGCAAGGGAAACAAAAGCAAAAATGAACTATTGGGACCTCATCAAGATAAAAAGCTTCTGCACAGCAAAGAAAACAGTCAACAAAACTAAAAGACAACCTACAGAATGGGAAAAGGTATTTGCAAATGTTTTATCAGATAAAGGGCTAGTATCCAAGATCTATAAAGAACTTATCAAACTCAATACCCAAAAAAACCAAAAAATCCAGTCAAGAAATGGGGAGAAGACATGAACACACATGTCTCCAAAGAAGATATACAAATGGCCAACAGACACATGAAAAAATACTCAACATCGTTTGGCATCAGTTAAATCCAAATCAAAACCACAATGAGATCCCTCCTCCCACCAGTCAGAATGGCTAAAATTAATAACTCAGAAAACAACAGATGTTGGCAAGAATGTGGAGAAAGGAGAACCATCTTATACTGTTGATGGGAATGAAAACTGGTACAGCTACTCTGGAAGACAGTATGGAGGTTCCTCAAAAAGTTAAAAATAGAGCTACCCTATGACCTGGCAATTACACTATTAGGTATTTATCCAAAGAATACAAACATAGTGATTTGAAGGAGCACCTGCACCTCAATGTTTATATCAGCAATGTCCACAATTGTCAAAATATGGAAAGAGCCCAGACATCCATCGACAGATGAATGGACAAAGAAGATGTGGTATATGTATATTTACAATGGAATATTATTCAGCCATCAGAAAGGATGAAATCTTGCCATTTGCAATGACAAGAGGGTATTATGCTAAGTGAAATAAGCCAGTCAGAGAAAAACAAACACCATATGATTTCACTCATATGTGGAATTTAAGAAACAAAACAAATGAACATAAGGGAAGGGAAGAAAAAATAAAACAGAAACAGAAAGGCAGACAAACCAAAAGAGACTCAACTCTGGGAGGTGGGTGGTCGGTAGGAGGGATGGGGTAACTGGGTGATGGGCACTAAGGAGGGCACTTGACGTAATGAACATTGGGTGTTATATGCAAGTGATGAATCACCTCTGAAACTAATAATACACTATATACTAATTAAATTGAATTTAAATTAAAAAACAAAAAACAAAAATAAAATAAATCTTTAAAAAGAGGGGTCTTTTACAAAGGTAAAGTTAGAAACCTCGAGATGAGATCATTCTGAATTATCTGGGTGGGTTTTAAATCCAATGACGAGTGTCTTTATAAGAGACATGCAGATAATAGGCACACAGAGGAGACAGTGATGTGAATATGGAGGCAATATTGGAGTGATGGGGCCAGAAGCCCAGGAATGCTTGTAGCTTCTCCCCTGAGCCCCTGGAAGAAGTACAGCCTTGCAGGATTTCAGACTTCTGGCCTCCAGAACTGTGAGAGAATAAATTTCTCTTGTTTGTGATAATTTGTTATGGCAACCTAAGGAAACTAACACAGAGAATTTTCTTACTTCTGCTCAGGATACCAGTTGGCTTTGGCTTTTCAGGGTCCTGGGAAGTGCAGCACCGAAACATTGCAGAAGAGCTATGAATGCAACCTGTGGGAGGCAACAGCCCTTCACCAGAGCAATTTGATAATGGAAACCAAAAGCAGCGATGAGGCCTCTCATGCTGCTTCCCAGGCGGCTGGTGATTCTGCTGCTCCTATTGCTTCAGCATTGGAAGTTTATTAAGGGGGCCTTTGAAGCAATACTAAGAAATGAGTTCAGACAATTCCTACTCCTGGATTCTATCCAGGCCAGGGATAGAGAATAACACCGTTACCCTTTCACCTGAGACTGCATTGATCCACATGGAGATGAATTTGCCACATGTCTGACTGCACAGACTCACATCTTTTTTTTTTTTTTAATTTTTTATTGTTATGTTAATCCCCATACATTACATCATTAGTTTTAGATATAGTGTTCCATGATTCATTGTTTGTGCATAATACCCAGTGCTCCATGCAGAACGTGCCCTCCTCAATACCCATCACCAGGCTAACCCATCCTCCCACCCCCCTCCCCTCTAGAACCCTCAGTTTGTTTTTCAGAGTCCATCGTCTCTCATGGTTCTTCTCCCCCTCCGATTTCCCCCCCTTCATTCTTCCCCTCCTGCTACATTCTTCTTCTTTTTTTCTTTCTTAACATATATTGCATTATTTGTTTCAGAGGTACAGATCTGAGATTCAACAGTCCTGCACAATTCACAGCGCTTACCAGAACACATACCCTCCCCAGTGTCCATCACCCAGTCACCCCATCCCTCCCACCCCACCCCCCACTCCAGCAACCCTCAGTTTGTTTCCTGAGATTAAGAATTCCTCATATCAGTGAGGTCATATGATACATGTCTTTCTCTGTTTGACTTATTTCGCTCAGCATAATACCCTCCAGTTCCATCCACGTCGTTGCAAATGGCAAGATCTCATTCCTTTTGATGGCTGCATAATATTCCATTGTATATATATACCACATCTTCTTTATCCATTCATCTGTTGATGGACATCTTGGCTCTTTCCACAGTTTGGCTATTGTGGACATTGCTGCTATAAACATCGGGGTGCACGTACCCTTTCGGATCCCTACTTTTGTATCTTTGGGGTAAATACCCAGGAGTGCAATTGCTGGATCATATGGTAGCTCTATTTTCAACTTTTTGAGGAACCTCCATACTGTTTTCCAGAGTGGCTGCACCAGCTTGCATTCCCACCAACAGTGTAGGAGGGTTCCCCTTTCTCCGCATCCCCGCCAACATCTGTCATTTCCTGACTTGTTAATTTTAGCCATTCTGACTGGTTGCACAGACTCACATCTACTCAGTCTTGAGGTCCTACTGACAAATGCATCTGAGTAATAGTCAATGAACCCAGGCCTGAGCAAGCCTTATTGAACACATTCTGTTTACCTAATCTTGGCCACTCTGGGTTACCTAAGGCTTGATATGAACAGTCAGGATGAATCGACCCAGCCCTGGAATCTATATGTGATACCTTGAAAGGACTCAATTAAGACAACGTTCTAGAATAAAAATAAACATTTACTATATATATACACTGACTTAGCTATGCATATACAATAAATCCTCATTATTTATGGTTCCATATTTGTAAATTTACCTACTTGTTAAAATTTATTTATAACCCCAAATGAATAAACGTGCCACTTTCACAGTCTTTGTGGATATGCACAAAGCATAGGGAAGTTTGAGTCATCTGGCATGCATGCTCCCAGCTGAGGTCAAACAAGGCAACAGTGCCTTCTTGCTTCAGTTCTCATACTATAACCGACTGTCCCTTTTGTGGTCTATTTGATGGTGTTGTTTTGGATTTTTTTTTTTTTTTACATTTTTGTGCTTTTTGTTGTTGACTTCACTGTTTAAAATCCCCCCTGAGCATAGTTCTGAAGTGTTATTTAGTGTTCTTAAATGCAAGAAGGCCTCTCATGCACATGTGATGTACCTTATGGAAAAAAATATGTGTGTTAGGTATGTTCCATTCTGGCATGTTTTATAGTGCTGTTGGATGTGAGTTAAATATTAATGAATCAACAATATATATTAAATAAGGGGTGTTTAAACACAAACACACATAAAACAAGGTCATGTTTTATCAGTTGATGAAAATGTGACTAGAAGCTCACAGGAACCTGCCCCTGTATTTCCACTAAGTGTAATTAGTGTTTACTAATTGTGTTGACTTTACAGAACATAACTACTGTGAATAATGAGAAACAACTGTATGTGATTATAAAAATTAGTTAGTGTAGTTCTGACATAATTTTCCAAGTGTTCTCATGAAACTTCCTTAGCCAAACTGCTGGAATTTATCTGGTGCCCCTTCTCTATATCTTGTCTCAATACTACTAATTCCCCCACCCACACACCCTGGGGCCTATTTTGTTAGGTTTGTTCTCATCCTGTTCAGGTTGAATTTCATGGTCTGCTTTCGGGTCCCTTATTATCATGGGCATAGCATTCTTGCTCTTTTCATAGACACATATTCAAAGTTCACTCTAAAAATTGTATGGAGGCTTAACTATCTTAATTTCTTTTCAAAAATGCTAACTTTCTGCTTTACTTGTTGACTTAGGGAAGCTTTTCTTTGTGCCCTCATGTCCCTTCTCTAACCTGAGGAATCTTACATTGCAGCTGCATTTTCTACCACTTCAGCATTCCTTCTGTTAAAAAGGATGATTTTGCATGTTGGCTTTGGAGCTGGAAACACATATTTCTTGTGAATCACTATGACACGCCTTGTGTAATATTAAACTTCCCCTCCACATTCTTTTTTCTCCCAATCATCAGCATATGGATAGATAGATGGTAGATTGATGAAAGATAGATATAAAATATATATGTACACACATAATATATATATGTTAATACTGAATAGTTATATTATTATTAACACATAGTATTGTTAATTGTTAATACTCTGAGATGGTACTTAATACTATTTCATATCCTAACAATACATGACCACTTGTAGCTTTTAATAATCTTTTAACAATAGAGTAAGAGCTTCAACCCAGGGTCTTATTCTGAGTAATTTAGATTTTACACACTTCCGTCCTTGGAGGAGAAAGTAGCTGTTGCCCACCATTTCAGAAATTCTGTCTTGTACCAATATCACAAGAGTCAGCTTAGCCTGCTTTATGAATGTTTTCTTGTAGAGTATGTTCAAATCTCAATTTGAGGCTCATCTCAAAGTAAGAAATGAATTACAATAAAGATATTTCACGCATGCTTAATTCACTGGAAAAATTGGAGAAAATAGTTCTTTGGGAGAAATCAGGGAACCGAAAGCATGCATGGAGAGCAAGAGAATTTGGACTGCCCTATTGTGGGAGTTTCCTGTGAATACTCATACTTGTCCTGTGGTATACTCGTATTGTATGTAATTACATTCTAATACCTTTATTTCATATGTTAAAAGATAAAGGATGCCTCTGTTTTCTCCAATGGAGGCTTTTTGGCTCTAGGTTAAGAGAACAGTATGATCAAAGGGGATCTAGGATTGGACGGTTAAAGGAAGGAAAAAGAGGTCTTTCTCAATTAGAGAAAGAACAGGGCAACCTCAGTGGAGAAATAGGATGCAATGTCAGACACCAGCTCTTATGGTGACTGAGACATAGAAGCAATCTGTTGCCAGAGGTCTCAGTTCTGTAGCTTCAAGGATTCTCACATCATTTACAAACCCAGAAGTCAGGACATGGGGCATGGGAAAGTACATGGCTATGGGCACTGTAAATTGCAGCAGTGACTAGGGACCCAAAGACCCTTGAGAAAACAGCTGCTTTCCTCACACAGCTCAATACCGTGAGAGAAATTTCCTTAGCTTATAAACAAGGTTTATTAGCTTAGCAGATCTGTTTGTTTAATGAATGTCCATTTCTGAAGGCTCCAATCATCAAATTGGCTCAAGCTTAGTTATCTGTGAATAGATTGTCAAAGACCCTGCAAAGATAGCATAAGGAAAAAAACTCACAACCCAGGGCTTGGGGAGGTTTGCAATAAACACAAGAATCAAAGATAAATCTCAACTGTCTAAGATTATGAGCTGATTTTCTCAAGCCTGGATAGATGAATGTAGAATGGAACTACCCCGTATCTTCTTGGGCATGGGAGTGAGGACAGGAAGGAAAACGAACAGCTAATATGCCTACCAGGAAAATCATTCCAGATGAGGCTCAAGGCTGGGCTGGGTTTGGGCCAGTTATTTACCAAAATGCCTGTGCAAACCATGTTTTATCTAGGGGATATTGAGTCAAAACTGGGAAGATGGAATTCTGCCATTGAGTTCAGAGGGCAAGTGTGGAGCTAGAAATAAGCGATAAAGTCAAGATAAGGAAAGCTGATAGATAATGGCAGGGCCAGCACTTGGCTCAACTCCAGGGACCACCATTCACACTGTAGTCTATATGTATGTAACCTGCACTCCTTTGCAGCTGTGGATAGTAAAATGCACCATGGCACAAGAGTGAGACTGTATCAAAGCTAAAGATGACCTAGAGTTGGGGCACCTGGGTGGTGCAGTTAGTTAAGCGGCTGACTCGTGGTTTTGGCTCAGGTCATGATCTCAGGGTTGTGAGTTTGAGCCCCAAGTTGGCTCTGTGCTCAGCGCAGAGACTGCTTAAATTTCTCTCTCCCTCTCCCTCTGTGCCTTTTAAATCTTTTAAATAAGCGACGTAGAGTTTTTTTGTATTTTTATTGGCTCCCCATTTTAAAAGCATAAATATCCTGGGAAAAAGTCAAGATATGGTGGAAAGAGGAAAGATCTAGAAATGAGGAGACATAGGGTCAAATCCAGGTCAAACAACTTTCTGAGAAGCTGATAATTTATTCAATATTTTCTGAGTTTGGTTATTCATTTCTAGTTCAGTGATATCTGCTACACTTTTCTACCCCACCAAAGTAGGCTCAAATTTGATCAAGAACATAAATAAGCAGAAAATGCTTTGCTAATGATAGGGATTACAAATGAGGCTATAGTTGGTGTAAGCATGATGTTTTGATGGCCTACAAGACCCCACACACTACCTCTCTCCCAACACCTCACCTCACCTCCTTCCACCCTCACTTCCTTCTCTCTGCTCTAGCCACTCTGGTCCTTTCATTATTATATGCTCCCCATGCCACTCCAAGGCCTTACCAGTTACGCTTTCCTCTGCTTGGAAGGTTCTCCCCCAAGATATCCTTTTGCCTTTCTCCCCCAACCTCCTTTAGGTTTTGTTCAAATGTCAACTCTCAGTGGAGTCTTCCCTGATGACACTCTATTTAAAATTGCCTACCAGCTAGCACATCTTTATTTTTTTTCCAAAATGTATCACTCTCCAACAGCAATTTAATTTACTTGCTATTATGCATAAATTCTTCTTCCCACAAAAGAATGTGAGCTATCTCCAAATTCCTATCAGACCAATACTTTTTGAGTCTTCTAGGATTCTCCCTGCAGTGACTGGCTGAATTTCTCACTACCTTTATATTCCCCTTTTCTTATCTATTCCACCCCATTCATCTTTCATGTTATGACTTTGCTCCTTGTCAAGAATTAGGAAGCTATCCAAATATGCCACAGTTGGCTCAATTAGTTAAATAATATAGCTGATCTTTGCTAAGAATTTAGTTCTTTCAATCAGGTGTTTATCATGTCACATGATAGTTTATGTTCCTGTGCAGGAAGGAGACTCCAGGAACCTTGATTTGCAATAGGATCAGCACATGAATCTGTATCATCACTCAAGAGAATCAGGATGGACTGCATTCCACAGGACAATGGAGTATAGCCACTCAAGCAAGAGCCAAGGCCAAGTGCCACAAGGCAGCATAACATGGTAGAATAAAGTCAACCTGGAGCAAGGAGGCCCGGGTTTATGTTCCAATCTCTGTATTAGTGCATGTGAGATTTGGGGATTTGTAAACCTTGGAGGCTCAATTTTCTCAGCTACTACTAAATGGGGACAAGAAAACCAACTTTGTAAGTTGTTTTAAGAATTAAGGAAGAAATAATACAGCTCAAGGAGATCAAAGAGTATAAGAAAATACTTTATAAATGTGCAGGCTCTACAAATGTTAGTCATGTAATTATCTTCGTTGGAGTTTTAGCACATGGAAAGCCTTGAATTTGTGAGTTTTCCTTAAAAGACAGGACCTTTATTTTATTTTTCTTATTTCTTTGATGTTGTTTTAATTATTACTATTTTTGGCTAAGCAATATATTTAAGTATTTCAAAAAGCAAAAAAAAAAAAAAAATGAGAAGGTATAACAGTGAAAGGTCTTCCTTCTCCATCCCCAATTCCCACCCTCTTCCTGTTACTATACTAGTCTGTGTGTGGGTGTGTGTGTGTAAGCTCCCACAACTTTTGGATGCATATGCTGGCAAAGACATTTATACATTTCAAAATACATTCTCTTATGCCCACCCCCTTTTTAACCACAAATGGTGACACACTATACCCATTGTTCTTTACTTTGCTTTTTTCTTAATAAATCCCAGAGAAACTTCCATTTCAGTACATAAAAAGCTTTCTCATTTCCTTTTTCTCTTTAACCACTGAATGAGTTCTATTGTACAAAGGTACCACAGTTTAAGTTGCCTATTGATGGAAATTTAAGTTGCTTTTAATCTTTGCTATTACAAATTATTTTGTATATATGTGAATATATTTATAGGACAAATTTCTAAAAGTGTAATCTCAGGGTGGAGAAGTATAAGCATTTATAATTTTAACATTTATTGACAAACTGGCCTTTATAAGGATTATACTAGCTTATTCTCTCAGCAGAAATGTCTGAGAGTACCCATTTCCCCACCACATTCTTGCCAAAAAATCTTGAAGGTTTTGCCAACAAGTTTGCTCCTAAAAGGACTATATATAAGAATCATTTATTATTTTATTTTTTCTCAATTATTTCTTTTTTTTCTGTTAGGTTTTCTTTTATTTTCTTTCCTTATTTTCTTTTTTTTTTAAGGGAGATTAACCTTATATCTGTGATATGGTTTGAAAAATATTTCTTCTCAATTTGACAGTTGTCTTTTGGATTGTCTATGGCATGTGTATGTGTGTGTGTGTGTGTGTGTGTGTCTGTTTTATCATACACAACTCTCTAAACTTCTATGTTGTCAATTTATCAACCTTTTTTTTTTTTTAAAGATTTTATTTATTTATTTGACAGAGAGATAGAGCCAGAGAGCACAAGTGGAGAGAATGGCAGAGGGAGAGGGAGAAGCAGGGATCTGCTTGGGGATCATGACCCGAGCCGAAGGCAGATGCTTAACCATCTGAGCCACCCAGGCGCCCCTCAACCTTTTATCTCTATTGATTTTGAGTCACAGTTAGATAGGCTTTTCCACTTGAAAGATGTAAATCTTCCATGTTTTCCTCTAGTCTTTTAATAAATTTGTTTCTTACATTTTAATATTGGATTTATGTGGAATTTACGTGAAGGTATGGTTGGAGCATAGATCTAATGCTTTTGTCCCCAGATGGCCACCCAATTGTCATTTATCAAGTAGTACTTTTCCCTACTGATTTTGAGACACCATCTTTATCATATACAAAATTCCCATATGCACTGAGTGTGTGTTAGATCTTTGAGGACTGTAATTCCCAACAAGTGAATCCACCAGAAAGTGTAAAATCATTGGAAGGGAAACAAGAAGAGCATGATATCTTGTCAGGATCACTATCATCAATATGACCCTGTTTCTTGTGTTCCTGCTGTTTACTTTAATATCTATTTTAATACTCTGGAGGAACTGTGCTACAGGAAGTGGAAGTTTCTGGGCAGGAACTGGTTCTCCTTTTGTAGAGAGTAAATTCATTATAGAACCACATAAAAATAAACATAAAATCTACCAGTGATGGGACTGAGATTCTGTGTCTGTTGAGGGTCATAAAAGTCATAGAAAGAGGCCTGACTCAGATATGGAGCCAGATTCAGCCTCAGTTCCAAGGCTTCTAGTGTCCCTAGGAGAGAGAGCAAGAATCTATTCAATGCCATTCTTCTTTACTTTTCTCTCTAGTCACCCCTTCAAAGTTCAAATCACAGTAATAATAATAGCTAAATGTATTGAGAGTTTCTTATGGGCCTAGACCCTGGTAAATGCCTCATTTACATGATCTCATTTGATCCTCACAGCAGCTCTGTGAAGGAGCTTTTCATATCAGGTTTTTTAAATGTAGACAACGGAAACCAAATCTACCCAAGTCAATCACAGGAGAATAAATAACAAAGACATGGAGGGGTGGTCACAGAATCCAAGGAATAGCTGAAGAAACAGGTTTGGAAAGGGCAGGAAAGACTATGTAGGATTTGGCTGAGCAGGAACTAATTAATATACTGTCTTGTTGGAATTTCCCTTATGAAATGAATTAACTCTAACCCTTTGTGTCAAATTATTTGAGTTTCAATTAGATTGTGAAGCTTTCAAGACTGCCAGGCATTTTTGGTGATGGGTATTAAAGAGGGCACGTTCTGCATGGAGCACTGGGTGTTATGCACAAACAATGAATCATGGAACACTACATCTAAAACTAATGATGTAATGTATGGTGATTAACATAACAATTTAAAAAAAAAAAGACTGCCAGGCATTTTATTCATTCTTATAGACCCAGAAGTTAACAAATTCTCAATAAATGTTTGCTGACTTGATAGAAAAGGAGAGGATCTTCTACATGATTTACTATGGCAAAGGACTTTTTAATTTATTGTATATTGGGATCCTTGGTCATCTTGACTTTACATTTGCTTGTTCTACATCATTAGTATTGGTTGAAATACAGGTCCAATCCTTTTTATTTCTCTCAATTATTGTACAGCAAACTGCACACCAGGAACCACTATTGACTTAGCTAAGATTGAGCCAAAATCTCAAGTGACTAGAAGTTCCATCATTCCCTCCACCACCATCTATCCCCATTCCACCTTTTCCAAAAACTGGAACAAAAAAAAATCCCTAAACAGCAAAAACTGCACAAGATGAAAATGGATTCTTTATTTTAGATATCTTAGAACAGTGCTTCTGAAACTAGATGTACTTCTACTTCACCTTGGGATCTTATTAAAATGCAGATTCTGACTCTGTAGATTTGGGCCTTAGTGAAGCTGATATCCTGCATTTCCAACAACCTCCTGGAGGAAGTCAAGGCTACTGTCCATAGATCACACTTTGAGCAGCTTGAACCTAGGGAGACCAACTGATAAGGGGTTTAGAAAAACATATGAGCAAAAAAGATCAGAAAGCTTGGGATAGACTTATCTCAAAGTTAATGGATTTGCATTTGGGTCATCAATAGCTGGTTTTCCAGCTTATTTGCCTAACAGAGAGTTTGCAGCTGTTGTAAGTTGAGAAATGGAAGAACTTGTCTCCTATGCCATCTCTCCCATAGGCCATTCAGAGCAGAGGCATTGGGAACTCAACCCTAACATGCTGATAACTTTCATAAAGCTACAAATATGTGAAGAGAGCAATGGATGGCTGATTGTGTGTTTTTTACATCAACATCATGTGCTAATTGAACTTAATTTCTTAACTCAATTGGGAAACCCTTGACCTGTTGACATTGTTCTATATGATTTTAACCCAAAGATACATCAGATATTATAACTGATTCTATTTATGTGAGTTGATAAAAGACAAGACTACATACTTATCTATGCATTTGATAAGCACCTACTATTTACTCATACTGTGAAGGAGAAATAGAAGTCTCTACCCATAAGAAGCTTGAAACCAAAATGATGAGAAGTTAACTCTAGTGTAGAGGGATCCATGGTGACCAGTGTAAAGGAGAAATAATTTAGTGCTGAATTGTGTGGTACAATCCAAACTAAAATCCCAGTGGCCTAGCATTAATTTAGTCTTGAGACTTAGAATTTCATAATAAGATAATTAGAGCCAAAATGATGAAAAAATAATAAATGAGTCACTTTCAAAGAGCACAGCCCAATCTCAAGGGCAAGAATAGTCTGACCAACGTAATAACTAGTCCCCACCAGCACTCTACTCTTTTAGATCCACATCCTTCATGGTGTAGATAGCCTATGTCATTAGCTCTTGGTAGTGGTGGTGGGGGGGGGGGCGTGTAGTAGTCATCTACTTTCCCACCCACATTTAACTTATTTTGCCTTGACCAGAAGCAAAGTCCTTATCTCATCAGCCTGTAGGCAAGAGTGAGTGAATAAAATATACACATACGCATTGTCACCTTCTAATAGTAATGAGGAAAATAACTTTAAGCCTCTGAGAGATGATTTCCCCATATGAAGGTAGTTTCTTCATGTTGCTATCCGATATCTCAAAGGAATAAATGAAGGGATATTAGTAGTAGAAGAAAAGTTAGGTTCTGCCTTTTAGAATTAAAAGAATACAAACCATTATGCTGTATGTTAAATTTATATAGTGATGTATGTGAATTATCTCTCAATAACTGGGGGAAAACTCCATATTAGATGTACAGATCATAGATTATAGTCAACACAAATTTTTAATCAACTTAGCAAAAAATAAAATTAAATAAAATTAAAAGGATGATCAGGTGGTCACCAGGTATTTTTAAGTTGACAGAAATGTGACATATGGTACATATGGTTCTGAGAGTTCTTTTCCTCCAATTTGGTAGGTCCTTTCGCAGAGAAGCTAGACACATTGAGCTCTGAGTAAACAAGAGGTATTTATTATTTTTTTTTCAAAGATTGTATTTATTTATTTGACAGAGAGAGAGAGAGAGACAGAGTGCATGCAGGCAGAGGGAGAGGGAGAAGCAGGCTCCCTGTGAAGCAGGGAGCCTGATGCCAGACTTGATCCCAGGACCCAGGGATGATGACCTGAGCCGAAGGCAGATGCTTAACCAACTGAGCCACCCAGGCACCCTACAAGAGGCATTTAAATATAATTATGGGAATGAAGAACAACATTTTGAAAAACATAAATGTCAACTTTGCATAATGAATTAAAGTTGAAAAATTTTCAAAAATAGGAAGGATAAATTTCATTCTTTTTAAAAAATATGGAATCACTTAATGACAATGTATAAAATAAACGACATATCAATTGCAGTAAATAAAAAGGAAAAAGAAAAAGAAATGCACCCTCACAACCAGCCTCAGAACAGTAGAAGGAAGAGGCTCTTACTAGCTCAGGATTTAGTATTCCAGGTAGGGTACAGCATTGTTGGGGTGGGAGGGGAGGGCATTGCGGTGTAGGGAAGAGGCAACAAGGCCACCAGTGGGCCTCAGTGTAGAGCAGACAGAAAGTTCATCTTACTGATGTGGGAAACAAAGGCATGAGAAATGCAGTTGAAATTAAATCTTACAGCTTGCAGCCACTGGTAGACATCTGAAACATGAAGAGTGTGACCTTCCTTAGGGAACTCATGGCTGCCTTAGTGCCTTAATGTTTATGTTTTATTAAAGACTAAAAGTAACCTTATCTTAACAGCAGCTAGCCCCTCAAGGTCCTGAAAGCCTTGCTTCCAAATTCCTTAGAGACTTACTATTCCTAACCCCCACTAATTAAAAAATATATAATCAGTCACTCCTCACAATCCCAGTGCAGCTCTTTCTGCCCACAGGTCCTGTCCCCGTGCTATAATAAAATCACCTTTTGCACCAAAAACTCTTAAGAGTTCTTTCTTAGCCATTCACTTATGAACCCCAAAACTTCCAAGTTTCATCATTACTATCTTGGAGAGATAGCCATGGGGCTCTCCCTGAAAGATAGAGTGACCAGGCACTATGTCTTAGGTAATTTTAAATATAGGTTTTATTAATACTTATTAATATTTAGGTACAGCAAGGTCAAGAGATCAGTGTCATTAAAAAGATAATTTGTTACACACAGATCCCAAGAAAAGAGGGTCCATCATCATGCTACACAAGGTCACACAGGGAAGTACCAGCGTTGGTCAAGAGACACAGGGAGTGGAGGGAAATGGAAGCAAGAGCCTTTCCTGTGGTTTCCATGGGAAGGAACAAGCAAGGCAGGATGAACAGGCTTTAGATTGTCGGGTTTGAATAACTCCAGCAGGCAGTGGTGCATAGGGGCTGACCCTAGATGTCTGGCACCTGGCCCGGGGTAATTAGGACATGTGGATTGTGGCTCAGAGGGCGAGCCTGATGGAAAAGGTGGTTGTGGGTGTGGGCTCTGCATTGGCTTATTTCCTTTTGAAAGGCCCTTTCAGAGTGAGTTGTTTCCTACATCTGATGGAGCCGGGAGGGGCAGTATGCTGTTAATAGGCTACCAGATGGCTTGGCAATTAAAATATCTGTGGCTGAGTTTGGAGCTAAATTAGAAAGGCAGGCTTTCTAATTTAGCCAGTAGGTGTGGGCCCTTTTCTTCAGTGGTTGGTTTCATCAGTGACAGTCTTTGGATTATTTATAGGGTTTGTCTTACCCAAACTAGAAAGCACATGGGTCTCAGTAGTTGCCATGTCTGGTTAAAATAATGGCTTACTTGGAAGATTTGGGCCTCCAGATTGCAAACCAATGAATGCATCCAGATCAATAATAATGAGACCAACAGTCAAGAGAAGGGTGTTCAGCTGCACTTGACAGTTTTTGTTTTGCCTTGATTTTGTGAGGTGGAAGTTTATGCTCAAATGAGTTCCATATTAGATGAGCAGCTACTTGAGTCATGGGGCAATTATGGTCAATGAGTCCCAGGTTAATAATATGCATTCTCCATCTGGTCTTTAGCCTTTCTGGAACAAAAGCAAGATCAAACATGTATAAAGAGAGAGGAAGACAAAGAATCTCATATATCCTGAGTCTTTATATACACGGATGTGAGACATATCCTCCTTTACACATAGGGAAAGACGACGTGAAAATTTTTAAAGTTGGTACTCAATGCAAATCATTCAAGACATCTTGGATTAAGAGAGATTAAAGCCTGGGGCAAGGTGGAGATCTTTTTAGGGGTATCCAATGCTAAAATGACTGAATGTCTAAAGTTGGCTAATTGTGTTGATCTTTGTATCCTATTCGTTATCAGGGATATCATGGCTAAGGAATGGAAAGCAGCAACATTCCACTGAGCTCCATTATTTTTGATGTTTGGCAGTGCAATTTGTATAGTCTATCAACTCCCACTGCTGTTCACTAATTTAATCCCAAGTAGCCAAGGAGTCTAGGGCAGGGGTGACCTCCTCTAGCATTATGGCATCTGGCAAAGGATTGAAGACAAAGGAGGCCACCCCCTCCTATAGATGAAATATGCCAGAGACCTCGGGTTTGGCTCCATTAGTATTAAAGAGATCTTGATAGCCATGCTGAGCTTGTGGGTACTGTGTCCATGACCCAAAGTAAAATGGGCAACTAGATATGGAAAGAACAGAGGTTTAGTGTCTATGAGAGCCTCTACTTCCAGCAAAACCCAGTAAGTAACCAGTCATTTTGTTTTTTGTTTGCTTGTTGTTATTTGTTTGTTTTTAATGGTGTATAGCACGAGACTAAGGAGGGCAGTTTCTTGCATCAGAAGCCTTTGGGCAATTTATGGCTCATTAAAAGTGGCCCAAAGATTTAAGTGAGAAAAGTTTGTCAAAGCCTTTATAGTGAAAGAGACTCTGAGGCACTAATGGGAGTGCCTGTTGATTTCAATTGGGACAGATTTTAAGTCTTTTGTTGGAGGGAGCCCCACTTAAAGTGGGCTGATTTGTGGCAGCATTAGTAAGATTAAGTAAAATTGGAAAATGGGGAATATGTTGCCACCAGAACCCAAAAAGGACTGAAAGATGTTGGACTTCTATGTCCTTAATAAGGCTGTCAAAGGAATCTCTTTGGAGGACAATGTCATCAATGTAGTGACATTCTTGTGCTTCTGGAGAGAGGTGGGTACAATTAAGATCTTGTTTGCAAAGATTGTGTGCTATGCAAAGTTGTTGAGTACCTGAGGGGTAGCCTTGAAATGTATTGTGTGCCTTTGAAGCTCAAGACAAACTGGCTGACCACCTGTTGAAATGGGCATTAAATAGAACATGTTAGCCAAATCTATATTAGTAAGATGTGTACCAGTTGTGGATTAGATGAGGCCAGTAATTTTAATAATAGTGAGTATTGAGTATGGGGACCACATTAGGATTTTAGTAATTTACTATGAGGCACCATTTATTTTTTCCATGATTAAGAACCAGAAAAATTGGGCTTTTGACTGGAGAAGCAGTGGGGATAATCACCCCTTTATTAATGAGAATTTATATAAGTTTTAATTCTTGAAGGCCCTATTTTAATTTAATTTGGGTCATTTTAGCTGGGAGTCCATGGAATTCCATTTTATCAAGGCAACTGTAAGTGCCAAAGACTTGATCTAATTTTATAACTCATGGTGTTGAGAAAGACCACGCCCACTATACGACATTTTAGAGCAATAGTTACTATGAATATGGGAAATCTAGGCAAGGTTATCATTAAAGTGAGTCATACTTATTTTTCTTCTATTTTATACTTAGTTACTTTCTTAAGATTATAGAGGGTACAGTGTTCAAATTTAGCGGTATCCCCAGGTATAACTATAATTTGAGGTTCAGCATTGATTAAGTCTATGATGCTGTGTCAGTTGAGTGCATTTTAACAAATGCAAGAATTATTTAGAGGCTATGCTATAGACACAAACATCAATCAGCACCCTTTTGTATTTTTCGGTTATTCAAATTATTTTAGTATATAAACTTTGTTTTATGTAATTATTATATATAATTTGTTATACATAAATTTTAGTATATAAATTTTAATATAAAAATTTTGAATTTCCAATTGGGTCATATTGTAGACTTTTGTTCTTACATTTATTTATTTGTTTGCTTATTCATTTATTTATTCATTTATTATAAGATTTATTTATTTACTTTTATTTTCTCCCTGTATTCAGGTATTTGCTTTGTATTGTTTTGTTTTTTCTCTTTTCTCTCTTTTTGTTTCTGGCCTTTAGTTTTTGTTTTAAGCTTTTAGTCATCTGAACCATGGTTTTTAGTTTTTGTCTTCTGCTAGTAAATCAATGTGGGTCTTGTAGATGGTTATAGGGAGAAGGGGAGGACAAAGGGGCCTGGAGGCATTCCTCTTAGTCAGCAACCTCTCACTTCAAGGCTTCCCAACCCAGGGACATGGATTTGTACTTAAAGACCTATAGCAACCTCTTATCCCCCACCAATCCAAACCACCAGTCCCTTTTCACTTTTTTTTTTTTAGTCTCCTATCTGTCCCCAGTTGTTGTTTATCCTTTAAGTGTTTATTGGATAAACTCCTAGTATTCCCTAGTGGCCTTGTTCATGATTAGAGGCCTCCCTCTCTGAGTGTCCCCATTACCTTATAATGGATCTAGAGACATTCCAAGGAGAGTGACAGTGGCCGTCTTAGTATTTTTGAGGCTCTGTGTTTTGAGCATAAGGCCCTTGGTGTGCTGATAAGCAGTAGTCCATGCACATGATCCCAGCATTTTACATCCCTGAATCAATTGCATAACCTCTTCAGGGGTCTTACGTAGGGCAAGGATAAAGTGTTCCCTCTTTATCATCTATCTATCTATCTATCTATCTATCTATCTATCTATCTATCTATCATCTATCTATCATCTATCTATCATCTATCTATCTATCTATCTATCTATCTATCATCTATATCTATCTATCTATCTATCTATCTATCTATCTATCTATCTATCTAT
>NW_022589756.1:974562-1057720 GCF_004348235.1 Phoca vitulina
TCCCCAAATACTGACTTCCCATACCAATCCGTTTCCACAGTGTCTGAAATTCTAACATTATTGACTCATTTCTTTTGTTTTCTCTCTCTCTGAGTTCTTTAATAAGCTATCAAATAATCCATTCTGAACTCAACTGTTAAGTTAGACCTGTTTATACTGGTTGTCTTGGGGAAGAAGGCATAGAAGTTACAGTGAAAGCAACATGTTACAGCCTGAGAAAAACATTAACTTACTTAGAGTATACCTATTTGAGAAACATCATACCAAGTCACCCTAAGAATAAGAAAATTCAATAGCATATGCAGCCCACAAAGACCTCCAAAGGGCATGTTTAGTACTTCTTACTTCTGAAAGACAGGGAAGAGGGAAGCTGATCTTCCAGAAACCCTTCTCATCATGAGCCCTTTCCTGGGCCTTATGGACACAGAATCATTCCTTTCCATGGGCTCTTTTGCTTTTGCCTTTATTTGACACTTTCTTTTCTGAATGTGTAGTCAAGTGGACCATGTTTATGTCCATTTCCTCACTAGACTGTAAGTATTAAATATTACAAACTCCTAAGGCCAGGGACCATATCCTTGTCATCTCTGTATCTTCCTATTACTAACAGTCCTTCATTCAGTTATTTCATCATGGAGTCACTGGGGCAGATGATCATTTAGTCTAATATATTTATCCATCTTATGCTAAGCCCTGAGAACACAATTTGTCCCTGCTCTCACAGAGATTATGGAAAAGAAAGATACATTAAAAAAGTAAGACAGTAAATATCTGGAGATTGATAAAGCATGGAATGTTAGATAAAAAAATTTTTTCTATCTAGGGTGATCAGGAAATCTTTCATAGAAATGTCCTGAAGGTTCTTGACTAGGAAATAGAAACTGCACTAGAGCTCTCTATCATGAGGGAGGACTCGTGTGAAGTATGATGGCTGGCTCCAGTGTGGCCAAGAGAAAGCTGGACCTGAGGTCTGGGTATGACCCTTTGTAAATATTGATCCAGAGGGTCAGCTAAGTGGGAGACTTGAAGTGATGAAGGCAGTTGTGGAAAAGGCAGAAAATGATACTTGGGCTTCTAATTAGTAGGGAAAGTGTAGTTTCAACTAGCCCAGTCACCCTTTATGCCTGGAAGACTGGGAGATTGATAGTTAGCCTTCAAGAAATGTTGGCTTAATGGCAACAGGAGTGATGAGTGGTGGGGTTTACGCTGGATCCCATTTCTAGAGGGATAATCAAGACCATCAAGCAAGATGACTGGCAGAATAGGTTCTTATAAATACTGAATAAGTAATTAGTTAATGCATGCATGAATGAAGAAAGTTAAGGATAAAGATCAAGACAGACTTGTCCCACAGACTGGGATAACAAGATATGTGAAGAGGGAGAATAAAAACAAAGTTGTGTGTCTTGGGCAAACTAGTTTCCAAGGGTTGATCTTAAAGATGTATATATGGCTGTCAAGCAAGAAAACTTACAAGGTAAGGCAGATTCTAGGATTAAATAAGTAACAATCCTACTGCCACCAGTGGGTACAGACAAGGTTCTCATTATATTGCAGTTTCAGACAGAATTAGACTAGGACTGACCCCAACCAGACCTGGGGAGATGACCATTTGTGGGATATTAGGTGTGAGTAGCCAGGAATGAAGAGCAGATATGAGCAGTAACTGACAGTGTATTGTGCCCCAGGCAAATGATTGAAGACTGAAAATTGCCTCAGTTGCCTTTCTGAATATTGATGGATTGCCACTTGGGTTTCTCACCCCACTGAATTGACCAGCTGTCCTGAGATTGTATCAACCCAGCCCAAGTACCCAGGAGAAGAGCCCTGAGATAAGTTGTTGGAAAAATTAATGATTTGAATGAGCACCAGAGAAGAGGCCATCAGGGTTTCCATGCTTGGGCTCCAATTTGATAGCTTGGTTTCTAGTATCTAAGTGTTAGAAGAAATGGCCAGAGAAGTAACTGATCCATTCACAGAGACACATGGGATCTTAGAAATTTTGATCAGTTGCCCTGCTTTGGCAGATATTTAAAGAAGCCTATTTAGGGGCTCCTGGGTGGCTCAGTCAGTTAAGCATCTGACTCTTGATTTCAGCTCAGGTCACGATCTCAGGGTTGTGAGATTGAGCCCCGTGTCAGGCTCCATGCTCAGCATGGAGTCTGCTTGAGATTCTCTCTCCCTCTCCCTCTGCCCCTTTCCCCACTTGTGCTCTTTCTCTAAAATAAATAAATAAAATCTTTTTTAAAAAAGTAAAAAGAAATAAAGAAGACCTTTCAGCTTTCCATAGTGCATATAGCAAGTTAACACAGTCCCAATGTACAGAGTCCCTTCTGCTGACCTCTCCTGCTCCACTTTCCTCTCTTCTTCACCTGCTCTGTGCCCTGGGGCATGGCCTTCATTAGCAGGTCCCTTGCTTCAGAGTGAATTCAACTACAGTGGAAGAGGGAAAGAGGAAGTGTGCTTATTCTCCCAGTTCCCTCCATTCCTTCAGTTTGGCAGTGGGTGGCTTCATCTCTTGCCCAGCGGGTCTCAGGTCCTGTCAGATACACAGCATTCTCCAGATTCCAGGGACTATTTCACAGACCCTTTCAGTCCTAGTGTGACTATTAGAGCTCCATGGATTTCTCTAGCCATATGCTATCTGTTGAGATTTCCCTAAACCCTGACCACACCTTTGTGAAGAGTCTTTATATTAAACTCTCTTTCAACTCTTTTAATGTGCCATCCACTTCCTTCTCAGACCCTGCCTTGGTGCCTGAACAGTAGGTTCACTCACTTTGCAGCATTTCACTGCATTCACCCAACCACACAAGAACCTATACTGCCTGGTGAGCTCATCTCTCAGAAGGAGTGAGAATGGGGAGGGCTTAGTGAAAATCCATTCCCATTACCTGAAAACTACCTTAGCACACACCTTTCTGGATTTAATGGTATAATCTTCATGGTAGAATAACAATATCTAAAGCTATTATTTTGTGTTTTGTAGTCACAGGCTTACTGAGCCTGAATTTTCTCATCTATAAAATTTGAATAATACCATCTGTTTCACAGACTTGTAAGAAGGGATAATTGAGTGAATTGAATAGCCCAAGGTCACCAGTTAGC
This sequence comes from Phoca vitulina, assembly GCF_004348235.1. Lineage (NCBI taxonomy): Eukaryota > Metazoa > Chordata > Mammalia > Carnivora > Phocidae > Phoca > Phoca vitulina. The sequence goes on from NW_022589756.1 coordinate 977,671, forward strand.
TAGTGATAGAAATAGAATTTAAACCTAAGACCTCTGACTCTAAGTTCAGGCCCTTTTACACCAAACCATGGGCCTCTGGACAGCACATCATCTTCATGCTGCTGACAAGCATAGCTTTGATTAAACACCAGGGAGATAGCAGATGCCATTCCAGAAAGGCCCTTGAGAGGTATATGAAAGAAATAAAAGGGCTTCCTGCACTTTTGGAGTTTAAAAGTTAAAGTATTTTTTGTTTCTTCCACTAGATGATAAGAATAGCCAAATGTTCATTAAACATTACATCTGCAAATGGAGAATAATATGGAACCAAGAGAGTAAACTTGAACAGTAGTAATTTTTAACATTATATTGACTGCTGATCATATGAGATCTCTTTTAGACACACTAGTCCCAAAAACTACTCTACAAGGTAGATATTGTTATCTCCATTATATGAATGTAGAAATGGAGGTGAGTAATCATTCAGTTACTGAATAGAGTAAAAAATTCAAATTCAGTTCCAAAGCCTGGGGCCTTAGGTCCTTCCCTACGATGTCTATGTTTATGTTCCATCTACTCTCCCAGAAAAGACAGACGACACAAAAAGGACTTGTTCCAAAGAAAATATTTCCTTTTCCTTTCAATAGGATATTAAGCTTTCAAAGGATATTCAAACATTAGTGCAATGACCATTTCTACATTTCAAGTGGATTCTGATGGTGAATTTTCATCTAAACTGAACCGACTTCTTGGAGGTGAACCCAGAGCTGATGGTGAGTTTTGAAGAAGGGACAGCTGCCATCTTGACCTTATACATTCAGCAAATGCTGCACCTCTGCCCCGCTGACACACAGGGAAGACCTGGCTAGCTACTCCTATTTGGGTTTCCATGCACACCTGGCCTTTTCTGCTGATTAATAATTGAAAAGAGATGAATAGCAATGTCCCCTGTGATAATTACCAAATTCCTATATAGGGAGGAGGGATCCCACCGAGAGTTTTATAAATATTGAATCCAGCTCCTTGTGCCTCTGAAGGATGTGGCATGACTCCTCTGCAGCCTCTGACCACATCTCAGGTCCCCTTTAACCTGGTGGCTTTATGGTGCAGGACAGCCAGAGTCACAGACAGCACCAGTCAGCAGAGGGGGCTGGGGGAGCCCGAGCCCTGGGAATTGTCTCCATCATGGTAGATGGCACAGTGCACTGCCCCAGAGCCCCTCTCTCTGAGAATCTCCCTGCCCCTCTACAGGGAAGGTCCACAGAGAAGGGTTGAACAAGTTCTCTCTGGGTTTTTTTTTTTTTTTTTTTTCTGGCAAGGGGTGGGTAGTTGTATATGTTTTGTTTTTTTGCAAGGGTCAACCATTCCTGTTCAAAATGGTGTTTGGACTTGGAGCTGGAGATAAATTACTCAGAGCAGCCGACTCCTTAATGTAAATAATTTAGCTTAATAAATAAGTTAAAGTCTACAATCTCTTCAGTGTCTCTGGCAGCTCATTCATCTTCTGTCTCCTCAGCTCCTCAAGCTGTGCCCCGCTGCCAGGACTTCTCTGAGGCTGATGGCCTTTTCCTGTCTTGTCACAACAAACAGCATTTTGTAAGAGAGAGCGTTTCAAGTGCTTCCTCTGTGTCTTTGCAATCACTCAGCGGAGTCATTGAAACAAGCAGCCAATTTGCTCTGCGGCCCCAGCTTGCAGGGGCAGGTGGGGCACTGGGCCAGCGCCGGCCTTTCTCTCACTGGGGCAGGTCCTCCAAGTGTGGATGGTGGTGGGAGACCAGGAACTGGGAGGCAAGGAGGGACCTGTGGAAAAACTGAAGGAAGCCTGAGAACAGATCTGAGAGAATTGTGAATCACTAAGAGGAGAACTACAGGTACACCCTAAAAACCAACCTGGAGAAATAGGGAAAGATAGGAAAGCCAGCCAGCTAAGTGGAGACCAGGGTCAAAGCAGCACAACTCCCAGTGTTGCACTAGGGGTTGCAAACTCAAGTTCAGAGCTGACAACCTGGGGCAAGTCACTGCCCTCTCTGAACTCAATGTCCTGCCTTCTGCAGTGAGAAGGAAGGAAGCTGCCTCTTGGTGAGGCCCTACTGTGTGCAGGCATGGGGTATGTGCTGGCCCACAATGGATTTCCACAACATGGACAGGTAGCAGGTGGATGGGTTTAATAACGTTCTCCAAGCTTCTTTTGGTTCTAGCTTGCTGTGATCCATTTCCTCCAAGCCTGGCAGAGACAAGAGGCCCAAGAGTACACACACATCCAGTAAAAAATAAAATAAATGTTTCTACTTGAAGAGTCCATGGCAGCTGTGCCATCCACTCCCCCATAAAACAGCTTATGTGCTTACCTCTGCGAGGGGAAGTGACTGCTGTCCCCCCAGTTGCCCTCCCAGGACCATGCAAAGGAGGGAGCAGGCAAAGGCCAGTGCTGGGCTGGAAATTCACTCCTACACCCAAAAAGGCTGTTCCCAGGAGTGCAAATCCCAGCCCAGCACCACAATCCAATCAAAGTAATTGTCGCCTGAACGGCCCTTGCAGAAGAGAGGCAGCAGCTAAGGGGGAATCAGGGCGCGGTACGGCATCCTTCAAGGAAACCGGATGGCTTGAAAATGCAAGAAACAATTTCTCTAGATGGAAAATGAACGCAATGAATCTAAGTGCAGCAGGAAATCTTATGAGAAAATAAGACTTTGGGAGGATTTATTGAAAGACATAATTGCAACAAGTATATTGATTTTACATAGATAAGAAAACAAATGTTGGCAGGGATTGAGTTTGGTTTATTACATTTATTTCCCCACAGAGTTAATGCATTTAAAGACATGGTTTATTTTTCAAATGGAGAAACATTGTTTTCAGAGACCTTTATTAGGTTCCTACCAGTTCCCCTGACTTCCCTTTCCAAGAAAATTGGTTTGTATGTAGGGTTGGGGGGAGAAAGACTTGGGGGTCCTCCTCCTTCCAGGAGGTTCCCTAACCCAAGGCTCTTGTGGCTTCCCAGGGATGGGAGGATCATAGGTAGTCACTTCCTGCTCTGTCCTGCCTCCTGCTGGGAGGGAAGCCACTAGCACTAAGGTACAGAGAGAAAAGTCTGCACCACTAGCAGGTTGTCATTCTCTTCATACACATCTATTTTTTAAAGATTTTTATTTATTTATTTGACAGAGACCCAGCGAGAGAGGGAACACAAGCAGGGGTAGTGGGAGAGGGAGAAGCAGACTCCCTACTGAGCGGGGAGCCCTACGTGGGGCTTGATCCCAGGACCCTGGGATCATGACCTGAGCCGAAGGCAGACGCTTAAATGACTGAGCCACCCAGGTGCCCCTCTTCATATACATCTAGAAGCTCAGGCCCAAGGGACTTGTGGCCAGGTCATCAGTCAGAAACCTGGAAGCAGAAATCAGGGGCTCTGGTCTCTGGCTTAGCTTCCCTTTTGAAATCCTTGCTCAAATCCCCAAGTTGTACTGATGCCACAGTGGGTTTAAAGTAGCAACGATAACTACCATTGTTGAGAACCTACGAATTTGTCAGGTACTGTGCTCATCCTTTCCACAGTCCCATTAGGAAAGTGTAATCCGTATTTTCCAGATGTGTGGATTGGATCTCAGAGATTAGGAAATTTAACAAATTGATCTGCCTAACTGCAAAGCCTGTGAGTTTAACTTCCCTTTCACTCACTGGGAGGACTGAGTTTTATGCCAGTTCTTGTAACAAAGTATCTATTCCTGATTCTGTGGAGTGAGAGGAACAAAGTCCCAGGATCCCTGTAAGGATGGCCCCTCAAGCCTGGTGACCCTGAGCACAGCTGGATCTGAGAAGAGGCAGGGAAGAAGGGACAGGAGCAGGAAGAATAGAGATGCCCCTCTGCTGGGACTCTGACCCTGACACCTGAGGACCCCTCTTAATGAGACCCGTGTCTTGGGCTGGCTCACCTAATGGCCACATTTGTGCCATCTTCTTACCACTCTGTCACTGTTCAGCCCAGCCACCCCTGGACCTGAGTTCCATCATTTGCACGAAGCTAACATCTGAGAACCTTTTAAGTTAGCACTTAAGGGACACTTTAAGGTTTACAAGGTGCTGTTATATTATTTAAACCGTAAATTGTCCTTCAACTTCTAAGGCAGAAGTTTTACAGCAGGAGAATCTGAGATTCAAAGAAAAAGTGACTTCCCCAAATGTACAGTCAGTTAAAGGCAGATCCAGGACCAAGTCCCACACCTCCTGCCAGGGCCCAGCACTCAATGCAAATCAGGATGCATCCAGAACCTCCACATGTTTCTGCTAATTCACATCTGAACTTGAAGCAGCAGCCTCACCCTTCCCTGACAGGCAGGGGACCTATAAAGTATTTCCATTCCTCCGCTGATGGCTTTGGCCATGTAAATTATTCAGAATTAATCCTGTTTGCTCCTAAATCTCCCTGCAGTTTTTCACAAGTAACTAATACTTGTCTTAATCACATCCGAGGCACACCTTTATATGCCACTTGCAACAACATGTTCAATTATGATTGATTGGAATTTAAGTTCTGATTTCTCTTAGAACATAATCAGTCCTGAATGGGAAATTTTTACAGTGACAATTAAAATAATGAAAGTGAACTTTAAATGACATTCAAACAGTGTCACCTGGGAATAACTCCACAGTGTTGGCCTCCCACTGCATTCTGGGAGCTCCCTACTCAGCGGGCTTCGTCTTGTGCCATTGGTAACGCATTTGGTGTGGTATGAAGACTGAGGTTAACCCCTCACTGGCAGCCCTTTTAAAACCCTCTGCACGTTGACTGCTACTTAATCATGTGTTTCCCTGGGCTGATTTATATTTACATCTAAAAGGCAAGGTAATTGTGCAGATTGGTAAACAGTCACCAAATTAACTTTATCAAGGGAACCTCCCTGGTTTGGGAATGTTTTCGAGGAAACAGGCTCTTTCTAAATGGTAGATCTGGGCCCTTTGAGTGCCCCTGACCTAAAACATCAGCCCAGTGTGGAGGTCCCCCTCAAAGTGCTGACTTCCCAGACTGGGTTGGATATAAAACAGTACACCTGGCTGGGAGCCTGGTCTTCTATAGCATCTGCTCTGCTTACAATGGACATGTGTGGTGTGACTTTGGGCATTATTCTCATGTGAACTCTGCCACACACAAAATGAAATAAAATTCCATCTGAGGAGGAGAATACATTCACATCTTAGACTCAGAATGAGTTGCTTTTCCCTCTGGACCCAGGACAACTGGACACCTATGCCTGTCAGATCACCCTGGCATTAGAGGCTTCTGAAATCTATTTCCATTGGATTTCATCCCAAACAAATCACATTGGCCTCTCCATTGCATCTTAATCACTCACTGGGCTTTCCTACAGATCTTATTTTAATTCATAGTCTTGATTTAAGCTGGATGCCTTCATGCCTCTGGCTTCCCTGTATCCCAAACTGCCCATCCTCAAAGCTCAGTGAGTTGTACCCATCTTCTCCTTCACACCTTCTGTGACAAAGTCAAGCCAGCCCTGCTCACTCTTCTCCCTGGCTACCCCTGAACATTACATTTAATCTAGTAGTCTATTAACATATCAGCAGTCTTATTGTGTTGGAACCAGAAACTACCTTATAAATCTTGTTTATTTTTAATAAAATATCAGTTAGACAGTGATAAAGATGGTTAGTGAGATTTAAAAAAAAAAAAACATAGGCAGAATATGTTTTGTGGCTTTGTGGAATCCTTGAAAACATGTTTTGAGTTCATTCCCTTCATTTCACAGCTGAAAAAATTGAGGCTCAGATGTTGTTCTATTGCTTTTTAATGACTTTATCACAGATTATTCTCGCCCACTCCAAGGCAGGCAGAGATTATGTTCTACACCTTTCTATCACAGTATCAAACACAGTTCTCAGGAGCCAGGGCCCGTATCAGTCAGGTCTCATCAGGAAATGAGCAGCATTCTTCACAGATTTGAGAGGAATTTAATAAAGGAACATTTACAAAGATCTGGGTGTGGCTTAATGAGGAGTATATATAGTACCTTAGTTCTAGGAACTTGAAGGAGGCATTTCTACTCTTGGTTCTGAAGGAGCAGAACCTTGGAAGGGTAGCTGTTAGAAGGCCATCTAATAAAAACCGTGGCTTTGGTAAAGGGTAGGGATATCTGCCAATCAGCAGAGACTCAGCAGGAAGGAGCCTGGTCACAAATAGCCTGATCTTCATCTGTTCCCACCATCTAACTTCTTGCTGGTGCCTCCCATTGGCCAAACCCAATGGAAAGCTAAAGGCCAAGGGATAGTGTGGCTAACAGTCCCATTCTGCCAGAAACTGAGAAGTTTCCTGGGGTGAAGGACATTCAGTGTTAAACTGAAATGTCCTGGTCAAACCAGGAGGGTTAGTCACTCTAGCAAGAGAGCAGTTCATAAAGGCCAGCCTTTTGGGCATGATGGAAATTGTGGAGAATGAATTTAGTGGAGAAATCAGGAGATCTACACTATGGGGACACAGGAAATACTTATAAATTTGAATAAAGGACCATGATTATTGATATTTGAGTCTGTATTTATTTCTTTCTTATTTATAACCTCAAGATCAGGTTAGGAGACGTGATCAATAAATGATATTTACATCATATCTTAATTTCCCTAGTTTCAGCTTGTTTCCACCAGCCCATGGATAACTTTCACCCTACTGACCATTCCAGATACCTTGGAAGACACTGCTGTCCTGTATTCTTCAAACCCAGTAACACAACCATGCTTCGCCAAGTGCTTATTTTGTGCCAGCCACCATGGTAGGTATGAGGCACATACATGAAAAATAGTATAGGAGCACTACTCTCAAGAAGCTAATGGGCTATATAGAAGATGAGGTTATGTTAAATGAGTTACCATTAGTCCTAGTTATGTGATGAGACACTGAAGAAGTCTTTCTAACTTGGCTCCAGTTTCCTCACTTCTAGATGAAAATCTAGAATGTGAGGTTCCTGGGTTCCCCCTCTGGCTCTGCAGTGCTATGACTAATAGGCATTCAAGGAGAGAGCTGTCTCTGTGGATATGAGGGAGTAAGTATAACTTTCACAGCAGAGGCAAAACTAGACTCAGAATGAATAACATTCACATTACTATAAGTCAGTGATTACTGTATGTCAAGCAGGTAGTAGTATTGGCTGACTAATTCTCATAATAATCATTTGCAGCAGATATTGATTATCCAAATTTCACATGTGATGAACTTCAGAGAGCTTGTGTACTTTTCACATTGTGACATAGCCAGTAACTCGGGTCTGTCTGATTCCAAGGAGCATGTTCTTTCCATGAAACTGCGACCTCTCCAAGAAGCTTTAAAAGAGGGGAATGATCATATGGTAGCTCTATTTTCAACTTTTTGAGGAACCTCCATACTGTTTTCCAGAGTGGCTGCACCAGCTTGCATTCCCACCAACAGTGTAAGAGGGTTCCCCTTTCTCCGCATCCCCGCCAACATCTGTCATTTCCTGATTTGTTAATTTTAACCATTCTGACTGGTGTGAGGTGGTATCTCATTGAGGTTTTGATTTGGATTTCCCTGATGCCGAGCGATATTGAACACTTTTTCATGTGTCTGTTGGCCATTTGGATGTCTTCTTTGGAAAAATGTCTGTTCATGTCTTCTGCCCATTTCTTGGAGGGTATTATGCTGAGCGAAATAAGTCAAACAGAGAAAGACATGTATCATATGACCTCACTGATATGAGGAATTCTTAATCTCCGGAAACAAACTGAGGGTTGCTGGAGTGGGGGGTGGGGTGGGAGGGATGGGGTGACTGGGTGATGGACACTGGGGAGTGTATGTGCTCTGGTAAACTCTGTGAATTGTGCAAGACTGTTGAATCTCAGATCTGTACCTCTGAAACAAATAATGCAATATATGTTAAGAAAGAAAAAAAGAAGAAGAAGAATGTAGCAGGAGGGGAAGAATGAAGGGGGGAAATCGGAGGGGGAGAAGAACCATGAGAGACGATGGACTCTGAAAAACAAACTGAGGGTTCTAGAGGGGAGGAGGGTGGGAGGATGGGTTAGCCTGGTGATGGGTATTGGGGAGGGCACGTTCTGCATGGAGCACTGGGTGTTATGCACAAACAATGAATCATGGAACACTATATCTAAAACTAATGATGTAATGTATGGGGATTAACATAACAATAAAAAAAAGTAAATGACAGAACTGGACACATATTGTTAATAAATCAGTCACAAATGAAAAAAAAAGGGGGGGGAATGATTTTAATTCTTGTGGAGGTAAGAAGATAATAAAAATCTTCACCTTTTTCTAACCCCAAACTTTCAGATATATATCCTAGCTTTCCATGTGCTGCATTGCAAGAAAATGACCATAATTGTTCATCACTTGCCCACCCCATATTTAAGTTTTCTCGATGTGACTTTGTAGTACCTTCCACAAATAATTGAAATCTATTTCCCTTCCCTTTGAATCTGAGTTTTTTTGTGACTTGTTTTGACTAATACAATGCAGTGAAAGTAAAAATATTCCAGCTCTAGGCTTAGGCTTCAAGAGACCATGGACAATCCTGCTCTCTCCTAGAACTCTTGTCAGCCACCATGTGAAGAAGCTAAGTCTAACCTGCTGGGAAAACCACAGGGATCAGAGGTTAGCCGTTCCATCTGAGGCCATCCTGTATTAGCCATGCTTCACCCAACCCAGTCTGCAGACTTATGAATGAGCCCAGCTAAGACAGAAATAGCTATTTAGCCCTGGCCCAAATTGGTTGTTTGTCAAATCATGCACTAAATAAAAGGCTGTTATTTGAAGCCTCTAAGTTTTAAGATGCTTTGAATGCAGTAACAACTAACTGATTCACTCTATAACTACTAAAGCAGTCCTCATTCCATCATTCTAAAGTGAGTGAGGCAGATAAACTGGGCTCCTTCACCTAGACCAGGTACTATCTGGGACCCCCAGACCCTAACTTTATTTATTTATTTATTTACTTACTTACTTATAATTTTTACTTTTTTAATTGAAATATAGTTGACATATATATTAGCTTTAGGTATACAACATAGTGATTCAACAAATATGTACATTATAAAATGTTTCCCATGATAAGTGTTGTTACCACCTATCACCATGCAGTTATTATAATATTTTTTACTATATTTCCTATGCTGTACTTTTCATCCCTGTGAATTGTTTGTTTTATAACTGGAATTTGTAAGTCTTAATCCTCTGAACCGATTTTGCTAGTTCCCCACCCTCCTACTCTTTGGCAACCACAGTTTGTTCTCTGTATTTATGAGTTTGTTTCTGTTTTGTCTGTTCCTTTATTCATTTGTTTTGTTTTTCTAGATTCCTTATATAAGTGAAATCATATGATATTTGTCTTTCTCTGACTTAGCATAATATCATATATTTCCATCCATGTTGTCACAAATGGCAAGATGCCATTCTTTGTTATGGCTGAGTAATATTCCATTATGTATATAGACCCCATCTTCTTTATCCATTCATCTACCAATGGACATTTGGGCTGCTTCCATATTTTGGCCATTGTAAATAATACCATGATAAACATAGGGTGCATATATCATTTTGAATTAGCATTTTTATTTTCTTTTGGTAAATATCCAGAAGTGGAATTGTTGGGTGATATGCTATTTCTAATTTTATTTTTTTGAGAAACCTCCATACTGTTTTCCATAGTGACTGCACTAATTTACATTCCTACCAACAGTATACAGGGGTTCTCTTTTCTCCACATCTTTACCAACACTTGTTATTTTTTGTCTTTTTGATATCAGCCATTCTGACAGGTGTGAGGTTATATCTCTTTGTGGTTTTGACTTACAGTTCCCTGGTAATTAGTGACGTTGAGCATCTTGTCATGTGTCTGTTGCCTGGCCACCTGTATGTCTTCTTTGGAAAAATGTCTATTCAGGTCCTAGTCCCTTTTTAAAAAAAAATTAGATTATTTAATTTTTGGTGTTGAGTTGTAGGAGTTCTTTATATATTTTAGATGTTAACCCCTAAACAGATATATCATTTAAAAATATCTTCTCCCATTTAGCAAGTTGCCTTTTTGTTTTGTTGATGGTTTCCTTTAGTGTGCAGAAGCTTTTTATTTGGATAGGGTCCCAATTCTTTATTTTTGCTTTTGCTTCCCTTGCCCTGGGAGACACATCCAGAAAAATATTGTTAAAGCCAGTCCTGAGAGTTTCTGCTCATGTTTTCTTTTAGGAGTTTTATGGTTTCAGGCCTCACATCCTAACTTTTAAAGGCCACTATCCTCATTCTATTCTCCCCAAATCCATTGCTGAACCTCAACTAGGACTAAGTCAGTGTGCTTATATATGTAAAAGTCAGTCTCAGTCTTCTTGAGCAACAGGATAGTGCTACTTTGCTATGCATAATGGGCTTGACATCAATGGAAACTGATCACATAGTAGACACCGAAGGAACCAAATATAATAGATTGAAAATTAAACTTGGAAAGAGAATGTCTAATAGGGAGAATAGAGAATGTCTAACTGAGGCTGAATCTTTAGCTCAAATTTTCTAAGTCTAATATTTCTTGATGTTTAGAATTATGATCAGCTCATTAAAACATCTCTTTTTAAACTTTAAATGTCTTTATTCCTTTCAAAACTAACACAATCAAATCTAGAGTTTCTAAAATCAACAAATCTGCTATATAATAAAAAATTACTCACAGTGAAAATAAGCAAGGAAAAGGAAATTAAAATCAAGACATGAAATACTCAGTAGAAGCAGACATCTAATAATCTAAATATTGGAGTTAGCAGGTAAGGTTTTCAAAAGAGCTATGATTACCATATCAAACAAAATAGACAAAAAGGTGGACAGAGAGGATGAAAATATAAAATTATTTGGACAATTACTAGAATCTAGAAGATAGACCAAATAGACATTCTAGCACTACAAAATATACTTTCTGAAATAAAGAACTTACTAGATGAGTTTTTAACACAATTGGCCACATCAGAAGACAAGATTAGTAAAGTCAAGCACAGCAAATAAGAAATATACAAAGAAAAGAAAAAATAGAATGGAGAGTAATGAACAGAGCATTAAAGAGTTGTGGGACATAATCAAAAGGCCTAACATGTATAATTAAAGTCTAAGAAGAAAAGGAAAGAGAGAGACTTGAAAAGTCTCTTGAAAAGCAATTTGAAAAATTAATAGCAAACAACTTTCCAATGCAGATGAAAGATATCAATGCACATTTTAAAGAAGCTCAGTGAACCAGAAAAAAATAAGCAGAAAAAAATATAAGGAAAACTATAATAAGACACATCATAGTCAAACTGTTTCAAATCAAAACCAAACTCATAAAAACAGTCATATTAGCTTCAGGACTGCTCACCAGAAAGTGTGCATGTGCACACACACACACACACACACACAAATGATATCTTTAAAGTGCTAGGAGAAAAAACAATCAACAAGAGTCTATATCCAGTGAAAATGTCTTTTAAAAACAAAAGCAAAATGAAGACAATTTAAGATAAACAAAAGCTGCAAGAATTAGTCACTAGTTCTATGACAAAAGTAGTGATATTAATTGTGTATTTATAGGAAGATTTGAAGAGTGCCAGGAATGGCAAGTATTGGGGAAAGCATAGGAGTTTTTTTGTTTTTAACTTCTCCCTATTTATTTTTACTATTATTTTTGGTTTGTTTTTATTGAAGTATAGTTGACACACAATGTTACATTAGTTTCAGGTGTAACTCTATGCTTAAGACTATTTTTTTAAATTTTTCATTTAAATTCAATTTAGTTAATATATAGTGTATTATTAGTTTCAGGGGTAGAATTTAGTGATTCATCAGTTGCATATAACATCCAGTGCTCATTACATCAAGTACCCTCCTTAATGCCCATCACCCAATCACCCCAACCCCCCACTTGCCTCCCCTCCGTAAATCCTGTTTGTTTCCTGTAAAGAGTCTCTTATGGTTTGTCTCCCTTTCCATTTTTATATTATTTTATTTTTCCTTCCCTTCCCCTATGTTCATCTTTTTTGTTTCTTAAATTCCACATATGAGTGAAATCATATGGTATTTGTCTTTCTCTGACTGACTTATTTTGCTTATTTTTTGAAAGACATTTGATTTTCAAAGCAAAAATGACAGGATTAAATTCTGCAGTACATAACATGTAGTAGTAAAATATTTAACAAAATCATAAAGTAAAGGATATAGGTATAGAAAGTATACTGTTGCAAATTTCTTACACTGTACGTGTTCAATATAATATCAATTCATGGTAAACTGTGAGAAACTAAAGGTATATATTGTATTTCCTGGAACAATTATTTTTAAATATATGTATATATGAATTATAAATATACATTTATAATTAAATATATGTAAATTAAGTTTGAATGGACCAAGTACTTTCATTAAAATGCAGAAGTTATCAGATTGATTTTTTTTAAATGCCCAACCATATGCTGTTAACAAAAAGATGTACTTTAAATATGAAGATACAAATAGACCAAAAACAAAGAAATGGGGATGAAGATATACTGTGAAAACACTAAACATAGGAAAGTTGGTGTGTCAATATTGTCAAAGATGTCTTCAGAACAAAGGCCTTTACCAAAAATAAAGAGGGACATTACATAATGGTAAAAGAGCTGACTAATTAAGAAAACGTAGTGACTCTAAATGTTTATGCACCTAATAACAAAGCTTCAATAAACCTGAAGAATAAACAAGATAACAAAATGGAAAAATAGCCCACAACCTTAGCTGAAGACATTGAACACTCCTTTAGAAATTGTCAAAGTAGCAGCTCCTGTGTGGCTCAGTCGGTATAGTGTCCAACTCTTGATTTCAACTCAGGTCATGATCTTGGGTTCATGAGATCAAGCCCTGTGTCAGGCTTTGCTTGAGATTCTTCTCTCCCTCTCCTTCAACCCCTGCTCATGTGCTCTCTCTTTTTCTTTCTCTAAAAATAAATAAATAAATAAATCTTAAAAAAACAAATTATTAAAGAAAAATTAGTAAGGATAGAGGAGATTTGAATAATACTATCAACCAACTTGACCTGATTTATAGAACATTACACTCAACAATAGTAGAATGTACATTCTTTTCAAATGCACATGGAATATTTACGAAGATATACCATATGCTGGGGCATAAAACAAGTCTCAGTACTCATATACAGTGAATATATTTTTTGACCAAAACAATGACATTAAAAATCAGCAAAAAAAAGATATCTAGAAAATCCACAGATATTTGTAAGTTTAGCAATATAATTTAATAAAGCCACAGGGGAAAATAGAAAATATTTTGAACTCCTAGGGGAAGAAATCATATGGCATAATGGACTGAATAATGACCTCCCAAAGATGTCCATGTTCTAATTCCTGAAACTTGTAAATATTCTGCATTACATGGTAAACAGGACTTTGCAGATGTGATTAAGTATCATGCAGTAGGGAGAATATCCTAAATTATATACATGGGCCCAATGTGATTACACAGGTTCATATAAGAGGTAGGGGGATCAGAATAGAGAAGAAATGTAAGAAAAGATGCTAAAATCATAGTGGACCATAGTGATGGTACACTGTTGGCTTTGAAAATGGAGGAAGAGGCCACAAGTCAAGGAATGTTGGTCAGGAAATCAGGAAAAGATCAGGAATTAATTCTTCTCTAGAACTTTCAGAACAAGGAGCTGCCAGCACCTTGATTTTAGCCCAGTGAAACTAATTTTGTAATTCTGATGTCCAGAACTGTAACATAACACATCTGCATTGTCTTAAGCCACTAAATATGTGGTAATGTGTTACAGCAGCAATAGAAAAGTAATACACAAAAAATTAGAAGATATTTGAACTGAACAATAATAAAAACACAATATATAAATGTGGGATGAAGTTGAAGTGCTGCAAATTTATACCTTAAAATGTTTATACTAGAAAATGACAGGGGAACCCTCTTACCCTGTTGGTGGGAATGCAAGTTGGTACAGCCACTTTGGAAAACAGTATGGAGGTTCCTCAAAAAGTTAAAAATAGAGCTACCTTATGATCCAGTACTACTGGGTATTTACCCCAAAGACACAGAGGTAGTGAAAAGAAGGGCCATATGTACCCCAATGTTCATAGCAGCAATGTCCACAATAGCCAAACTGTGGAAGGCGCCAAGATGCCCTTCAACAGATGAATGGATAAAGAAGATGTGGTCCATATATACAATGGAATATTACTCAGCCATCAGAAAGGATGAATACCCAACTTTTGCATCAACATGGATGGGACTGGAGGAGATTATGCTAAGTGAAATAAGTCAAGCAGAGAAAGACAATTATCATATGGTTTCACTTATATGTGGAACATAAGGAATATCATGGAGGACATTAGGAGAAGGAAGGGAAAAATGAAGGGGGGTAATCAGAGGGTGAGACAAACCATGAGAGACTATGGACTCCAGGAAACAAACTGAGGGTTTCACAGAGGAGGGGGTGGGAGGATGGGTTAGCCCAGTGATGGGTATTAAGCAGGCGAAGTATTGTAATGTTATATGCAAACAATGAATCATGGAACACTACATCAAAAACTAATGAAGTACTGTATGGTAACTAACATAACATAATAATAAAAAAAGAAAATGATGAAAGTCTGAAACTACTTATATAAGCTTTCATATTTTTTTTTAAGAGAGGGAGAGAATAGGGGAGGGAGAGAGAGAATCTTAAGCAGGCTCCAGGCCCAGCACAGAGCCCAACACGGGCCTTGATCTCACAACCCTGAGATCATGACCCAAACAAAATCAAGTCAGACGCTTAACCAAGTGAGCCACCCAGATGCCCCTATAAGCTTTCATCTTAATAAACCAGAAAAGAAGAGCAAATTAAACCAAAATATGTAAAAAGAAGGAAATTATAAAGATTAAGGTAAATTATAAAGACTGAAAATGAATGAAATAGTAGATGGACAAAACAGAATGGAAAAACAAGAAGTCCAAAAATCAGTTCTGTGACTAAGATTAAGAAATTTTAATTCCCTAAGAACACATATCTAGGGAAAAGAAAAGAAAAGAAAAGAGAGAAAAACAACAAAATAGGGCTTTGAAAAGAGAATATAAGAAGAAAGCCTACAGATATGCAAATAAGGGAACATTATGGACCACTGTACTTCTAAGAAAAACTTGACAAGAAAGATGAAATGGAGAAGCTTCTTTAAAAACACAGTGTACCAAAACTGACAGGAAAGCAAAAAAATAGGTGACCTGGATAGCCCTATATTAGAAAATTTGAGTTCATAATTTAAAACTTCCCCACAATGAAAACTTCAGGCCCAGCTGCCTCTTCTGTGAAATTCTATTACAGGTTTCACAAAGAAAATCTATGTTATACAAACTCATTCACAATAGAAAGAGGAGGAAACATTCTTAGTTCATTTTACGAGGTCAGCATAACCCTAATATCAAACCTGATGAAGGCCTTACAAAAAGTAAAATTAGATTAAAGACCAATATCACTCATAAATATAGGTGAAAGTATAGGGGAGGGAATGCTTTACCTCTACCTCTCTTAGATTTTTATCTGGGACTTTGTAACAAAATGACAGATTAACAAGAGAAAAATAAATAGTTTATTAATGTGTTCTATGCACATCATGGGGAAAAACCTAAATGAAAAGTTACTCAAAGCAGCAGCTGAGAACTCTGGGTTATATAACATCTTCAACAAAAAGCAATAAATTATAGGGAAATGACAGGACAAAGAAAAGTAGTTTTAGGCCTCCAAGGGCAGCAAACTATAGGAAGGTAAATAAATGGGAGAGAAATAATGGAGTAATGTTTGTTTGCAGATTTCCTGGCGCTATCTCTGAGCTGATAAGAGTCTGTCGCCAGTAAAAGAAGAATTTATATTTTGCCTTTAGACAGAAAAGGGAGGGCTTTTTCTACATTTCCTGCTTCTTAATTGCCTTCAACTGAAAATAATTTTTATGTCAAAGAGACATATATTGGGGTGACATATTCTAGTTTTCTTCAAAAGCAAGATTCTTAACAATTGTTAGTAAATCAAATATAACAATACATAAAAAGTGTAATGTATCATGATAAAATGAGGTTTATCCCAAGAATATAAAGTGTTTTTAAGATTTGAAAATCAATCAGTGTAATCATACTTTTTATGAAATAAAGAAGGAAGGTCATAAGATCATTTCAAGAAATCAAAAAAGCATATAAAAATAAAGCACTAATTCATGAGAAATAAATAAATAAAAGGAAACTTCCTCAGTCTGATAAAGGGGATATATGGCAAACTTACATCTATCATCATTTTTAATGGAGAAATATTTAAAATGTTCAGGATCAGAATCAGACACAGGCATGGATGTTCACTCTTACCACATTTATTCAACATCATACTAGAGGTTCTACCCAGTGTAATTGGACAAGAAAAAAAAAAGCATGAGGATTGTTAAAGAAGTAAAATTTTTATAGATGATAATAATTGTATATATAGAAAATCCAAAATAATATCCAAACAAAACAATATAAAAATAAAAACTACTAGATCTGATGAGTGAATTTAGCAAGATCTGAGAATACAAGACAAAAATATAAATATTGTTTTTATATATTAGCAACCAGCAATGGAAAAAAATAAAATTTAAAAACCAGTATCACTTATAATAGCATCAAAAACATTGGACTCCTGAAAATTAATATAACAAAACATCTAAAAAAACAAAAACAAAACAAACAAACAAAAAACACCTCTATAAGGAAAACAGCAAAATATTACTGAGATAAATTAAATAAGACAAATAAATGGACAGATACACCACACTCATGAGTTGGAAGATATAACATAACAGAAAATGTCAATTCTCTCCAAATTGATCTGTAAATTAAATGCAGCATTAAGTGAAATTCCAGCATATTTTGTAGAAACAAATAATCTGATAGAAATGCAAAGTGAGAGCCAAACATTCATGAAAAAGACTACAGCTGGAGAATGAACACTATCTGATTTTAAGGATGACTGATAAGCTACAGTAATCATTACATGCTGGTATGTCATGGTGCTGACATATGGGTAGGCAAATTAATCAGTAAAACAGAAATAGACCCATGCATAACAGATCAAATAAGTCTTAACAAAAGTGGTAATGCAATTTAATTGGGAAATAAAAAAATAATTAAATGATACTAGGTCAACTTGATATCTGTAAAATAAAAGAAAGAAATGAATTTGACCTATATCTCACATTATACCAAAAAAAAAAACCCCACAAACAAACAAACAAACAAAACATATGGGATGGATTATGGATTATAGATCTAGCTGTAAAAATATATATATATACACATTTATATATAAATGTAACCCCTAGACAAAAACATAGGATGCTTTTCAACTTGGTGGTAAATAAAAATTTCTTAGATATAATGATAAAAGCTCTAACCATAAGAAAAAAATGTAACTAAATTTTATCAAATTAAAAACTTTATCTCATCAAAATAGACAATTTAAAAATGAAAAAGCCACAGACAAGGAGAAAAAAATTGTAAAATACAGGCAGATCCCTGTAAATAAATAGTAAAAAGACAAAAATTAATAAAAATAGATAAAAGATATGGAAAAACATTCAGAAAAGAACATAACATTAGTCAATAAATACATGAAAAGATCAACAATTTTAATAGTGAAATGAAATTAAAAGCAAAATGAGACTTCACTGTACACTTGCTAATGTGGCTAAAATTAATAGTTTCTCTTTTTTTAATTTTACTTATTTATTTGACAGAGAGAGACAGCGAGAGAGGGAACACAATCAGAGGGAGTGGGAAAGGGAGAAGCAGGTCTCCCGCTGAGCAGGGAGCCCAACACAGGGCTCGATCCCAGGACCTGGGATCATGACCAGAGCCAAAGGCTTAACTGAGTGAGCCACCCAGGCGCCCCTAAAATTAATAGTTTCAAATGATGAAGAAGATGCCAGGTGACACACTGTAGGTGCAGGTGTAAAATGATACAACCACTGTGGAAAACTATTTAAGAATTTATTGTGATTCAACAATTCTACTCCTAGTTATTTACCAAAAATAAATAAATAAATAAAAACATACACACTGATGGGGTTTGGGGCAAGCTGCCCCCAAATATGCCACTTTGGCATATTGACAATTTTGAATTAAAGTCACTTAAAAAACATCCAGTGCCAAAAGAAGCTCAGAACCTCCTTTGTTCTGAAAGCAGAAAATAAATTTCCCAATTGAAAGATACCTTCCCTGTATCACAAGGTAGAGACATACTTATCACAAGAGATAGGGAGTTCAGGGCCAAGAGTGCTGTGTAAACAAACCTTGTTACTTCTTCAATTTACAACCCAAAATCCAAACTTCACTAATCTTGTCAGTTCCTCACTAATTTGTTATTTCTTTGTATAAAAGGTATAAAGGCTGCCTGTTTTGGTTACTTCTCTGAGACTCATAGCTCTATGAGCTTCCATACATATGAGTTAAATTTATTTTTCTCCTGTTAATCTATTTCATTTCCATTTAATTCTTAGGCCAGCCAGAAGAATCTTGAAGCGTATAGAAAAAATTTTCCTTTCCAACAGCATAAAAAGACTTACATAAGAACATTTATTTTAAGTGTTATTCATAATAACAAAAGTTCAGAAATCACCCAAATGTCCATAAAAAATGAGTGCATAATTAAATTGTAATATACTCATACAATAGAATATGACTCAGCAATTAAAAATGGACTAATAATATATACCATAATATAAATAAATCTTAAAAGCTTCATATTGAATGAAAGAAGTCAGCCACTAACAGTACCTATGTACCATTTATATGAAGTTCAAGAACAAACAAAACTAGTCTATGCAAACATAAATTAGAGTAATTTTGTCTTCTTAGAGGTAGACTAGAAAGACTGTGTCTTTCAAGGAGGTAGACTAGAAAGGAAAACATGGGATTTTTAGGGTGATGGCAGTGCTCTATATCTGGATTAGGGTATTGGTTCAAAATTAATCAAACTGTATATTTAAGATCTGTGCACTTTACTATGTGAAATTACACCTTAAAACCAAAAGTGCTAACAAAACAAAACAAAAAAACCCATAGATCTTACCCCTGAACTTTCTCTCAGGGTAAAAAACTTCCTGAACTCAATTTATATCTTCCTTCAAGCCTTCCCAGAATATAATAAATTAAGAACACTAATGCCAATCTCAATTCAACAATACACTGATAAAGCCAGGGTTTTGGCTATCCTGGGATGGGAGGCCAAGCAGATCTATAGGACTATCAAGGGTCCATGATGTCCAGATGTCCAAATATCCAGTGAGTTGATGTCCTAGACTTGCAAACAGGGGCTGGAATCTAATGATAGAGTCGAAGCTAGTAGTCAGTCTAATTTACCAATTCAGAAAGGATCTCAGGAGTAGATCCACATAGAAAAATCCCATTTAGACTATCTCTTCAAGCAGAGGTAGGGCATGTATTAGCCAAGGTTTGACAGTGAGGACACAGGCACTAGGGAAGTTTAAAAACAGGGATCGGGGCTCCAGGCAGGGGGATGTGGAGTATAGGCTCCAAGTAAGGAGGCTTGACCATGATGAAACAAGGATGCAAACCAGAAGTAAGAAAACTTTGATGTGGTACAAGAAGAGCCCAAGTCATAGGGAAATTGAAGTATTTAGGGCAGAGTGGAACCATCACTACCAATGGTTTAGTTTATTTGCTACAAAGACTTGGCTAAGTCTGCAAATTGAAAATAACCAGTCACTACTATCCTATTAGGGTCAGGAGGGATGCAGGGTCAGCACTGGCATGGCCATAGCCCACTAGGCTATGAGCTCACAAGCGCACTTCTTTCCATACATCCATGGCCATGTAAAGGTATAAAATCCCCTCACTAATCTGTAAGTAATGCCCAGACTCTCACTGTTAATTATACAGTGTTAAACACATGTTTCTAAATGAAATACAAGGGCACTAGTGCCGGCAGCATAACAAACCAGCTACATAGCCACTGTGTTAGCTTATCAGTGTGCCCCTAACTTGAGAACCAGGAATTATGAGGCAGATATGTCTGGAAGGCAGGCCTAATTATGAAGCACCTGAAAGCACTAGACACTTTTCAGGGGGGCGCACCAAGGAAGATTCGAGGCAGGAGATCCAGGCAGAGAAATTTATTGTTTTCACCACAGGATTATGGTTTGAAATCCTGTCGAACACACTCTGTGTGACCAACACTGCAAATCAGGCACTAATTCCCAGCTGAAACTGAGTGTGTGAAGATGGTAAAGGGAGGCCCGTTCTTGGTGCCTCGTATCGCTCCCCCCCCCCACCACTAGTACCACTCCAGTCAAGCACCCCTGGCTCCCTCCTGCTCTCTGCTTCCATCCTCCCAGCTCTACAGCTGTCTTTCCTATTTCTGTACCAGAGGGTCCTGTTCTGTGATTAGTAATTCACAGCCAGGTGATAACAGGTGATAAAAAATTAATGGCAATCCAAAGTGTTAATGGTTATTCAAATCAACTAACCACCAGCAATATACTAGCTAATTTACTTGCAATCCATCAGACTTTAGCCCAAAGGAATAGAGTGGTGGGCATTTCAGGCTGACTGTGTAGATATTATGCACCAATAGCTCAGTTCCATTGACCAAGCACCAGGTATATGCCTGCCTAATACATGACTACTGCCCCATGGTGTGTGCTTATACTCCTTATACTCCTCAAAAACACTCACAGTGAAATCCTGACTTGTGGTTTTTATTTTCTGGAATGTCAATGATAACAGCAAACACATATTTAACGAGCTCCTACAGGTTGCCAGACACAGGTAAGTGCTAGGGATGCTGAGTTGGTGAATAAGGCATTTGCCCTGCCTTCTATCAGCTCACAGCCATATTATTTCTACTTATCCCTGCTGTGTGCATCCTCACTTAAATAGAAGTGTGACATGTACTTAATCCATGGTACTTAATTACATGCGTACATATTTGAGATATAGAATCAGAAGAAATGATCTTTTTATTACACAAAGGTGAGTAAACAGAAATGGCCACGTCCCTGCCCTCATACAGGTTGCATAATTGCTAGTGGAGAGGAGGACGTTATTATCATATCCAAATACAAATATATGAACTCGGATAAGAGCTTTGAAGGAGAGATGCCTGGGTGGCTCAGTCGGTTAAGCGTCTGCCTTCGGCTCAGGTCATGATCTCAGGGTCCTGGGATCGAGTCCTGCATCAGTCTCCTTGCTCAGCAAGGAGCCTGCTTCCCCTCTGCCGGCTGCTCCCCCTGCTTGTGCTTTCTCTCTCTTTCTCTCTCTCTCTCTCTGACAAATAAATAGATAAAATCTTAAAAAAAAAAAGAAAAGCTTTGGAGGAAAAGTACATATGCCTAAGAGGGAGCCTGCTTGAACCCGGTGGTTTGGGAAGGTTTCCCTGAGGCAGTGACATTTGGGTTGAGATGAGAAGGGAGAGAAAAGAGACAGAGGATGAGGTCGGTCTACATGAAAGGAATGGGAAGAACCAAGTTCTTGAGGTAGGGGGAGCATGGCACATATGAGGAATCAAAGGAAGGCCTGTGTGCCAAGTAAAGAGCAAGAGGAAGTGCAGCTGGGGTGAGTCTGGCAGGCAGGCAGGACTCAATGCTGCTGGGCTACTCTGAGCCATGTGAAGGAATTGTCCTCTATCCTACTATGGATGGAGAACTACTGTAGGATTTTAAGCAAGGGAGCAACAACATTGAACACTGTAAGTCTGGGTTAATCATTTCCTTTCTGAGCCTTGATCTTTTGTAAATTAAGACATATATTTTGGGCTATTTTTTGGTTCTTTTATCTTTAATATTCTATGATTCTGTAGCCCACACACCTTAGTTATTAGCACCAGTCACAGATACCTTCAATTCTCCCTCTGGGCACATCATAAGATTTCATTTCCCTGGATCCTTAAGGTTAGGTGTGGCCAATGGCATGTGCAAAAGGGACCTGTGAAAATTCTAGGTGAAAACGTCAGTCAATATGTGGTTTCCAAGCTCCAAGCTGGCCACAGTGGCCAGCAATGTTTCAAATATTGGAATACTTGGGTGCTTTCAGACAATACTTTCAGACAAACTGCAATGGACAAGAAAAGTGATTAACTAACTAACTGTATCTTTGTTGTTTGAAGCCACTGAGACTTAAGGGTTGTCTGTCAGCACACCATTGCCTGATGCAACTCCTATGCACATTCAACAGCACACATCATCAAGGACATTTGAGTCAGTTGTTTGGTGCACAGTATACAGTTGAGGTGCAAGAAGTGTTTTAAAACATTACAACTGTTGAGCTGATGTTTTCCAAGGTGTTCACTCTGTGCCTTTGTTTATCGCATCTCTGAAATGGAACTGACCTCACTCTGGAAGTGCAAGAGCTGGGGGCTAATCAGAGGATGACAAAGCGCTTGACGTTCGTGCAGTGCTCTCCAGATGTTAAATGACAGAGTGGGCTGGCACAGGCTCTCGGTCCTGGCAAGAGCACACATGGAGAGCCGCTGCCAATCCCTTCTTCCAGCCTTTCTCCACCATCCAGTGAAAAACCGGGGCTTTGGAGGAAACTGTTAGGGCTTTCATGCTGCAGTGATGAGAGCAACTGTAATTAAGTCCTTACAGATTCCACTTTGTTTCTTCAGCCTCTCAGGAATGAATTGACATTTCTGCCATCTGAGTCGGGTAGGAGGAGAAGCAGCAGTAATTTCCCTCTTTATCTTTGCCCTGCTCAACTCTGAGCCATCTCTGATGTGGGCATTGAGCCAGCTCTCGTTGTCATCTCTACTGCCACACAACACAGCCATACACACTCACCCTCACACACACCGCACACACACCACACTCACACACACCACACTCACACACCAAACATACCACACACTCACACCACCTGTACCCACCCAGCATACTCACACACTTTCACACACCAACACCACACTTTCACACACCATACACACCATACTTATACGACACTCACAATCATACCACACTCACACCGTACTTAAACACCACACTCATACACCTCACTCACACATTGCACACTCATACCACATACACGTCACACACCCGTACCACACTCATGCATATCACATTTACATTCACAAAAAGCATACCGTCACAACATACCCTCTCTAACACACACACACCCCACACAGTCTCTCTCCCACACACTCTCACACACAACATACTCTCTCTCACACACACTCACATAAACCCCCCACATACACACTCACACAACATCAAAATTGCCATCAAAGGGCAGAAAGAGCCCAGAAATCACTCACATGGCTCTTGGACAGAAGCAGAGCCATAGTGAGGGTGAGGTGATGAGCCTCCTGGTTTGGCTGAGGGTAAGTATTCTGCTGTTGCACGCTGACACTTTGAAAAACAGACTCACATGCACACAGCATTGTGTAACACATGAATCTCCTTCTACATCATGTAATGCCAAAGACCTGGGATTTGGATATATGAATCCTGATTTTGAGACTTGCCTCGCTAAAGCTCTGATCTTAGATGAGTCATTTAATATTTCTTTTCTTTTTTAAGATTTTATTTATTTATTTGACAGAGAGAGACACAGCGAGAGAGGGAACACAAGCCGGGGGAGTGGGAGAGGGAGAAGCAGGCTTCCCATGGAGCAGGGAGCCCGATGCGGGGCTCGATCCCAGGACCCTGGGTTCATGACCTGAGCCGAGGGCAGACACTTAACGACTGAGCCACCCAGGTGCCCCGTCATTTAATATTTCTAAGCCTCAGTTTCCTCTTCCATTAAATGGAAGTGAGGACTAAATGGGGAAAAAAAGTTTTAAGAAACGTATTTGCAAGCTCATGAATCTCCACGCAATTGTCTTTTCTCCTTATGGATATCATCATTACCATAAAGGCAAACATGTGGCCTGCCCTTGGCCTCACCTAGCCCTCTGACCTTTTTCTTTTTCTTTTTTTCCACTTTATTGTCATCCTGCCACTCACTTTAGCCTGATTTTCCTTAAGGAAGAATGATCCTGAGCTGCATCCTGGGCCTTCCCTTCCCCAAACTGGTTGAGAGAGTCCCCATGTTGTCCTTGACTGAGGAAGAGGAGACAAGCAAGATCCTGAGAGGGAAAAAGCAGGCAAGTATTTCTTCCTAGCTCCTGGCTCCAAATAGCATCAGGTGACCCTGGGGACAGAATGTCTAGTGCCTAAAGAGGGAGGGTGGAAGATGGGTGGAGGAGGTTTAGGGAGGAGAGCATTGAGACTGTCTCCTGGGAAACAGAGATGTCACCTCCTCCTCCTAGTTATTCTCCATTGTTCACCACTGAATGCCTCATTTTCCTGGTTGAGAGGCCTTCTGCATCCTGGCCCCCCCCTCCCTCCCCTGGGCCCTGCCTGTCCCCCCACCCCCCACCCCGGCCCTTCCCACCCACATTTACTTCTAGGCAGCAGCAATCAGATCACACTCTCGTGACAACTTCAAGAAGGAAAAGTTGTTAATAGGCCTCAAAAAAGAGAAGGAAAGGGTGTCAGCAGTCCCCATGCAAGCCTGAATAATAGAAGCATTTGCCACATACATAAACAACCACTTTTCCACAGGCACCCTTTTAGAGTTCTGCATGGGACACTTTGTGACACTCAGGGTCTGTGGGAATGATGCAGAAGCCCAGTGCTTTGGACTTCCCTTCCCACAAGAGTCTGCCTTTCAATTCCAAGATATACCTCCCACTACCCCTGCTGCTTACACCAGTGGTCTGCCTTTGGATGAGTTAATAAACTAGTCTGGGCTCCGCTTCCCTCACTCACAAGATGAGGAGAGTGGGCTAGGTAATCGTCTCCCAAGCAGGACATCATTACCTGGGAACTCTCAGGGGAGCAAGGAGCTCCCTGGAATTTTGCACAGCATTTTCCATGTTTGTTTTGGCATTTAAAGTGGGGGAAGGTGAGGGTACATGGCCTCATCAAGTCAATTCCCTGGGACGTCTCAGCATTTGAGGAAGATCCATACCAGAGGAATGGGATTAGGTATAGGAGGCTGGTCAGTGATTAAGGCAGTTGGAGCACTAATTTAACTCTGACTTGCACCCTAGTAGCTCAGCAAGGGAGACTCTAGAGTCTGCTTCAAGGGAGAACCAATAGTTGCTAAGCAAGGGATATAGCTGAGACACAGGGCAACAGAGACCCAGGAAGACAATGGAGCTACCTCTATCCCAGGCATCTGTAATATCAATACCTAGTATCTCCTTGACACTTTGGTAGAGACAATGCTATAGGTATTTAATGCCATTTCTTCTTCCTGGGCACATAGGTAGACTACATTTCCCAGGCTCCTTTGAAGTTAGGTTGGGTCTGTTTTATGATCAATGGGATGTGGGCAAATTAATATGAGGCATTCCTGGGCCTGGCCCTTATAACATATCTTCTTTATTTTTTAGTGACCATAAGGCACAGTCAAATGTAATGTCAAATAAAAATAAACCTTTGTTGGATTAAGCCATTAATAGATGAATGTTTACTTGTCACTTATTGACAGACCTAGACTTTTCTGACTAATGAGAGTCTTCAGCCCTCAGGTGTAAGACAGTGACACTCTATCTCTAAACCCTACTAAGTAGTAAATATAAAGTACCTAATATCCAGCCAGGCTCAGATCTTGCTGGTCTCATGACTGGTCAAGTTGGCCATGGCAGGGACTGATGAGTTGCCCATAACTCCTATCTGTGTCTGCCTCAGAATGTGATTGCATACTTTAACAATATTTAGGAATGAGGAAATTCTCTCATGTATTTCCATAGCAAAAGAGGATGATGGCACCTCCAAAGGATTGCTCTAGAACACTGACTGAGAGAGCAGATCCTGCAGCTAAGTAGCCTGAGTTTGTACCCTAGTTTCAACACTTACTAGCTGTGTGACCTTGGCAAGTTGCTTAAATTTACTGTTTCTCATTTCCCTCAACTTTATTTCATGATGTTATTGTATCAGAGATTTTTGTGTAGCAAACTGCCTCAAAACTCAGTAGCTTAAAATGTGTAAGTATTTATAATTGCTCATAAGTCTAGAGGTAGACCTGGTCTTATTCATGCATCTGAGGTCAGGGACGTGGCTGTGTTGATCTTGGATGAGTTTCTCACATATGTTTTGGGTTAGCTGATGGAAGGCTTATCTAGTGGCCTCAACTGGAACAACTGGGCTGGAAGCTTATTCCAGATGGTCTAGGCTTATTTACACAGCAATGGCAAGATTCCAAGAGACAGATG
This sequence comes from Phoca vitulina, assembly GCF_004348235.1. Classification (NCBI taxonomy): domain Eukaryota; kingdom Metazoa; phylum Chordata; class Mammalia; order Carnivora; family Phocidae; genus Phoca; species Phoca vitulina. Next base: position 1,003,914 of record NW_022589756.1, read on the forward strand.
TATGGAAGGCTCAGAATTAGCATAGCATCACTTCTACCACATTATTCTGGTCAAATAAATTAATAAAACCGAAGAGGTGGGCAAATAGACTCAATCTATTTTTTTGGAGAAAAGTCATATTGCAAAGTGTGAGAATATGAGTCCATTAGTAGGATTCATCAATGTAATCAATGTCCATAGTCATTGTGGGGATTAAATGTGTTATTGCATGTAAAATGCTTAGGATAATATTTGATATATAGTATATTCTAAACATTAGATACACATGCACAATTGTTATCTCAACTACCTTTTTCTTTGTAAACTTTTCACTGAGAGAAATAGTTGGACACTTATGCATGTATAATTATCTTATTTAAGGTTCACAACCATCCTGAGACATAGATTTTAGAATTCTTTATTTTATAAGTGATTAAACTAAGGCTTAGAGAAGTTGCCCAAGTTACCAGCTAGTCAGTGGCAGAACCAGGGATCAAACTGAATTTATGCTCTTAATCATGACATAAATAGCCTCCAAAGGCTTAAAAAGAACTTTACTTCTTACCTATGTAGGAAAATGGCTATCCCAAATTTCAGAGCAACCTAAGATCAGCTACTACTGCTTTCCTCTCCCACAGGAGGGCACTTCAACAATTGAGGGCTAAGCCCTCAAACCCTTTTTGTAGGAACTTGGGTCCGTGGCTGGGTTGGGCATGGGCTTACAACTCTGTGCATGGTCATCAGCCTGTGGTACCAATGTCAGCTCATGCCTCAACTCTACTTCCTTGTTTGCCCTGGCTGCTCACAGCAGGATTGGCTGGTGCCTCCAGCTCCAGGACAGACCTTTCTAGGGTAGCACAAGCATACATAAGGGGTGTTAGTTAGCCCAATCCTCTGAGGTGTTGACATTAAATCTTGTTGTCTAAACACATCAGTATGGTTTAAGTAAGACTGTGCCCTGTTTGCCTAAGTTGTTTCATCTGCAACATGTCTTCTTACTATTATGTTTGCCCCATATATACCTCCTGTCTTATTTCTAGTTCCTTATGAGAACTGAAGGCCTGCCCTAGAGTCCCCAGCCTTGCCTCAACTCATGCATCTGGTGATGCTCTTGCTGTTGGATTCTGCTTCCCTTACCCCCAGGAGGCATTTCTTCTCAAGCTCTAACTGCAAGTAGATGAGAAAAATACTGAAGCCATGTATAGACATAGCAGAAATTGGTGTTGTGATCAGCTAGCAAAATCTGCCACAAGAACAGGAGTTAGGAAAACAACATGAGTTACAGTTATTGCTATCCTAGACCTAGAACAAAGATGCCATCACCTGCTGGGGTTCTGAAATTGCATTGCCAAATTTCTTGCTTGAGTTTGCTGGCCTTTGAACACATCAAAATATTCATCTGCCCCACATCCTGTAGGGCTCAGCCCCAGATGTTGGGTTAATTTCTCTAGCTGCTATATCACTCATTCTCAGCTTGTTTTTGCTCCTCAATGGTGCAATTTAGTCCCAGACAAAAGACAGCTCAGAGCTGAAATCTATTTAGTTATAACCAAACCCAAGGTCTTTGATAACTTAATTATAGTGTTTGATGGCCTCAGGGATTGTCCTTGTTCTAATTCTATGAATCTTCTCATTGGTGATGATAAGGATTGAAACCAAAGATAATAGGTTTTATTTCTTCCTCTTGACAAAGAAGAAAAAGAGAAGAATCAAGAAGCAACATGAAGAATTATTTAGGACCCTCCCTCCTAGGTTTGCCTCTTCCTAGGACACTTATGACTATCTGGATATAGGCAGTAAAGGAGAACATACCAGAGTACAGGGGCTTCCTCAGGCAGCTTAGGTATGAATTTTGGCATTTCCAAGTACCAGCTATGTGACTGTAGAAAACCTACTTAAATCTCCCCATTCCTCAAGTTTATTATCTACAGAAATGGGGATAATAACAGCTCCTACCACAAAGGGTAGTTATGAGGATTAAATGAAAACGTTTATGTAAAACACTCAGAATACTGGTTGGAATATAATTGAAACTCAATAATTCATTTAGTACATGTCAGATACTGTGCTGGGGATAATATATTATCTCATGTAATCTGAGTCTTTGAGATGGGCTCTGAGAAGCTCAGTTTAACCATGAGAAATGTGCAGTACAGAGAGGTTAAGTATATTGTTCAATGTGACACAGACAAAAAAATGACAGAGCCAGGATTCAAATCATATAAATGTTTCATTCAAGAAGGAGCATGAGGGACAGTTCTCCCAATTCAGAGGAAGTAGACTGGTAAAGGTTAAATAAAACTGGGAGGTAGACCAGAGATATAACACCACTAGCTGTTCCGTCTTAGACACATCATTTTCCCTCTCTGGGCCTTGGAGCTGTTGGCTATAAAATGAGAAGGTTCCAGGGCTGAGAGTAGGTAGAACAGCTCTGGCCCTCCCAGCACTCTTCAGGACCTCTCCAGCAGTGCACTTCCTCCTAGCAACAGCCACCAAATGGCCAATGTGGTTCTTGGTTCTCTCTCTCTGCTAGAGTTTCTCTCCCCATGGGCTTCAGGGAGAGCTTTTGCCCCAGAGAAAAAAAGATGTAGCAGCTGGGAGAGGCTGCTCTTTGACTCCTTAATTTTCCTCTCTAGTTCTCCAGCCAAGTCAGAAGCATCTCTCATATCATCTCCAGAGTCTGGAATGTTTAGCATGTGAGGAGGCACTCCACTAATGTTTAGGGGATTTAGTTAAGATAAATATTACATGGAAATCCAATGATAAGGTAAAATATGCCTGCCTAATTAGCAGAAACAGAGTAAAAGTAAGGGAGTGCTTGCTCTGGAAAAGATTCTTTCCAGATCAGAGTCCCAGGGTCAACCCAAGCCCTGTCCCTCCTTTCTCCTCTGGCAGAAGTCTGTATGCTGCCTTCCCTCTGAAGCCAGTTTTCAGAAACCTGGGATCTCTATCTTCCCCACAGAAAAGGAATTTATCAAAATGTTCATTGCATCCTGAATTGAGAAATCAGCTGCCCAGAATCCATGATCAATATGTTGTCTTTAGGTGATAAAGTGTTTCCTTGGGATGTGTTCCTCCAGTTCCCTTCATGGTTCAGAGCTCCCAGAGATTGGGGTAGACTGAGTCGTCAGGTGCTCTGATCCCGAGACTTCATCCTCGGAGCCTCACAGCCCACTAAGATCTGCAGTGCTCAGCACAGGCTATGATGCAGCCCCTACCCACCAGTCATTTGGCCCAGTTGCAGGGGAGACTGAGCAAATAAGAGATTTCACCTCCACAGGGCTGGGTTGCAGGGTGGGCATGCCATGTTGTTTGTTTCAGTTCATCCCAAGCTGGTATCGAGCAGAGATGCTATTGTAGGTTAGCTCCCTGATACATTAAAATTCACCAACCAGCCTCTGCTCTCAGCTCATGTTTTGGAGGACGTGCACCGCTGAGAGGCCACACTGCTTTGTTCATTTGTTTCCTCATAATTTTCCCTGGCATGGGGCTGTCTTCCAGCTGGGGGCACACTCTGCCACTCACTCATCTTCCTCTTCCCACACTTGCAGGCCTCCCCACCCCACCCCCCATTCCGTGTCAATTTCTGTGACCTTAATGTCCACATTGATGTTTGCCCTGACCCCCGGGGACCCTGTTATCTGGCAATTTCCTGGGGGTGCTGAAAAGCCTAAGAGTGGAGCTGCATCTGGCATTTACTAGCAGCCACCCAGCCTCAGTGCCCAAATGCTTGACTGTTGACTTATAGATGACAGAAGGCCTTTGGTCACATTATGGTTCTGGACACCTCCCCTACCACTCACTTTCCCATGGCTGAGTGCTTATAGCCCCTGGGCCTGTGGTCAACCAAATGAGCAAGAGAGGTGCTAGGAGGGTTGAGGGTAGAAGACAGGGTTGCAAAGCCAACCATGGAGTGATATCTGGCATGTCATTAACTGCACCAGTTTCAGACAGAATAGGGACTGTAAGGTTGTCCTAGCTGTGCTGTGCATGCATGTATGTGTACATATGTATGTGCACAAATGTGTGTGTGTGCATGCACGCACATTGGAAGGGAGTTGATTTTCATGCTGTTAGATCTTGAACTACAAGTCAGGTGCTAAAAAAGAAACTAAGGTTTATTATATTGGTCAGTTATCTCCTAAGATTCAGTAGCTTACAACAGCAATGACTTATTTTTGCTTCTACCTCTGTAGTTTTCCTGGGGGTTGGCTGATTGAGGCTGGATTCTTCTCCATGTGTCTGCCATTCTCCTTGAATCAGTTTGCTAGTTAGTGCATGTTCTCATGGTGACAGCAGAGGCACAAGAAATGAAGTAGAAATATGCAAGGTCCACAATGAGGCCATGATGAGGGTGTGGATGCAGGGAGGGGTGAAGAATTGGAGACAATTCATACACATTACATTTGCCCATTTCCCTGTATCCAAACCAAGAGAGATGAAACAACTTACCCCTCCCAGATTTTAGCTTTCTCTCCAGGATGCTCCTTTTTGATTAGCCTGTATGGGAGGGGGCATCAGGAGCCTTGGATTAAAGCAACACTTGTCAGGGGAGATGTCTATGCCCTTTGGTCAAGGATGTTCAGTGCCTGGGCTCATAGGACTTCCCTATGCAGTTGGCAGGACACCTGGAAAACGCACCGGGCAAGGTGATGGGTGATAGATTCTAGTCCCTGCTTGCCCCATCTAGCAACACCACTGTAGGCAAGTGATTTTAGTTCATTTAAATCTTCTTTGATCCTGTGAGTGGAGGATAAGAAAATCTCAATTTTCTCAATTGTCTCAGCCTCAGGGCCAAGAATTTAGTATTCCACCTCTTTCCTATCTCTTCCTGTCTTGATTATCAATATCACTTTGCATTTCTTGTGCTGGAAATCTCTGTAGTTTTCATGCCTTATGGTTTTTTGTTTTTTGTGGGGTTTTTTTGGCAGTTGATATTTGCCCATATTTGGCTATCCAACATCTGAATATATTTCCTATGTTTGGGGTATCTCCTGCCACATGTATTTCACTTTGTTCAGCCTTTCTTGAAATGGATTGAAATGGATTGAAATATGGCATGGGTATTAGACCCACAGGTGGCTAATCACATGCATCTATCCCAGACTTCCTGTTGTGAGCTGCTGCACAAAGAACAAGGACAGGAATGAGACTGCTCTGTAATTGGTCCTCCCAGGATGTGGCATGGTAATGGAGGTGATGGTGCATCCAGTGTCCAGTGTGGCAGGATAACCTGCAGCATCCACTGGGTGGTGATGGCCATAGAGGACTGGATTTGTGGCTACCCAATTCCTTTTGTTCCAGGTAATTTTCTGAACATGGTTCTCATTTCATTCCTGAAAATCAGTTACATTCCCATTATCCTGTGAATAAATTCTTTCCCTGGCTAGTGTCAGTTTCAGTTGCTTGAAACCAAGAACCCCGAGGAATCTGTCTTCTGTTCTGCTGTCTAATCGCCCCCTTAAGAACGTAAGACTGCATAGGAGAGAGTTTGAGGCCCGTATCTCTTCTTTTAGGAACTGCCTCAGGAACAGAGATAGTATGGCCAGCTGCCTCCATCCACTTGATCACTTGAGCATGAATACTTAAAATTTTGGTTGGGAGTAGCTCTCTCTGAGTTTCCTGTGCAAAGTAAAACTCTCCGGGTGGACTCTTTTCCAAATGACTGAGGGGTCCCTATGGAAGAGTCAACTTACATCTGCTGTGTGCCCCCTTTAGTCAAAGCAGCCATTAAAACATCTATGACTGATCTGAAGGGGACCCTTGGGCTGCATCCAGTAGTGATCACCTGTTAGCTTGACATAAGACTACCCTCCCTGAAGAAACACTGCATAGGCCACAAATAGTGTTATGTGAGAAAGAGTTTTCCAAAGACTATATACCGTTATGAGAGTGTGAGGTCATCGAGTCCCTTGTCCCTACCTTAGTCCTACCTGAAGAGACTACACCAGTAGAGAGAGGACCTTTGGTGTTACTCAGGATCCTAGTAAGAGAGAAGGTAGGGCCTAGAGGAGGTTAGGAAGGACAATAAGGTTGCCCCCAGGGCAGGTTTGGGTATACACAAGACAAGCAGCCACTTCCCCAAAGTCTTCCTGTCCCTAAAATGAGAACCTCCCCTCTCCATTTCAGAACTCTGTGGCAGGAGGTATTTGCCAGCCCATTTTCCAGTGCAGTGTTTTTAAACAGGAATTAGCATTTGGGGTGTGACAATTCATTGTGCAGGACTATCCTCTGCAATGTAAAACATTTAACAACCTTGATCTCATGGGGCACCTGGGTGGCTCAGTTGGTTAAGCGTCTGCCTTTGGCTCAGGTCATGATCCCAGGGTCCTGGGATTGAGCCCCACATCAGGCTCCCTGCTTAGCGGGGAGCCTGTTTTCTCCCTCTTCTTCTCCCTCTCCTTCTGCCACTCCCCCTGCCTGCACTCTCTCTCTATCAAATAAATAAATACAATCTTTAAAAAAAAAAAAAAACATCAACAACCTTGATCTCAGTCCACTAAATGACAGTAACTCACCCAGTCATTATGTCAACCAGGAACTTCCAAGCCACTTCTATATGCCCCCCAGGGGTGGTACCACGCCAGTTGAGAGCCAGTGAGTTTAGGAATTAAAGGAACCTTTGGCCAAATGCAAATAATGCATTGAGTGTTCTGAGATTTTGTTAACTATTAATACTAAATCTCAATTGAGACTGTTAGACTCTCTGTACCAGAAAACAGGATCCTTTGCTCCAATGAGGCATCGAAAAGGTTAGTTTTGATAGGAATGCTTGAGGATAAAATTCTCAGATCAGAACCTACTCAGTGGACAGATTTTAGTGGGGATGAAAGGTGAGAGGACACAGGTAAAAGGCCTGGTTACTCAGGATGCTGGAAAGCCTGTGGGGGCCATGAAATGAGGTAGAAGGCCTAGATGGGGAGACAGAGGGGGAAAGACAATCTCACACAAGATAGACCCCTTCCCCATTCTCAACAAACTCCCAGCAAAGACTCCCTTGGTAACTGATATCCAAAGACTACATAGCAACAAACACATTTTGGCCATCAAAGCCTTATCTAGAGGCATGTCCAGGAGCTGCCATGGTGGTCAGAACAGTATAGTCAAAACTTCAATGAGAAAAATCCAGACTAGTCAAGTCTGCTGTGTGATTGAATGTCCAATTTCCCAAATTCCTGCAGCAAAACAGGAAGTTCAGTTTGCAAAAGTACTGTCATAGACTCAATGAGTGTGTCCCCCACCAATTCATATGTTGAAACTTAATCCCCAATGTGATGGTATTTAGAGGTGGGGTCTTTGGAAAGTGTTTTTTGTCCAGGTTTTAATTTATAAGGGCAACTGACTGACGAAACTGAGAAGTCAATGCCACTGAAAGAAATGATTAATGTTACTCACAGTTCCCTTAGAAACAAGAGTCAGGCTCACCATGTGGGGCCACAGGAGTCCAGAAGCAGAAGCAGGAGCAAGGGAAAGGTTTAGACCACTCTCCTTATTGGGTTTTCCATGGGAAGTAACTACCTTAGGATTGGTTAGTTTGAACAATTTTGATGGGCTTTGGGCTATAGAGGTGGTTCCTAGTTACCTGGCTTCTGGCCCTGGGATGATTAAAGCAGAGGAATATTGGGATGTTCAGGACAAATAAAGAAAGTATGGTTCTGGATTAGTTGTTTGCATATCAAAGGCATGCTGCCAGTTGAGTCCTTTGCTATCTCTAAAAATTGGTTAGCTCCAGGAGGGGGGAGGGGAAGTTTTCCCCAAAAGTCAGAAAGGTTTTTTAAGATGTCAAACGTCATAATATATAGAAAATAAAATTTTTAAAATATTTTTAATACAGGAGGTGATTAAATCACAAGGGCAAAACCCTAATGAATGGGATTAGTATCCTTATAACAAAGGCCCCAGAGAACTCCCTTGTCCCTTCTGACGTAGGAGGACAGAGAGAGAAGATACCCCCTGCAAACCAGGGAATGGGCTCTCACTAGACTGAATCTGCTAGTGTGTTGGACTTCCTAGCTTCCAGAACTGTGAAAACTAGATTTCTTTTTTCTATAAGCCACCCAGTCTATGTGAGACGCTGTTATAGCAGCGTGAAAAGACAAGCAGCACCTTCTATGTGCTGGGGCAACACTAGACCATCAGCATACACAGATGGAGAAGACAAAGCTGATGTCTTCATGTGTCTTACTCTCCAGTGGGGGTAGCAGGTCTGTAAACAAAGCATTAAACTACATTGTGATAAATGTAAGATTATGCATAAATCAGAGAGAAAAAGGGGAAGAGATACCGGGACAGCCTTTATAGAAGAGTTTTGAATGAGAGATACATTTTGACAGTCAAGCGAGGCTGGATAAATCCAGGCAAAGAAAATGGCATACAAAAAATGGACAATGCATAAAAATATGTGTGTGTGGGTGAGGGGAAAGGGTCATGGAGGGGAATGAGCTGTTTGGAAAACATAGTTGGGTTTTATTTATTTATTTTTATCATTATGTTAGTCAGCTCTGGCTGCCATAACAAAATACCAGACTGCATGGCTTAAACAACAAAAATTTATTTTCTCATGGTTCTGGAGGTCAGTTTCTGGTTAAGCCTCTCTTCCTGGCCTTCAGGCAGTTATTCTTTCCTTTCCTTTTCTTTTCTTTTCTTTTTTTTTTTTTTTTTTCCCGACAGTTACTTTCTAGCTAAGTCCTCACCTGGTCTTTCCTCTGAGTGTACATGATGAGGGAGAGAGAGCTCTCCGTTGTCTCTTCTTATAAGGACACTAATCCTATCAGGTCAGGGCTCTACCCTTATGACCTCATTTAACCTTAATTATTTCCTTACTCCAAATACAGCCACAAGTGGGGTGTTAGGGCTTCAGCATATGAATTTGGGGTAGAGGATACAAACATGCAGTCTCTAACAATCATTAATAAGCTTGTCTTTATCATTTCACCCAGACTGGTCCGGCCTATATCACTTGGTATCTGATGCTATTTTACTTCCTCCAGGAAAGCTCCCCTGTAAGGCAGTGAGACAGGCTTTTCCTCTCCTTTCTCATCCCTTAGCCTGACAACTCCTCTCCTCATACAATTCACAGTGCCACAGATGGTGGCCTATGCAGATCACACAGCCACTTTACTTCAGCGTTGGAAAGGCCATTGTCATTTTCTCTAGGAATGTTGCTATTTGAGTCCAAGTAAGTAGGTAGATGGGAGATCCAGACATGCTTCCATGTGTTCTATATATGCTCTCCTCACATCTTAGCCCACTCACCTGTGGTCCAGCGTAACAATGGTTACTGGAAGTCTCTCAATGATGACTATTTCACTCTAAAGAGCCGCCTGGATGTGTTGAACTCCATGTTGGCCTATACCCAGAACTCAAACCATACTCACTCTTGAATTTAGACCCAGAAAGAAGTATTTTGAGTTGAAAGGCCCTGTGGTGTGGAGGGAGGGACAAGAGTGGGATTTGGACTCCAGTTAGCATCATCACCACTTGCCTGCTCTGTGACTTTGGGCAAATCACTGGACCACCGTCCTCCCCCACAAAGGCTCTTCCACCCTGAGCTAATGAAATAGGGAAACTGAAACCTATCTCATTGCTTTGTCTGTAATCAAACACGATGATGCATGTGAAAGCATATTGTCAAATGCAAAGCTCAGTCCCAGAGTGTATCAAGGAGACCAAGAGGAAGAGGAAGTCACCCTGGAAATGCCTGGCATCCAAAATGAAGGCAGCCCATAAGCACAGCCTTGTTTGTGCCACAGGGGAGGCCTCTGGACGCCCTTCATTCCTAATTACCCTTAGATAATGAATGAACACAATGGTAAATGTTATTAGAATAATTTGCTGTTCATCAAGAACAAGGGACAATTAGAATAATTCCCTATTAGTATTCACCTGTCCCCTAGCCATCGACGCTCCCACCACCTTTGGCTCCCAGAGCTCCCATTACCGGAACAGGATCTTCCTCTGTAGCACCAGGTTGCATCCAGCAGGGTGATTAGGCAAAGGAAGTTATTGGCTGTGTAATTAACTATGTAATTAACTCAGAGTGTTGAATGCAATCAGTGCCTAATCTAATAGAAATGTGTAATTAAATTGCATCTTTAATCCCTGGGAAAATCTCTGGATTTGGGTGTGGGAATCAACCTGGCAGGGCGCCCCCCAGTTCTCCATTATCTTCAATTAGACAATTAATTGACATTCAAGTTACCTTTCTCATTCAAACCTAATTGAATTTCTCCCTACTCCCCATGAGGTAGAATGTGTTTGTAAAGATGCTTTCTCCATTCACTGCCTAGAGAACCCACAGCAAAACGGTCATCACCTATCTTCTACTGCCACTTACCTGGATATTAGACGCCAGCAAGTGGCCCTTTTAAGAGATTGATTGGCACTTTGATTTTCCTTGGTATCTTTGTATCTAAACAGCGGTAACTGGCTGGAGAACAGCTTAATCCATGACTAATGAATTTTCCCTCTTTATTGCCTCCAGTCAGACAGTTGTCACCAACAACTCCATTTTGTCTTCCAGCTTTCCTTGTCCCTGATTCAGATGCATCCTTCCCAAACTCCCTCCTCATCCCCTGGAGCCCCACCCCCAGCACCTCCTAAGCGCTGCTCTGTCCTGCACCCACTTCCCACCTCAGATTGAGCTCCAGGAGAGCTAACAGCAGTCTTGATTTGTCAAGCCGCCATGCTCTACAAAGACAATACTCACAATACTGAACCCTAACAGCCTCCAGGCTTTCCAGGCTTTCCCCTGGGGCACAGAGAGGGAGGGACTGGGAGGTGAGATGGAAGTGTGGGGGAGAGACATGGAGACCCAGAATAAAAAGGACAGAAAGAGGATGGGTAATAGAATGGCAAGTGGGGGAGAGGAGGGAGAGGAAGGGAAGGAGGGACAGATGAAGGAGAAGGGGAGGTGGAAGGAGAAGAGAGAGGGCTGTAACAAAAGCAGAGGTCCAGAGAGCAAGAGACAAGGGAAGGGAACCGTAGTGGGGAAGACAGGAGAGAGGCCTGCATTTAATAGAGCTGTCCTCAAGGACACAGAGCCAGCGAGCAAGCCAGGGCCAGCCATTCCAGAAGGATCCTGTGAAAGGCTTGAATATCAAACAGATGCTCCAACTGAAGCGGAAGCCTCCAATTGCACTGTACATCTGATAGCCTAATCTGAAATGAGAATCTCGGGGGAGGTGTAGCCATTCTCAAAAAACCTTCTTCTTTTTTTTTAAAGCAGAAAAATAAAACTTTCCCCATCCTCTCTGCCTTCGGAAGTTTAACAAAAGTGCATCCATTCAGAGACATCACTTATCTCCAGTGGCAATCAGCTTAAATATGTCCCATTAACAAGCTGCCTGCTACTGTACATCAGCGAGTGTTGTATCAACAGAGTCGAGTGTGGATAACACACTAGTAATTGCTTGTCTGTTTAAAGAAACTTCAGTTCCCGGAGAGGGGAGAGGGAAAGCGAGAGCCTGGGATAGAGAGCATGTGCAGCAGAGGGAACCTGCACCCTGAGCTGCAGGTGAGCTCTGATGGGGACGGGGATCCTGGGGAACCTGGGCACTAGATCAGGGCTCAGGACAGTGCTCTGAAGCATGGCTGGAAGGGTATTTCCTCAGCATTGTCAAGAACTGGGAACAGAAGGGCAACTTGGAAGGAGTGTGGAGAGGAATCTGTTCTCACTCAGGGTCAGATTGGGTGATTTGAGGATAGAGGTCAAGTTCTCAGGGACTACTGACCCCAAACATCTCCCCTATTTACCTGTATTGCTGGAATTCCAACATCATTTACTGATATTCTGATCATGCACTGACCTTTTTCTTATAATCATTTAAAAATAATGATACTTTTGCCAGGGGTGTTTAAATATTGAATTGTCAACGTGTGTATCTGATCTTCAGCACAGACACTGTTTCTGCTTTCTTCCTATACTGCCTAACCCAGGGCTGGGGGTGTGGTGAATCCTCAATACATGTTTGATGAATGGAATGGCAGACCCACAAAGGTAAGTGAGGCAAAGCTTTCAGGCTCTTCCTGCTTGTCAGACACAGAGCTAAGCTATCTGGGTCCATTATCAAAACGACATGAGAAAGAGGTTCAAATGTAAAGTGGCTTGCCCAAGGTCACAGACCCAGTGAGAGGTAGAGTTGTCCTTCAGCTCCCAGCAGAGCACATCCACTGAGCCTAATACCCCACGCACATGTGCAGCAGTAGAGTCAGAAAATAGAGCTCATCCCTGCCTTCCGCTTCTCAATCAGTTCCATGTTACTGGGTGACCTGGACATGTTTCTGCTATTGCCTTCCTGCTCTGTAAAATCTGAAGCTGTTTCCTGTTTCGGGCTTGAGTCTTGGACCATTGATACTATCAATGGGAGAGAGAGAATGAAGTACATGGGGAGGTCCTTACTATCCGCCCCCTTCTCCCTGGTAATAAAGCGCTTTATTCAGTAGGTGGCATTGTGGTGCGTGCACTGAGCTTAAGGAATGAGGAAAAAATGCCCCTCCCCTCCATTCTAGTGCTTTCTTTCACTAATAAGTTGAAGACCTGGGGCAGGTCTTTGAACCCCTGGGTGCTTTCAGCTTCCTTATGTGTAAAACAGAGATGTTAATATCTGCCTTTCCAACACTGCAGGATGATTCTTCTAGGGATCAAATAGTGCAATGCACGTGATAATGCCTTCGAGTACACCAGCTTTTCATTTTGTATTTCTAGGCATATTCATATTCATTAGGTTTCAAGACTAAAACTATGGATGGAATCCCACTACAGGCATAGAGGAAGGACTCTTTGTGTCTTGGTAGACTCTGTTTACAGTTTATCCTTAAGGATGATCATTCATTTGTTTTAAGGAAAAGACTTGGCTCTCAATAAAGATACTCATGAGTTTCAGGACATAAAATGTGCTTTGGATGTCACAAGTTTGTTTGAATTTCACTCCAGGGAACCCAGCTCAGTAAACACTTTCATGTGTAGGCATCACCCTTAATCAAGCCAGTGAATCTTAACCTAACCTTCACAATAAAAGTATAAATAGAACCCTGATTAAATAATTGTTATTTTCCTGCTGAGAATCTCAGTTGGGATTCTGTCTTTACTGTAATATGTTATGCAAATGCTATATACAGCATGTATATGTCTCCTTTGCAGCAGACTGTGTCTTTGATTGAACGACACAGGGCTGGGAATCAGAGACCTGGGTTCTAGTCATTGTTCTGCCAGTTACTCACTGTGTGACCTTGAGAAAGTCACTTAAGCTTCCAGAGCCTCAAAGTCTTTGTTTTGTACAAAGGAGATCAAGGGCTCGCACTCATTTATTGGCCCCTCCCCCAACCATGGAGTCCATGTTTTCAAAAACATCTACTAATCTGCATTTATTACATGATAATTAATTCATTTCCCCAAGTCTAAAAATCAAAGGCATTTGTAACTGGTAGCTAGAGATTCTGATCAGACTTATATAATCAGAATTAACACACTGAGCTGAGATAATTCCAACTAAAAGCAAAGAAGTGTGACATTTTAGTTTGTCATGTAGCCTCATGATGGATAAATGGAGGAAATGTATTAGGCTTTTTGAAATATTAACAATAACTTACCAGTCCCAATCAATACTTGTACCCAACCCCAGAGGTCTGTGTAAACAGGTGGGGGAATCACTGACATGCCCACTCACTCTGAGTTCCTGTCCAGCTCTCAAAGTTTAAGATGTATTCATTGTGGGGATTTAAGAAGGTATACAGCCAACAAGTTGTCCCCAACCTCATGGAGCTTACATTCTAGTGAAGGGGGAGATGGACAAAAAATAAATACGTAAAACAAAATTATAAGTAAATTATAAGGTATATTAAAAGGTGATTAAGTGCTTCAGAAAGAAACAAGACAGAGGAGGGGGGCGAGGATGGGTAGGGCAAGGATGCAGTTGATAGGGTAACATTTGAGCAGAGTCTTGAAGGAGGTGATAAAGCAAGCCCTGCATGTTTAGAAGGGAAAAAGCATTTCAGATTGAGGTAGCAGTAGATCCTAAGGCCCTGAAGAGGAAACATGCTTACCATGCTCTGAGACTAGCAAGAATGCCAGAGAGGCTGGAGCAGAGTAAACTTGCTGGGGGGGTGGGGTCAATGATAAGCCCAGAAACATAAGGGAGCACCTTATGTAGGACCTATTGGTCACTGTGAGGACTTTGGCTTTTACTCTGAGTGAGATAGGAGCCATGGAAGAAGGGTTGGGTGCTTGGCTGCAATGGAGTGACATGATCCGACTGAAGTTTTGAAGGGATCAGCTGTTTACAGTGAATTGAAAATGGACTGTAAGGGGACAAGGGTGAAAGCAGGGAGACTAGGTTAGGAGGCTCTTGCTGTGGGCAGTCCAGAGATGACAGTGACTTGAACAAAGGTGATAATGTGGGAGGTGATAATAGGGGTCCAATTCTGAAGGGCCTCAGGACTTGATGATGGATTGGATGTGAGGTATGGTAGAAAAAGGGGAAGTCAGGGTTTTAGAGTTCATGACATATTGATATGTACTCTGTACTCTGATAGGGTTACTGCATTTATATGTACAACAATGTATTATAAGCATATAATATAGAACCTTGTAGAAGATCCCATGACTTATGATTTTACATACATTCCCCTTGATCTCCAGGAAAGTCTCTTAAATAAAATAATGTGTGAGAATGTATGAGGCAGTGTGAATTCTGTGGAAGAATGATGTGCTATGTTATACCTTACTTTGCAAAAAGTGGTCAGAAAAGCCCATGCAAGTGGCAGTGCTGAGGGGTTAGCCCTCCACCTCTAGACAGACTGTGTTTGTTTAAAATGGGGCGGGGGGGAGTTTCCTGGCTTTCATTCCCCTTATGGTCACTTTGATTCCACAAATCCTGAATGTGCATGGAAAGTGAAATGACCCTGAAAGCCTTCCAATGAAACAAGGGTTAGGAAAACTAGCCCCCTTTTTTGTAAGGGAAAGACATAAATGGTTCTCAGCTCCGTACTGAGCACAGAGAAGAAACAGACTGAAACTAAAGTGTAACTCAGCCACCATAAAGTCTTCTTGGAACATGGCAGGATGTCAGTCAGTGAAAGATGAGGTCAGACCTCCTTTTTACAGAGGGTTCTACAGAACCCTGTGTCCAAAGACTGCCATTAGGTGTTATCTAAATAAATTGTATCGTGCTCATACAAGTTTGTGAAATACTGGACTGACCAAGATTAATTGGTTTTCCTTACTTTTGAGAGTCTTTAATATGCTAATGCTAAGGTTTCCAATAGAATTACTTTAATATGAAGAATTTGCTAAATATTTGGGAGCAGGGAACCCTATTCATCCCCTTAACCTCATTTTGAGAAATGCTGATCTAGATCCCAAGAACAGTCCTAGGATGAAAATGTAGTAATAATCATTAAAAGCAGGAACATTTTCTATCCAGGATAGATTGTTTGCTATTCTTGCCTGGAGGTAGATTAATAGATGAGATAGTGTTACTCTGAAACACCAATTTAATGGTTCTTTTCATTTAGATTAAATCCAACTAATTTTTAAGCTATAACTATATGCCAGACCCAGAAGTCTGGTTTAGATAGAATTTGCATCTCCACAAAGTCCTCGGAGTTCCATGCAAGAGACAAACAACACAGGAACACTTAATTTGCCATACAACTTATAAATGCTATCTTGATTGAATGTACAAAGGAGCTAGCAGACAAAAGTTTAGAGAAAGAATACAGCAGAGCAGATGGAAATGTGGTGGATCTTGGAACCAGCAGACATGGGTTTGATTTTACCTTGCCCTCTATAGTTGTGTGACATCTGGGTAGGTTGTATAACTATTCTAAGCCTATAATGTAAATTCATTATCACTATAATGCAGGGTTGCTTGAGAGGATTAAAGGACATAAATCTATATGCAAGCTGGCCTATAGTAGGTAATTAATAAATGGTGTCTAATATAATTCTATTAATAGCAATAATAAATGAACAAAGCAATGCCAACAATATTTCTATCTGGACATTATGGTAAAAATGGTTTTAGAAAACTTATTAAAAGGAAATGACATTTAATTGCTTCAAGAATAAAATATATGAAGCTAGATAAGAAGATAAATTCGGAGTTCAACAAAAGAAGGAGACTCAGGTGGGAGTTACAGTGTGAAAACACTGGGGTCAGATTATGAAGACATTTGCTTGCCAGGCCTAGAAGTTGAGACAGGCTGATGCATGCATTGGAGTCCCATTGGTGGTTCATAAAGAAATGGCACAATCAAGGTATGTGAAGATGCACCAGGACCACCTTCTCTTGCTGAGGAACAGATTGCACTGGTTCCATACCCTTTGATCATTTGAGAGTAGATGGTGTCTTATTACTCCATGTATGGTCCACTAAGATTTAAATTGAGAAAGCAGCCCACATTTGGTGACTCTGGGCCCAGATCCACTGCAGTAGCCTTCCCAAACCTTAGAATAAACGCTTTCATATTATGTTGTCTGGAATTTAAAACAATGAAGATCATTAATTCAAGAGTTCCACATTAATTTGATTCTCATTTCTTGTCATTTTTAAATACGTTATTCCAGAGCAAAGCTGCAATAAACACATACGCATGGGCAAGCACACACAAACATACACTATTCAAATGTTCTGTATGCCAAATGAAAATACACAGGAACCCACTAGGCATGTACAATTGGGCTGCTACACTAGCATGGTTTTATGCAGATCTCAGAATAAAGCTTCTTACACTGTCTTCTGCATTTGAAATTCTTACAGTTAAATCAGTGATTAGCACCGTTGTAGCTCAATACCATTTTGGCTTTTTAATTTAATTTAATTTTACTTTATTTTAATTCAGACCTGCATATATTTGTTCAGGTAAAATTGTATGGCCAAGTACCTTACTACTTATTCACTGGGATTAGGATTTTCCTGATACTGTGCAACCAACACAAAATATAGAAATTGCATCCTGAGATGCATATGACTGCACATGTCATCCATAATCCTGATTTAAAATTTTAGTGTTCATTGAACTTTCACATTGGGTTGAATTTATATTAAGTAAATGATAAAAATTTAAGTTCATAAATAATTATCTATAACAAAATATCATTTTCTGTTTTATGTGTTAAGATTCCACATTAAATTGTCCTTGGGAAGAAAAGATACTTTTTGCTGAAAAATAAAAGTTAAGAAAACTATTTTCCTGACCATACTTCTTCTCTAGTACCTGTGACTAAAGTTATACTTTATGAAGAAGTAGGGAGGGAAGGCTGATGATGGCAGAGCCTGTGTATAACAACATAGACTCCACAAATGGAGTGAGGAGGTAAAAGGGCAGATGACTTCCCCCTGGAATCCCTACACTTTCTCATAATGGTTTGTTCTCAGTGTATTGAAGGGTAGAATTTGATGGCCCTTGTTGTTGTTGCACTAAAACTTATGACTCCATATTTTACTGGTGACTCTAATCAAAGGAAGAGGAAACTATATCTAGTTCCTTATTTAACACACACACACACACACACACGCATGCACACACACAACTGCACATCAAATGCATCCTCAATATGCTTTTACGTGATAACCCCACAGGGTGCATTTAAAGTCCTGTACAGAGGCAGGCACAGTTGTCTTAGTGCATGCACCACCATGTCAGAAATAAATAGTATTGCACCAAGCTGTTTACTACTGCAAAGTGATATTTACAGGTCTCAGTAGGTGAAGCTTTCTTCCTGGCTTTGTGGTGCTTTATGCAGCTTGGATAAATGAAAGCCGATTTCCAGGCTCCAGCCAAATGGTATTTATGACAAAGCTAATACACAATGCAGCAGAGATTTTTCAAGCACAACCTCCATCCTAGAGCAAAGTTGAAAAAAACACTCAGTTACTCTTCCCATTCTACCGATGAAAAAGAGAATTTACTGCATATCTCAGTACTGGCTGTTTGAAATGGCACAGAGAGTGGAAAGAAAAACTTTTTAGTCAGACAAACACACATTCAGTTTTCAGTTCTGCATTCTCTAGTCATTGCATTTAAACAAGTTATTAACCCCACTGAGCCTTAGTTACTTCTTCTGAGAAATGGACTGAAACACATGTCATTGATAACTGGATAGAAAAAGATCAAATGAGATAACAACGATGAAGTTCTCTATACAGAACCCAGGACAGAGGTAGAACAATAAGAATACATGCTCTCTCCCGATAACCTTCCCTTTCCCATATTTCCAGGCTGAATATCTGAACAATGTGCAGAGTTGCTTGTGAGGAATTAAAAGATATAAATTACTATGTAAGCTGGGCAGCAATAGACACTTCATAAATGGTGGCTAATACAATTCTACTAATGGAAATAATAAATGAACAAAGCAACGCTGACGCTATTTCTTACCATCTTGTACAGAACTGGGAAGGTCACAACCATAATGTAAAATATCTCCTTTTTTTGCTAGTTAGGAAGCTCCTTGCTAAAGGCTAGGTATGACATATTTGGACAGAACGTGGCTGAGTGTCAAACCCCCTCCTCAGAGTGGGCTGCTGTGTCTAAATTCTGTGAAGAAGGAGGGGTCTGAACTGACCCTTGAAGGAGAGGAAGAGTGGGAGGAATGGAAAGAAAGGAGAAGGCATTTCAGGTGGAAGACCCAGCAGGGGCGAAACCTGGATATGAGAATGAGACAGATATGTGAGGAGGCGTAGGGAAGCTTCCGGCTTTATTAGAGCACAAGGCCAGTATCCAGCTATAGAGGTCACAGGGCATGTCCCAGAACACGGGGAGGGCCCTGAGAGCCAGCTGAGGCAGTGCACTTTATTTTAAAGGCAGCAGGGACGCATCGCGGATTCCTGAGCACAGAAGTGTCAAGATGGAAAAGACAGATTAGTGAACAAGTGGAGGGAAAGGATTCTGGATGGATTGGAAGACAAAGAGATTGAAACCAAAGAGACCAGTTAATGAGTAAATTGCATTTCAGAAAAACAGCAACGAGGGCGTGAGCCAGGGCAACGCAGTTACCTGTAAGAAGGAATAAAAGAAATAGGTGTTGGCAGAAAGGCTGTGAGAGTTTCCAACAGCCCAGTGCACCCTAGGAGGGGCCCTGCTTAAATGAGGTGATGTGACTCACTGGACCAGGAGAGAGGCGCAGAGGGCAGGGGACTTGGAGGTGGGGAATTCTGCCATCAGAATTGCGATCCATTGGTTTATGCAAATGTTTAATTTCCTCCCTGTCTCCTAAAAAGGGAAGACTTATAATTTGCACAATAGTGTTATTAATATCTAGAGCTTGGGAAAACAAAAGGGATGTTTAAACTTCAGACTTTTAAATCTTCCAATTTGCACTGCTCTCTGCCTTTCTAAATTCACCGTGCTGGAGCCCGTCTGATGTTCAGCAAGCCTCTCTCCACACTCTTTCCCTCTTGATAAAACATTAAATCAGTGGATTTCCCACCCCATCCCTCCCTTTTCTCTCTAAAGATGAGTTTTTCTGGTAACTGAAATTCTGTTTAAATATGTAGAGTTCTGAAGGGAGCAATGGCTGCAGGAGTGATATTTCAAATCGTTAGACTTTGTGTCTTTAGGCTGTAAAACAGACGCCTATTAAAGTCCATAATTCAAAATACTTCCACCGTGTGGGTGCAGGCAGAGACAGAGGGCAGATTAACTGGAGGGTGAGGGGGGTTATATCTGGCTCTACCCATGACTGCAATGGTCACTCCAGTCAAACTTTAAATGAAGCATCTAAGAACATGCGGGAGGCAAATTTGTTTGTCTTTAATTTTCCGGAACCATCCTTTCAGTTCCTAGCCCTGTGTTGGTGCTGTTGGAATGTGATTGTGGGAGTCTGTGTGCGCAGGGGCTGGGAGTCTATATAAGATTTATACAGATATGAACATGACATGGTAACTACCTTTGGGGAAAAATAGTCTAGTTCAGTGTTTCTCACACTTCCCCCCCGCATTATCAGCTCCTACCTCCTATCTGCAGAGCCTGCTGAGACTCTTTTTCCCCCTAATTTCCCTCCACCATGAAATTTCAATACCACAGAATACTATATATTACTTTTATGTACTATATGTATATCTGTACTTCATCCATAGAAAAAAAGAGTAATCTCTCCCTCAACCGATTTTCTCTCCCTTGGGGGACATACTGTCTGTGTTGAGAAGGCATGTTCTAGTTGGAATAGAAACACTTATGTGTCTCCATTACTTGCTGTATTGGAGGTAACTACAGAGAGAAGAATAAGCTCAGAGGATGGGCAGTGGGTTGAATGGTGGCCTTAGGAAAATATGTCTACTTCCTCACCCCAGAACCTGTGTTTCCTTATTTGGTACTTCTACCAAATACCCACTTTTTACCAAATTACATTTGCAAATGTAATGAAAGTAAGGATCTAGAGATGAGATCATCCTGGATTATTGGAGTTGACCTTAAATCCAATGACAAGTGTCCTTATAAGAGAGATGCAGAGGCAGTGCCTGGGTAGCTCAGTTGGTTAAGCATCCAACTCTTGATTTCCTCTCAGATCATGATCTAAGGGTTGTGAGATTGAGTCCCGCATGGGCTCTGTGCTAAGCATGGAGCCTGCTTAAGATTCTCTCTCTCCCTCTCCCCCCTCCCCGTGCTCTCTTTTTCTCTCTCTCTAAAATAAATGAATAAATTAAAAAAAAAAAAGAAAGAGAGAGAGAGATGCAGAGGACAGACACAGACGCACAGAAGAGGTCATGTGAAGACAGAAGCAGAGATTGGAGCAATCCTGCCACACACCAAGGAATGCTTGAGGCCACCAGAAGATGGGATGTTCCCCTAGAGCCTCTGGAGGGAGCCTGCACCTGCCAGAGTTCACATTTCAGACTTCCAGTCTCCAGAACTGTGAGAGAATGCATTTCTGTTGTCTAAGCCACCCAGTTTGTGGCAATTTGTTACAACAGCCCTAGGAAATGAGTATACAAGAGAATGGCCAACTTTGCCTCAGAAAGTATGAGAAAGCCTCTAGAGCAGAGGTCTTCTCAGCTGGGTCTAAATAAGTAGGAGGCTGGCGGGTGGAGAAAAGGAAGACTATTTAGCAGAATGACAGCACATGGAAATAGGTAGGGAGCAAAGACGACATGGCTGTGCTCCCCAGGTTCCTTGCTTGAGTTCTTCTTCCCCACCTCTGCATTTGAAAGACCTGTAGAGCTTGGTGCTGGGCCCTTTTTAGTTTTTGTTCATTCTGTCCTTCTCTCCCAAGGAAGCTCATCCTTTCCCCAAATACCTTCTACCTGCAGATCGCTCCCAAAGGTTTACCTTCAGAGCAGAGCAGACCTCTCCTCCGCGATGCAGACTCATATCCATTGGCCACCTCCCATTTGCCTTCTCCTAGGTGTCGCCATAGACACAGAGTCAACTCTTTATTCCCAGCACTGTTCCTCTCAAGGTCCTCTCTTTCCTGTGCCACAACAGTAAGCATCTCCATCCAGTGGACTGCTCAAGCAGGAACCCTTAATGTCCTCATGGATCCCTCCATTTCCTCAGTGTCCCCTCCAGTCCTTTCCCACTGGTTCTCCCCAATATGCTTAGCACATTGGTCCTCTTGTCTCTGTCAGAAAAGTGTCATAACCTGGTAGCCAAGAGCAGAGCTTAGGAACTGCCTCATTTCAAATCCTGGCCTCACCCCTATGCTTGCCTCAATTTCTCATCTGGAAAATGGGATAAAATAGCACCTTCCTCATGGGGTCACTCTGAGGATTAAATAAGTTAATGCACATGAAGGGTTTAGGACACTAACAGTAAGTGTTAGTTATCTTTACCATCACTGCCAATACCTCTGTTCAAGTCCTTGTTATCTCCCACTTGCACTGTTATAGTTTGCTCCTACTTGGGCCCCCTGACTTTCTCCTCTCCCTCTAGAAATCATTCTTCACAAAGAAACTCCCATAGTTCCCATCACACCTAGACTGACTCAACCTCCTTACCACATTTCATAGGCTTTGCATGACTGGCCCTATCCCCTCAATCTTGTCTCACGTAATGTCCCTCTCACTTAATCTAGGGCTATGCTGTCCAGTATGGTAGCCACTGGTCATGCATGATTACTAAGTGCTTGAAATGTGTCTAGTTACAATTGAGATTTTATTTTTACTTTTTAAATGTGGTTACAAGGAATTACATATATTATATTGGATTAAATAAAATGTATTTATTTTACCTGTTTATTTATTTATTTATTTTTTAACGTGGCTATAGAAATTTCACAATCACATATGTGGCTCACTTTACCTTTCTATTGAAGAGTGCTGCTTTATGGCCTTATTCTAGTTCCTAGAGCACTCCAAGCCATCCCCAACCTCAGTCCTGGCACTTGGGGTTTCCTCTGCCTGGAATGCCCTCATCCTGCTCTTTAAGTGGCTAGTTTTTCTCATCCTTCAGTTTCAATGTCACTTTTTCAAAAAGGCCTCTTCTGACCACTCATCGCTGTTCATTTCCTTCTTAGCACTAACTGTTTCTTTCTTCTCCACTTCTCCCACTAGAAAGCAAGCCCTGTGGTTCAGGAACAATTTGTCCCATTCACCGATGTATCCCCAGTAGTACATACTAAGGTGCTTGTATGTAGTCCATCTTTAATACACACTTGTGGAGTAAAGGAAGCAACAAAGAGATTGATCCTTAAAGAAGGTGTTGCTTCTAAGAAAGTAAATCTAAAAGTTCTTATCACAAAAAAAATGTAGCTCTGTGTGGTGATGGATGTTAACTAGACTCATTGTGGTCTTCATTTTGCAATATATACAAATATTGAATCATTATGCTGTACATCTGAGACTAATATAATGCTATATGTCAATTATATATCAATAATTTAAAAAGAAGGCATTGCTTGCTATTTATAAGATTCTCTGAGCTCTGTGGGGACAAAGAATAGTGTAAGGGGCTTTGTAGATTTCTGCTCCCCTGGAGACAGGAATGGGCATGAAGTATATTCCAAACTCCAGGAGGCAGACAATGATGAAATGCAATACAACAGGAACTGGAATCTAACTATAACTGCTTATGGATGCAACAGCTATCCTAAAGGGCCAGGACTTGGATTAAGGGCAAATTTACCTGTAGTTAAAGTATTCTGCACATCTCTAGGTAAGATTTAAAGGATGCTAGAACTGAGCCACAGCATAATGCAAATACCCACACAGTTCCTGAGAATATTTAGAACAGTTAATACTTAGCAGGTGTCAGAGATTATGCTAAGCATGTTGCATAGGTTATCTTTTTTAATCCTCGTAATCGTCTGTTAAAGTAACTTTTAGCACTATATCCATTTTACGCTAAAGAAACTCAGACAAGGCAATAATTCATTCTAGGTCACAATATTAGTGAATGATGGGACCAGGATTAGGGCCCAGACCCTCTGCATCAAAGTTTGAGCTCTTTAACACCATAGTGGGAGGCTGCAGAGAACAGACCAGCACACCTGTCTGAGTTCTCGTTCCTGTTTTGCCATTACCTGGGCAAGGATCAGTTCTGAGGCCAGTAGCTCTTGTTCAGTCCCACCCCAGAAGTGCTTACCCTTCAGTGTTTCCTGGTCATATTATTCCTATATAGGAATAGGTGCCCAGTTAATCTACCCTGCTTTGACTCACCTCCCTTCCTCATCTTACAATCAGTCATCGAGCCAGATCTATTGTTTCTATTTACAAAGTGCTCTGCAACCTGACCCCTCCTCTCCACCTCTTCTCTCACTGCCTTGGATCAAGTTCCCTTCATCTCCTGCTTGGAGCAGTCCCACAGACTCAGGGCTGGCCTCATCTCCAATCTCTCCCATGGAGACCTTCCTTCAACTGTTGCCAGTGATCCAATCTAAAATGTAAATCTAATTGCATCAATATCTCCACTCCCCAGCCCATAAACGTTTTAGTAGCTTCCCATCACTCATAAAATAAAGTACAAGTTCCTTGGCTGAGCATCTAATTGTCTTCACAACCTTCCCCCGGCCTACATGTGGTAGGCACACTTCTAAGGTGGCCCCACCTCGTATTCACTCCTTTGTAACCCTGTTCCTGACCTGCTTCTAACAAATAGAATATGGCAAAAGTGATGGGATGTTATGTCTGAGATTAGAAAAAGATCTTGATTTTCACCTTGCTGGCACCATCTTGCTCTCCTGCCCTCTCACTTCACTCACTCTGATGAAGGCTGCTGCCATATTGTGAGCTGCCCTATGGAGAGGCACACATGCCAGGGAGCTGAGGGAGGTCTCTGGCCAACAGCTAGTGAGGAACTGAACCCTGCCAAAAGCCGTATG
Organism: Phoca vitulina; assembly: GCF_004348235.1. NCBI lineage: Eukaryota > Metazoa > Chordata > Mammalia > Carnivora > Phocidae > Phoca > Phoca vitulina. The sequence goes on from NW_022589756.1 coordinate 1,028,152, forward strand.
AGTGAGTCTGGAAGGGCATCCATCTGAAGTATATCCTTTAGATGACTGTGGTCCTGGCTGACATCTCAACTGCAGCCTTGGAGACAAGATCCAGAGCCAGAGGCACCAGCCAAGGTACATTTGGATTTCTGACCCACAGAAGCTGTGAGATAATAAATGTTTGCTGCTTTCAGCTAAGTTTTAGGCTAATTTATTAATCAGCAATAACCGACTAATACACTAGATTTTAGCCACTCCTACTTAGACACCCAATATTCCTATTACAGTGAACTTCTAACTAGTCCGTAACACCTTATGTACCTTCATCCCCAGGCTTTTGTATAAATCATTTTTTTTTCCTACTCTTAATTCTATTCTTTCTTTTCTGTCTGGTAAACACATGCTTCTTCATCAAAACCCATCTGTAATAGCACAGATGTTCAGATGCCTTTCCCAGTTTCCCAGCTAGCCGCTCCTCCTCTACATCCCCCAGAGACATTCTGGGTGTACTTTGTTTAGAGCACTTAGTGTTGTGGTGGTTCTACATGGGTGAAGGGTGCTCCTTTCTCTCCACCGTCCTCATCCTTTGCTCCCTTCACACACACTCTTCCCCCACTGGATCCAGAATTTTCAAATGGAAGTAACTCTGCTTCCATTTTCTATCGTCTCCAATACCTAGCACAGGGCCATGTACATATATATGTTCAATGTATGTTTTTAGCTGAAACAAAATTTAAAAACTGACATTAGATGAAACTCTTGGTTCTGTTTCTTCATGTGTAAACTAACAATAATAACAGTTCAACATCATAACAGTAATAACAAAATAATATGGTGATAATAATAGTAATGTTCTAATATTATTGCTACTAAAATAATAATAATAATAAATCCATGAGCCAGGCTCTGCACTAAATGTTTTCACATCCACTATCTCTAAATCTGAAGGCACCCTATAAGGTAATTCAATTGTATGTGCTTCACACAGGCTCAGGGAGTGTAACCAATGTGTCTAAAGCCTCAGAACTAATGGTGGAGCTAAAATTCAGTCCCAGATTTGTTTGATTGTCCAGTCAGTTCTCCTTCTACTGCATTCAACTGAAGCGTCTTCAAGAATAAATTTTTGAAGATGATGTGGAGAGCCCCTTGGAATGGGAATGGCAGGCTCCTCCAGATTCTGAGGATGGTTAAGCAATGGTCCTCAAACTGCTATGTGGGAGAGGGGGAAAAAGGGAAAGGGGCTCCTCCCCCACAAGCAAAACAGTGAAGAATGACTAGAAGAAAGAAGATCAATAAACACAGGTGGTGATGATAAGGGTAGTGAAGGCAGGTGAAAGCATAGGAGGTCCCCCAAATCTATTAGGAAAATGCTCTCTCAGTACCTGAAGCTGAGCAGCAGATCTAGTTAGCTGACTGATATGTGGATATGCAGGTTTAAAGCAATGTTGGAAAGGATTGCACTTGGTTTTGGAAATTTTGATAAGCTTTAAAATTCTGTGGACACCAACACAGAAATTCTGGATGCAAGGTAATCTGAGTTTTGCTGTACACACTGGAAAACATGAAGCTCTCCTCATCACATGCAACTGGTGAGTGTCATTACTGAGAGAATCCTGCCACTCTGTACTTTCTAATATTCAAATGTTTTTCCATAATTTCTTTTGGGAAAGCCTTCCTCTGCTACCTTCTATCGCTTGACTCAGCAGCATCTCAACCTGAGGATGGGGGTAGACCCAGACAATTTTCAAGGGAGAGAAATTTTATTGCATCATATTAGGGCAATTGTGACATTAGTAACAGGTTAATCCATCAGAGCCTTCAATCCAAACTGTCAAATGCAGGAACCAGGGGCCCAAGGGAAAAAGTATGTTTTCACTCCAGGTGGCATGGTACTTTTGCATCTATTTTAAGATGATATTTCAAATTACTAAACAGGATTGAGGGTACCGTTTTTGCTGTTCCGCTTTAAGGCTTTAAATCCCTTTCCTTTTTCAAAATTATCCCGTTTCCCTTATCTCTCTCCCCTTCCCCCTTGAGCTGTACTATTGAAAGGCAAATTTCCTGGAGGGGTTGGGGAGGCGGGTGTTGAGAATTAGCATATCAAACATACCCAATAAACCGAATGGAAATTAGCAGAATCCCGACTCTGACATCTAGTCGCTGCACTAAATTGAGGTTAATGTGACCCTGTCCTTTCTGTTTTAAACAAAAATAAGGAAATAGAGTAAGTTCTATTCCATGTCCCTCAGGGCCCATCAGCATTCCTCCCCTGTGGTGAAAATAAAAACAACAAAAGGAAAGGAGTTTAAAAAAAGGAGAAAAAAAGATCCCAAACATGTTAATGGAATATATATGTATATTCCCTGATATATAACTTAATAAAAGTTTATGGACCCAGGATAAGGAAGCCACACTGAACAGATGCACTGGGACTGAAATATGGTCCAATTAAGTCTGTAACAGGGTGAGCTTTACTTTGAACATTCTCCAAGTTGAAATGAAAGCTTCACAGAACAGATAAATCAGGCAACATAAAATAAAAACGCTGATCCGGCACCGCTCCCAAAAGGAGGAAAGGAGGGGCTTGAAGGCCGGATAGGGAGAGGAGACCCCAGGGGTGTGGAAAGAGATCCAGTCAGGCTTTCCTATTGGAGGCTCAAACAGTCGCCTTCCCTGTGGCAGTAAATAAACAGCAGCTATTTAAGCCATTCCAATTAATGCCTTCTGTGGCAGCTATTTATCTATTGAGGGAATGGCAGGGATCGCCTGGTGCAATTAAGCTGTTTGCTAGCAGTGCCTTCAAAAGGGCTTTGCCTTCAGCCATTGAGTCATCTGTGGTTTATGGCCAACCTTCTTGCTGAGGGAGAGTTTGGTCTGAGAAAGTAGACAGCCCTCCTTCACTGAACCACCCACGGCATTTAGCGCAGCCTAGCCAAATCTCTAGAAGCCTAGATGCCTGTCTGGCTTTTAGGACAATGGATAGAATTCCTTCTGGCCTTTCTCCCAACTCTCTTCACCGCAGCCTCTTCATCCCCATCCCCATCCTTTTCATCTATTTCTACAAGATTGGTTTCTCTGCAGAAAGTGACCAGTGTGGCATAGAAGTCCTAGTTTGGGATTGTCAGACGTAGGTTTGAATCTCTGGTCACAGGCAAATTCTTCTCTAGGATTTTGATTGCTATTGGAATGCCTACTTCACACTGCTGCTGGGGTGAAGGTTCAGTGACATAGTACCTGTGAGTGATGTTACGCAGTCCTGGGCACAGGGTAGAGCTCAAGCTGTGTTAGTTTCTTGCATCAACCTCCTCCCCTTACGGAATGGAAACTAAACCCGTTGTATTTATTGTTGGGGTTCAGCAAACCTATCCTGATTTTTATGTCTTTCATAATGTCCAGTGGCTTCTTCATTGAACATATGTTTGAGCTTCTGTGAAGCAGTATATCTGAGTTTGATGCCTTTGCCTTCATCTATAACTCGGCAACCTTGGGTTGCTTTTGAATCCCTGGAAACCTCATTTTGCTCTTCTGTGAAATGGCAATAATAATAATAGCAATGATGGTATCTTCCACACAGGACTTTGTGCCTATACTTCCTGCAGTGGGTAGGTGTCAGATGGTAGGTCAAGATCTGGGGTAGGAAAAGCTGCCTGGGGGGCTAGATTTGTAGGGTCTCATTAGAATTCTTCTGAAACTCTCATTTACAGAATTGCTGCTATTTGTGTTGAAATGGATGGAGGGAGAGAGTGAGAGAGTGGAGCCACCTGAGGGCCCTTGGGCCCTTTCTCTCCCCTCCCTGAGGTCCTCAGGGAAGCCCCCAGGACTTCCAGAATCTCAGCGGAAAACCACGGACTCTCCTGACATCCTATCCAGCTCCTTTGTGATTATGACAGAGGACCTGCCTTTGAGCATTAGACTCCCACCCTCATAATGTGATTTACAGATGAGGCAGGGAAATCCATACTGGATATCCAGAACCTGTCACACAGCCTGAATGTCCAAGTTCTAGATTTATTCCTTCAGGTCTCCTAGGCATTTCTTTACTAGTTAAAAGTAAGGTCCCTGGGAGTAGGCTGATCTTACACCTACGTCTAGATGTTCTTTAGAAGGGCTTGAGTACTCAAAATAAAACAAAACAAAACTGGACACAGGCTGTGAGGAACAGGGGGAGAGTCCACAAGGAAAGAATGGGTAAGATGGAAAGTTAAGGAGACTCCCCTAGTCTATAGCCTTCTTCAGGAACCATCTTGTGGAGAAGAAATTGCAGGCAGAAGGGGTGAGAATTTCCTAGCATCTACTCTATGCCAAGTTATCTCATTTACAACAACCCTACAAGACAGATATTACCCGTCTCCCCACCTAATACAGTAGAATATAAGCTCCATGACGGGGGAGGATTTACTTTATTTACTGCTATATTCCCAGCATCTAGAACAGCCTTTCACTGCTTAATAACTATTTGTCGAATGTATAAGAACTATTATAACCCTATTTTACTGATGAGGAACCTGAGTCCCAGAAATCATCTGTCATTTTTAGAGGCCACATAGCTGGTAGATGATAGAGGCTGGATTCAAACTAAGTCTCCCTGGCCCTGCAGCTCATGTTTTTCCACAGACATTTGGTCATGACTCTGCCCCTATACATGCCCACCATGGAGCAGGGCCTCAGGCCCTGTGCCCACCTTGCAGCTCCAGTGGTGTTTTTGGGTAACAGCTTGGTAAAGCAAAATGGGCTCCACACTGAGATTAAAGGGAGCAGCATTCTAATGTCTTATGCAGACCTTGGGGGGTATCTCCACATGAGCTGGACCACAGTTTCCCCACCTGTGAAAAGGGGTTCACCAGCTTTCTCACAGGGAGGTTGTGAGAAGCAGTTGAGCCCAAGGGTGGGAATGGAACTCAAAAAGCCATAATGCAATATACACATGTGAAGCAAAGCTGTTCAGTGCGAAAGCCTGCAGCTTCTCCAATAAAGAGAAATTTACAGAAAGGGAGAGAAAGGTGAATTGCTATCATCATGTTCTGACTGTGGTAATCGGCCTAGTTATTTGCTGCTCCATTCTGAGCCCCCTTCCCTCCCCACTTCTCCAAGAAAAGGAGATTATTTTTAATTACAGTTTTACACTGGCTTAATGAATCTCCACAATAAGTTAATGAGCAGGACACGGCACCAGGAGACAAAACGTTTGATTATTTTCAGAAACTTTCTTAAGCTTCATTATTTCCAGGCCATCCCTGCAGAGTCACTATGGCCTGAGTGAAGGGAACCTGAAAGATGCCAGGATTTCTGGGATGTTACATTTATGATACCTGGGACCCTGTCACATGAAAGCATGATGGGAGGAGTCCTGGCTATTCTCCAAGAGGAGAAATTTTTCTGTTGTAACCTAGTAACTCAAAGTCCCCTTAATAATTACCATAAAACAGGAAGGAATGTTCAGGCTTCTCTATGCCCTCCACGACCATTTTTGTTTAGATTTCTATCACCACACACCTGGATTCTTGCAACAAGCACCTGACAGGTGCCCCAGTACACCTTCCCATAAAATCCTTCAATGGTTCTCTATGGTCTGAAAGTTAAGATCCACGCTCCTTGGTTCATTATGAGCCAAACTTTGTCTCCTTGTCCTGATAAACCACACAACCTCACTCCTTTTGCCTCTGAGCAATTGAGTGTTGTTCCTTCTGACTAGAGTGTCTTTTCCTTCTCTGTCTTTTTGGCCCTTCAGGACAAATGAGCTGGGAAGCTTTGCCTGACTCTGCAGCATCTTGGGGTTTCCACAACAGTTCTGGAGCACCATCCACATGGGACTTCTATAATACGTATGTCTCTGCATGCTGTTCATACTCTTTCATGTCTGCTTCCCTGGCCAGACTGTCAACATCCTGGGGGCAATCACAAGATTTATGTATTCACCTTTGTATCCCTAGCCTGGTATATCTGGTACAGATATACAGAAGATTATCAGTTAATGTGGATTTAAATAAATTAAAGATTGAGTTAATGATTAAATAAATAAATTATTGAAAAAGCTTTCTTGATTTAAAGTGAAATTCTTTCATTCTCTCGCTCACATGCCATCCCTAGATTTGTGTCTGCTGGAGACCCGAATCCTGTTCCCATCTCTGCCACTCTCTGGCTCACTGTAGTTCTCAAGATAGACTAGATTCTGCTGCAATAATAAACATACCCAAATTTTCAGTGGCTTGACAGAACAAAAGTCCTTTTCTCAATCTTACCATGTGTCCAGAGCAGGTTAGTAGGGGTCTACTCCACACAGTAACTCAGAGACCCAGACTGGCAGGAGTGTTACCACATTGTAGCTGCCCAATCTGGAATAAAGAATGAAAAGAGACACCAGAGAGTTGTGCAAGGCTTTTTGCTGCCTCAGCCTGGAAATGATGAAGACTCACATTTCATTGGCCAGAGATAGTCACAGGCCCCACCTAACTGCACAGTGGCTGCAAAATGCTGGGAGCCAGTAAAACATTTCATGAATCTTACCATCTCTGCTACACTCAACTTAATTAAGTCTCTTTCCATCTCTGGATTCAAAGAACACTATGTCCAGTTTTATCACTAAATGGATAAATAAATGGGGAGACAGACTGCCCCTGACTCTGAGATCCATGTTTTAATTAATTCTAAAACTTGACCAGCGTCAGGATCTTTCTGGACCTTGTAAACATGTTTGAATGTCTGTCTATACTCAGTTCCTGAATCTATCCCCTGGCCTGCCAATCACAACTCATTCCACCTGTATCTCACCCTCCGGCCCCTAATCGCCTCAAGGCAGGACATTTCGTTACTCCCCAACATCTTCATCTCCCTACGTTCTTCTCTTTAAGATGCCATGTGACCATCTCTCTTGAAATCAGTCTTTCACAGCATGCTTTCTCTCTTTCTTTTATTTTTACCATATATTGACCCTTATGAGAGGAAATTCTATGGTGAGAGTTGAAAACTCTACATGAAGAACGTTTGGAGTGTAGATGGTTTTGACCTCTAATGCTTCATGTTGCTCTGAATATGTACTGGCGCTCCATGCCTGTAATACACCCCATTCAAATTGGCTTAGGATTTTTGAGTTCAACTGCCACCTTGGCCAAGGAAGGAAGGAAAAAAAAAGGAGAGAAACTGTTTATCTAGTGTTTTGTCCCCAGCAGGATAAAATGTGGCACTTACAGAGTAAGTCACAGAAGTGTCTGTAATTCTGTACCACTAGCATTCTGGTTATCCAAGCAGAGAAAAGAACCAGGGCCTTGGAGGCCTAGGAAGGATGCACGCCATATGTGGTTCCCAAGATTTGGAGGCTTATTTTTAGAAGAGCAGCATGGTGGGTTGTCATATCTGTTTGACTCAAGAGAGAATCCTGGAGAAAAAATGCTGTCTCAATCAGAATGGAAGATGTTTGTGTCTATACAGGTTTGCTTTGAGCATAATTAATAGGCCAATGCATTTTTATTAGAGTCATAATCTCTTTTCAACATTAGAGAGGCAGAAGCATGTATGATGTGTTCACTGTGCTCCAGCAGCTTCTGTGTGGATTAAAGAAGAGAGTCTAGAGCATGCTGCTGAGAGGTAATTCAAAATTCACACCGGATGTGCCCCTCACTCTTTTGTGAGCAACTAGGAGGGGCCACTGTGAGCTGAGATCAGGGAAGGCTAATGAAGGGGGCAGATCAGAGGGATGACAGAAAAGCAAAAGGCCGCATCAAAGCACCATGCAGACAGGAGGAACAGGGTAGCAATTGTGTGGTGGTGGAATTGCACAAGGTATTGGGTGGCTGTGAAATACTTGGTCAGCTAAGGGAATAGCAAAGGATTGAAGGCAGAGATCCTAGGCCAATTAAAAGTAATACCTTCCTTCTCAGAGCCCTAAAGACTCCTGTCTTTAATGACCATGACTTTCTCCTTCACTTGAGTTTTTTGACCTTGAGACTAATCCTCATTTGTAAAGTTCAAGCACTCTGAGGAACATTCTGTTATCTCTCTTTTCTTCCCATTGGATAAGCATATTGCCTCATATTTAGAAGGCATGCAACATACATGCACTGAGTTGAACTGAACTAAATTGAATTGAGTTGAGTTGAGTTCATTTGGGTTGCAGCTAGATTTCAGAGCCTTATGGCCAGCAAGTCTAATGAGGGAAGGTGTTGGCCTGTAATTTTTAACATCATTGGACTTTGTTCTGAAAGAAATGGATTGGTGGTGATGGTTGTGGGCAAGGATGCAATGTGTGTAAATGTTAGTGTACAACTTACTGAAGTGGAGAGTCAGGAGACCTAGAGGCCCATTATGAACTTCTTGCAATTGCTCAGGAGTCAGCCTGGGGTGGCGCAAAGACTATATGTTCACATGCTTGCAGGAGCCAGGCAGTTTCCTGAGACACGAGAAGGTAACTGGGCATGTTTTCATGTTAAACATGTGAGACTAGACTTTACCTACAAAAAAGAAACAGCTCTGTCTATTTTTCTGGAAACATGAGTCCCTCTCAATATGTCTTGTCATTTGTCCTGATTTCAATAGAATCATAAATACAAAGAAATATGACTTTCTTATGAGAGAAATGGTAGTCTGAGTATCATAATAGATGGTAGCTAACACTCAATCTCAGTGCCAGGAATACCATTAGGAAGGCACTGAGACAGACTGGAGTTTACATTCTAAACTATGGAGGGTAGCTGCTGTTTAGTCACAATTGGTTGCTAGCAAGCAGGGATATAAGCCTGAGATCACCAGGTCTTCTTTTAGAAAAGAAAGTTAAAATATTGGTTCAAATGTATTTGAAACACTGTATGTGCTAAGGAAGGTACTGGCGCTGATTCCTACTGTGTGACCTCTTTTTGGGTATAAAAAAGATGGATCTGGAGGCCAAAGGTCATTGGGTCCCAACTCTGACAATCAACCTCTGTGAGCCTCAAACTTCTAATACAAAAAATGCAGATAATACCTCTTTTCTAGTAGGTTGCTGAGGATTAAATGAGATAATATGTGGAAAAGCATTTTGCAAACTCTAGGTGCTATTAAAATACAAACAAACAAACAATCTACTTTAGTTCTTAAAGTTGTGGGTTAAGGATATAAGGAGGTAATTTAAAAAAAAAGAATGCAATTTTTTAGGTGGGGATAGATTAGGAAAAGGGATATGTGGGTTCAACTTAGGGGCAGTTGTGGGGACCGGGGCACTGGTGACAGTGTTCCAAGAAATTACTTGGTCACAGAAAATGTCAGAAACCTGGGCATGAAAAATACCTTTGACCATAGTTCTCTAAGGCACTCCCAGCTGTAATCAGTGGTCCATGTAAAGAAAGTATCTCTATGAACAAGTGTATATGACTTTTTGATGAACACAACTCTTCTCAGATGTTTGTTGAGTTCAGAGCCCTGGGAAGGAGTAACGTTCCACATGTCAAGTTGAGCCAGTAGAAAACAACAGTAAAACCAAGAGGTAAAGATAATAAACACAGGCAGATCTTGGGCCCCCACCTCTGGAGAGTCCTGACATCTGTCCTATCTTTAAAGCTCAGCTTGCATTTGGTCTCAGTTTGATAAGCTCTCACTGAAAGCCCGTTTTCATGTCACCAGCTTTCACCGTGGTTGGCTGGCTGAGCCACTGGAAATTATCTGACAAAAAGACAGGAGTCAATGTTGAACAGATTGGCTGGGATGTCCTTTTCAGAGTTAACCCTCTTCCAGCATTTGCATCTAAATAAAGCAATTTATTCTGCAGACTTCACAGAGGGACCAATCATAAAGGTTAACACAATTAAGGGTTAAACTGTTTGTTTTTCCAAACCCTGTCTCTATGTGTATATGGTTATGTAAGGTTTCCAGTGGAAGCCTTACCTATATTCAGACATGTTAATGGTGTGTCTGGTTAAGCAGGTCCACCCAAAGGGGACAAAACTCACCAGAGGGCCATTTTGACGTGGTAGCAAAAATTTCTCATTGAGAGTGGGGCGTGATTATGAGGAGAGGATGGTGGCTGTCCTTTCAATGGGGTCCACAGGATCACCATGCCCCATGCCAGGCAGACAGGATGGTAAGACGGTGCAGAAAGATCTCCCTTACTGAAAACCCTATATGACACAGGGATGTAAAGTTTTGCACCCATACACTGAATTACATATGTTGAAGGGTAACACAGAAGATTGCTCACTCTCAGCCTCACCACTGACCACCATAAATACTGCATCATGAAGAGTATTTGCGGTTTATCTGAAATTCAAATTTAACTTGTAATCTTGTATTTTTATGTGCTAAATCTGGCTCTACCATTATGACATTTTTACTGTTTGGGGGACACAAAGTGCCTCATAGAAGCAGCGTTTTCAAGAGGCCCCTGGGGACTTTGCTGCTGGGAGTTAGGTAGTGAGACAAGCAGTTCATGGTGAGTACCAGTGAAATGTAGACAGACAGAGTGATGCCACTAGTCCCACAGGCTTGTGAAGTTTGGGAAACTTAGGTCATACATAGATACATTTTTACAAACAAGTTGAAAAATAGAAGTGACTGACTTTAAGACAGCTCTTGAATTAATTTGTTTCTATTAAAGTATAATTATATATGGTAAAATTCACCCTTTATAAGACAGTCATACAAACATCCAATTCTGTTGTGCCCTGTTGCAGTCACGTGGTCATCTTAATATATACAGAAAAAGCATTTGACAATTTAACATGCACACATCATAAATCTCTTACTAAGCAAAAATAGAAGAAATCTTCCTTAATATGATAACGAATGGTCCGCTACAAATATATAACAAACATCATACTTAATGGTGACATATTGAAAATATGAACAAATGATGCCAAATATTACTGCTTCTATTCAACATTATTTCAGGGAATTTTAGCCAGTGCAATAAAATAAATAAATAAAATATATAAAGACTGGAAAGAAAAATGTAATTGTTGTACATCATGGGTGATATGTAGTAAATTAAGATATCAAAAATAATTTACAGAGACAATATTTGAATTAAAAAATGAATTCAGACCTTATGCAGATTACTGAATAAACTCATATAAAAATAGTCATGTGACAGCAACAATTTTTCGTAAATTAAAAAATAAATATGATATGGAAATATTTACAAATCATACATCCAATTAAGGACTTGTATCTAGTTTATATATCTAGTTTATATAAAGAACACTTACAACTCAATATTGAGACAAACAATCCAGTGAAAACCAGGGAATTACAAAAGAAGATATATGTATGACAGATGAAAAATTGCTCAAAATCTTTGTCACTAGGGAAATGAAAATTAAAATCATAATCAGATACAACTACATACCACTAGAATGGCTGTAGTTCAAAAGTGGTTTGTACCAAGTGTAGGTGAGGATGTGAAGCACCTGGAACTCTCATATGCTGCTAGTAAGAATGTTAAATGGTATAAACAGTCTGTAAAACAGTTGACAGATTCTTTAAAAATTAAACAAATACCTATCATTAAGTCTTACCTATTTCACAACTAGGTTCTTAGCAGAGAGAAATAAAAGCATATGTATGCACATGAATATTTATAGCAGCTTTATTTATAATAGCTTCAAATTAGAAACAGCTCAAATGTCTATCCACAAATAAATGGATTAAAAAAACTATAGTATATCCATACATTGGAAGGCTACTAAGTAATAAAAAAGAGTGAACTATTAATATGCACAACTTAACCCTGTAAACAACCCAAATGTTGACAGTAAAATGGATAAACTTTGGTAAAAGTCATACAAGAGAACTGCACAGTAATGGAAATGAACAAACTATTGCTATAGGTAACAATATAGATAAATTTACAAACACAATATTGAACAAAATAAAACAAAAAATCCAGATGGAAAATAATAAATAGGTTTTTATGTATATAAAGTTAAAAAAAGTAAAACTAATCTACTGTGGTAGACCTTCAGGATCACTTTGAGGGGAAGTCCTTAGTGACTGAAAATGGGTAGGAAGTAGCTTTTGGGGTGCTGGGAATGTTCTGTGTCTTGATATGGGTTGTCAAAATTTATTCATTTATACTTATGATTTGTTTATTTTATTCTATGTTTATTATACTTCACTAAAATAGTTTATTTTTAAACTTTCAAAATAAAAATAACTAAAAATAAACTAAAAAGTTCTGACTGCTTTTCATTACTGATCTCTAACATGGACCTACTATTCCTTTCTCTTTCTTTATATATAAATTATATATTTATATTTAGATATATAAAATAAATATAAATAAATATGTATACATATAAAATAAATATAAAGAAATATGTAATATATAATTAAATTAATCTACTAGTGCAAAACTCCACTATTATTATAGGTTCACTCTTTGCTTTTTCATCTTGACTCTGATCTATGTCTTAAGTCATCTTTGTTATCTTACTTTATGGAGCTGTTCTGATTTTCTTTCAATACTGTGTTCTCTTGTCTCCATAAAGATATTGTCACTCCAACCATCCATTCAAAACTTTTACTTGGGAAATATGGCATGTCCTGTATATAATAGATATAGAATAAATCTTCAATTAATGTCTTTTGGAAATAATTTCTTAATTTACATATCACTTTAGTAAAGTGGTATATTAGACAATTCTTATTTAATTGATTATGTCCCTCCACAGACTTTAGAAGTCTTATCAGAGATCTATCTCAACCCATCAGTTAAAGGCCACAACCGCTTGCAGATATTTTCTAAAATCAAAGGATCTCAGGGTCAGCCCAGAGCCCTGATCCCTCAAGACTAAGTGGATTTATAGTCAGTTATCCTAGGATTCAGGGACCAGGAGATGCATAAAACAATGGTTAAGATCAGACTTTTGTGGCCAGAATGACTTTGACTTAATCCTGCCTCTCCACTTCCTAGCTACATGATCTTGGGCAAGTTACTTAATTCGGTTAAGCCTCAATTTCATCTTTGAAATTGAGATGATGATTGTTATCTCACAGGATTATTATGAGAATTAAATGAGATCATGTGTCTAGAGTGCTCAGTACAGAGCACACCAAGTATTAAACATTGCAAAACTCACAGCATTTTAGCTATCATTATTCCAAATTATTTATTTGGGGGAATAAATGCTCAGGAATGCACTGACATTTATGCTTGTATACATTCAGGACACACGCAGAGGCATGTGAAGGTTTCACATCCTCCCACTCCAAGATCCATCTTTGTTATCTGGCTGAAACCACATGTATAAGTTAAAGACATTTTGAGCTGAACTAAAGGTAGGTAAAGCTCTGCCAATAGTGCTAGAATCCTCTGGGGAGGGGAGGAAGGAAAGCAATGTGAACAAACTGAGTTATTTAAAGGGAATGAATTCTACATCAAAGAAACCTGATAATGTGGACCTCTGGATTATATAAGATCCTGAGATACACAGGTAGGTGTATCCTAGGTTAGAAAGCATGCCACAGCCTCCATCAGATTCTTGGTGACTGGACTCCATTTGTCTCTGTTTGCTTGTCTTGTTAGTGGGGTAGAATGGGAATTTGGTTACTTAAATTAAGTGACTCATTTTAACTGGAATATCAAGAAACTTGCCATGAAAAAATTTGAGAATTTGGGCTCTTAGTGAAGTTATTCAGTAAAATTCAGTCATACCTTGAAGGTTTATTAGACAATTGCAGATGTAAATAAAAATATGTTGAGATATATACTCTTGGGCCATAAGTAATAGGCCACTAGTCGCCTTGGTGATATTTTGTAACTGTGCTAATTGCTACATGGATAAAAAAGATGTTAGCACTGGTGAAATAATAGTGGGTGACACTTGAGCAATGTGTATGAATTTCAATGCATTTTGGGGGAACAGAGAAACTGAAATGCAAGAGTATCAGAAACAGAAACTCAAAACAAAACTATCAACGTTCACAATTATCTCTAAATTATGGGAGAAGTCTGAAGTAAACGCCATCAAGATTCACATTTACCCGGAAGATGGATAGAAAGAAAATGAACATTAAAACCATGATACATTTTGGCCATTGAACATCTTCAGAAGCTGATGGAACACCACAAACTTGTTTTCTTTAGTTACGCTCTACTGGCAAATCTTTCCTGGTATCTTGATTGAAATTAATTACTTCTTTCTCTGAATTTCTGGAACATGTGTCTTATTCCACTTTTAAGCACATGTTTTATCCTAACTTTTATAATACACAGTTGTTTTTACAATTTTACTACCTAAAGAACCCGGATTGTGGCAAGAAATGTAACTGCTAGTTTATCATGTCCCTTTGCTGTGAATTGCATCAGATACTTTACTTTAGGCATTGCAACTCATAGCCTGCATAGTCAACATGTAGTGTTTTGTTTGGCCTTAAAAAAAGTCAAATGTCTTTAGATGGGGCATGCATTTTCCAGGGGCATACGCGCTTTAGATTTCTATTTTCTTTTTATTATCTTACACCCGCCCTACTTCACTCATTTGTATTATTTGCATAGCCCCTGCAGGCTTGGGATTTGTGATTTTCAGTGTAAACTAAAATTTATCTACTGAGCAAAGCAAATACTTGCATCTTAATGTTAGCAAAAGAGGTAAGAAGTTTAGTCTGGGGACTGAGAGGAAGTAGCTTCAGCCTTGGATGAAAAGACTAGGAAGAAATGAAAGGAAGCACTAATCAAACACTGAGAAAGAATACTCAGGAAGAAACACATTGCAAATGAAGTAAAAATTACTAGTTGATGAAGGAGAAGATCTTTAGGATGCGTGTGAAGAGAGTGAAAGACAGACTGAAGGAACAGCTGAGGTCTGGTGCAAGGCAGCAGATGCCTTCCTCATTAGGAAAAAGCATCTAAAGGGGAAGGTACTGAGGCACATACATGAATGTCACTTCTGTACTCTGGACCTAGCTAACTTAGAGGATTTTTAGACCATCAGTTTGTGGTGTGATATAGAAAAATAAAAATCACAGCAGTGTATTGATCTAACACTCCCTTTTCTGATATTTTGGAAGCTCTCAACTTATCTGGTTGCCCTGTTGTTAGAAAGTCCCTGTGACAGTGAAAACCTGGTGATGATTGTTGACAGGCCCTTCTTCATCACCAGTGTGAAGTTCTCAAAGATATATAGCTTTCTAGTTTATTTTTGCATGAACGACATTTACTGATCACTAAAATGCACACATTTAAACCATGGCCACTTTGGCGGTTAGATGAAGATATGGTTCATCCTAATCAAGAGGAATACAAATCCATGATAGCCTTCCACTGATGGATAGTTATCTCTTCTTACCTTAGTCCAACACTGATAAAAATGAAAACATATTCAAAATTGGTCCAACCATATGTTTATCTTTCCATTAAACCACATCTTCCCCTACACACATAACTAGCACAAGAGAGGAAGAGAATGGGGAGAAAACTGAAATCAGCACCAGCATGGTCGAGCCATCTGATAAGCCCCCTCTGTGGAAAGCAGTATGAAAAGCATTCCATTGGGACCAGCAGAGTAATGACAGGCAAAATTACTCAAGAGAACAGGTTACTATCACACTCAAGAACCTAACTTTCCTTTTAGCTAGCAACCTTAAATTTCTTCTGGGGAACTTCAGTGATCATCCCACATTCATGAGGAAGTACATGTGTCTTCATGAAAGATTCCAAAATCAGTCAAGGATGTAATGAGATGATGGAGCAGGAATGTTAGAGGACTGAAGGACAGAGAGATCCTGGGTATTGAGCAGAGGACCAAAACTCTCTGGTTCAGAGGATGAAAGTAGTGGGTACATCAGAAGAGGGTTGTTAGTGTCTCCCCTCAGCAATATGGGAGTGGACACCTGCCATTCTCCTGCCCTATGACGCAGGTCCTCAGTTGGCAGGTAGGTGGGTACTGTAGCTATAGAAGTTGGTTCTCCCTTAGAGGAAATGAAGGAATCAGAGGGAAAAAGAAGGCAGAAGAGGGATTAGGAACAAATGAGAAGGAGATTCCAAGGTTGAAAATGTGCTATAGAGCCCTGTGCATGAAGTCTTGCAAGTAAAGTTTTACATGTTCACTCAGGGAAAGGCTTAGCTTATCAGCAGTCATTAAGTAAGGTGATAGATCTGTAGACTAGCCCCCAAGATCTCTCTGTGTCTCTAGAAAGTTTTTCCTCTGTATATCATTGGGGTGGGTGTAAGATGGTATTATCTGTTAATCAATTCTCATAAATTTGTTTCCAGATTTCTTGTCCTGTATCTCAGAAGTTCCCCTAAAGTATCCCAGGCAATACTCTATGAAACTAACTCTTTGGGATATTCTAGAAAGGTTACACAAATATAGGTGATACAGATAAAAGCAGTATCAATTCTTCCTGGACCCCTTTCACTTCTGGGGCTTTAGGGTGAGAGGGAAACATGGACCTCTCTTTGGCTTGGCTTCTTCCCAACTTCATGCATTATAGCTCCCTTTCTTAAAAGAGGACAGGTGAATCTTTCCTGGCCCACCAGCCTGCTTCATTCAGTGTTTAACAAACACTTATTGGTCACCAACCATATGCTAAATGCTATGTGAAGTGCTTAAGAGAACAAAGGAGTTTCTCTCAGGAGTTGCCTTGGTATCTTCTTTTATGCATTCACCTCAGATCCCTTTCTGAAAATCAACCTTCCAGTTTACTGTTTTCCTCTCTAATAAGTCACCTTCACTAACTTCTATTTAACCCTTTTATTGTTGGGAAAATTTGTGTATCCATAGCTACAGAAATTGCAAAGTCAACAGGCTCTTCTAACCTCTTCATGTCCAATATAATACTTCTTAGGCATTCAAGAAACAAAGAAATCATTGATTATGAAGGGGGTTTGGATGTCATGTGCACCTTGCTCAGTACCACAATACTAACACATTTCTTCTATCCATATAACTATAATAATTACAATAGCTGCCATATATTCTGTGGTTACTATCCCACTGGCAAAACACTTTACGTATATTGCCTGGCTGAATTCTTTCAACACTTGAAGGTGGGTAATTTTATCTCCAATGTATAGATTAGGAGACTGAGTTTTAAGACCATTCCGCTGGTACATAGTGGATTCAGGTTTGTTTGATTTTTTTTTTAAAGATTTTTATTTATTTTAGATAGAGAGAGAGCAAGCATGAGCCAGGGGTTGGGGGTGGGAGGCAGAGGGAGAACCAAGACCCTGGGATCAAGACCTGAGCTAAAGGCAGATGCTTAACTGACTGAGCCATCCAGGCCCCCTGTATTCAGGTTTTTAACCCTTGCTCTTCTGAGTTTAAAGTTTTGGCACTTTCAATTCACCACACTGCACAGAAAATGTGGAGTAGTTATTGTGATTATATATGTATATAAAATCACAATGCCACAGAAATAGACTGTTGCAAATATTTTTAGGTAACATGGTACTAGTAACTGCAGGTACTTAATAAAGTGATTTTGTTCCTTTTGGGGGACCCTGTAATGCTAGATTCCCTGCAGCCCTATGAGCAGGTGATGGGTTTTGTCTGGTTTTAAAACTGGTTTGGCTGGCACAAGATGCCCGTTACCTCAGGTTAATCATCTCCCTTCTCTTCACCTGTTTCCTTACCTGCAAAACTGGGAGGCAGGATAAGCTAGTTGATCCTGAAGTCTCCTCTGGTGAGGCTCTGATGGAGCCTGCTTTCCTGGAGCCTTCTCAAGCTCAGGGCTTAAACTGTGACCAACCAGGACAAACCCTGGTCTGAGAATCAGGCTGGATTTCCATCCTGACTGTATGACCTTGCTCCAGTCACTCTCAATTCTGGGCCTCAGCTCCCTCATGGGTCGAGATGATTAGGTAACCTCTCAGGGCCTTCTAACACTGTAGCTCTCACCTTCCTCTCCCACAGATAGTAGACATAGGTGCTTCCTCATACTCCCCAAGTACTTTTCGTCAGTTCCTCAAACCAAGGGCCAGGTGCCCACTATAAGGCTGTCTGATTGTTCCTGCTTCATTTAAACCATTAACCTCATGATAGCATTCTGGGGGTGGGGTAGTGTCAGGTTATAACAAGGACATAAAACTTATGAGCTAGATTTGCCATTGACTTCACGGCCTTTAACAACCCTGGCTGTTTCCTTAAGCAGATGGGAAGTAATCTTATGGCTGAAGCTTAGGGAAAGAGATTGTCTGGAACGTCTTGTGCACAGAAGAAAAGAGCAGGCAAAGCCTGCCCCAGAAGATAATAGGCTGGCATGATAATAAAGTATGGTGGCAAAATGAAACATTAAAACACCCAATAAAAGTCTAAGTGCTTGATCATCGTCACTAATGAAAATATATGATTGCCTAATAAAATGCTCCATGCAGCCTCTGGCCATGGATCTGCATTTATTAACACCTGTTACCACTGCCATCTTCTTCTTGGGAAGGGTGACCTTCTATCCCAGATGGCACATGACCTGGAGAATTCAGTGTGGGAGAATTTTTGGCTGGTGGGTCCCAGGAGAACCCAGCTGACCTGGGGTCCAGCAACAGCTGCCTGACTTCTATTTGTGTTTCCTCTGGCAATAAAGGGACAAGGGCAGTGGCTGGTAATTCAAAGCAAAAAACCAGAGGTGCAATCTGTCTCATATGTGCCTTGCTGATTAGGGATCTGCCAGCTGGGTTATGAACACAAGGAACAAAACCTGGGGCTATTACAGTATAGGAACAGGAAGCTAAACAGGATTCTTACTGGACATGAAGGAAAAAACAGTTATTTTGCCCCTTCTTTGCATTTCCCCTTTGATAAGTATTTTATCCATGTTCAAAAACAGAGTCACCAAAATCAACTAAAACATGAAATTCCTGAGCAATTTGCAGCCTGACCTTCGGAATCAAGCCTCACATTAAAATGTATAGACTAACTGCATTCACAAAATATTTTATCATTACCAAACTCTGAGACTTGATAACAATCAGCTGTCAATTCCAACATGTGTATTATCTCATTTGATCTTAAACTAAGCCTTGTGAAGTTGGCAATATAATTGTTCTGAAACTTACTGATGAGATTTGGAGCAGTCAGTTAAATTATTAAAGGTCTCATAGTTTATAGATGTTAGAGCTGGATCCCAAACAGTGATCTCAAATCCCTTAATCTGGCTCCCTGGCATCATGAAATGGAATGAGCCCACTATACCCCAAGGCTGCCTTCTCCCAGAGGATGGCTACCGCATTCAAGCTCAGAGCCACATCAAATACTATTACAGAAATAACAGTACTTGTGTGATGGTGATGGGGTCCTAAGAGAGCCTGGGGTCTCCACATAGAAGAAGAGGAGGAAGCCACTCTAAGTGAGCAAGACCTCTTGCTCCAGAATAGCCCCTGGTGGGTTCTCCCACTGTCTGAACTATCATGTATCAATAGTCATCACTTCAGGTCTTGGGAAGTTTTTGACTGTGCTTCCAAACTGGGCTTTCCTTTTTTACTTTTGTAAGATGAGAGGATGGGATTAAATTTCTTTCAGGTTTTATTTTGCCCCAACCCTCCATATGCCTACTTTGCAATTGTAGAAAGTTTAGTTGGTACTAATGTGGGGCAACAATATTCAGGTGTACTTTAAAGGAGAAAAAAGTGCACATCTATTACACAACAATAATATTTACCAGAACTGTTCATACATCATTTCATTTAATTGTCAAACAACACTCCAAGGTAAATATTGCCATGATTTTATACACCCAGAATTTGAATCTGAGACAAGCTAAGAAATGTGCTTAGTCCACTCAGTGGATGGAACACAATGGGATTGACTTTCATGCCCAGGTTCTATCCAAGGCCTGGGCTCTTCCCATGATATCACACCAGCTCCCAGTGACAGTCACTTCTTGCATCTCCTTGCCTGTGTCAGAAAGACCCTTGGACCTTAAACCCTATTATCTAGCTTACAATGGCTTTCTTCTCATAACTTGCCTCTGAGTGAAGGCAATTTATTACTGGCTATATTCTCAAATACATTTTCCCTTTCCATCCACTACAATTTTCACAAGCAGAGGGGCGTTGTTAACTTGAGTTTTCCTTGCTGGACTTGACGTTAGCTGATTGCATTTCGCTGACATGCACTCCTCCTGCTGTGTTGCCAAGATAGTCCCCTATCATTTCTGCATCCCAAGCTGGCAGGGTGTGTGACTTTGCAGCATCTTTTTTTTCCACTCCAGAAAGAAGAGGATAGAACTGCTTTATGGATGAAAATAAGAGCTCATATAATGAGAAATTCAGATTATTGCTTTCCTACGAGAGAGAAGAAAAACTTACCAACATGAATTCTTCCTCCCATCCTCCCTCCCTCCCTCCATCTTGTCTTTTCCACCTCTCTTTTTATATGTTTATTAAGTATATATTGTTTGGAAAACATGCTTCTGCAAACATGATAGGAAAGTGTATAAATATTGAAAGATTTATTAATGGTGCTCCAAGGGTCCATTTTATGGGTTTAGATATGGTCTCACTAGCCGGAATGGAGTGACTAAAACCTTCTCTGCAACTTAATGAAAATTTCTGCATCTGATTGGCCAATCGCCTGAGGGGGCCTTTAGAATGGAAAGCACAGGTCACTCTGGACTTGTTGGGAGGAAATGGCCCATCGGCATGGGGCCAAAGGAAGAGAAGCCATGGTGGAGATAAGGGCTAGGGCGCTGGAGTAGAGAGGATTTTGGGGAGAAGACTTAGAGAATTCTGGGGAATGTTGAGCATAAAAGCTAAGATGAGTGATAACAGAAAGGTGTGTGGTTTCAAAAGCAAAAGCACCCCTTTTCTTATAGTTTTTTTTTTTTTTTAAGATTTTATTTATTTATTTGGCAGAGAGATACACAGCAAGAGAGGGAACACAAGCAGGTGGAGTGGGAAAGGGAGAAGCAGGCTTCCCGCCGAGCAGGGAGCCTGATGCGGGGCTCGATCCCAGGACCCCGGGATTACGACCTGAGCCGAAGGCAGACGCTTAACCACTGAGCCACCCAGGCGCCCCCTTATAGTTTTTTTTTTTTTTAATATTTTATTTATTTGTCAGAAAGAGAGAGAGTGAGGGAGTGAGCACACAAGCAGGGGGAGCGGCAGGCAGGCTCCCCACTGAGCAAGGAGCCCAATGTGGGACTCCATCCCAGGACTCTGGGATCATGACCTGAGCCGAAGGCAGATGCTTAACTGACTAAGCCAACCAGGCATCCCATCTTGTAGTTTTTTTATAGAACTACCCTAACCAAGGCTAGTGCTGGTATCTGCAACTAGGAAAATATCAGACCTCATGTTTGTGAGATAATAGAAAATATATATAGATTTCACAGCTGTTGCTGGACCCCAGGTACAAGATGGTGCTTGCAGAAGCAGGCTATACATAGGGGGTGGCTATGAAGCCAATATTTGAACACTAGGTTTGCTTTTTCACCAAGCTGCTTAACTTTTAGCAAGTGACAAACTGTTTAAGGATCGGTTTCTTCATCTGCAAAGTGGGGAAGAATATCACCAACTCCATGTGATTATTAAGAGTATTAAATAAGAGGCCATATTTAAAACACTATGAATCTAGTAATCATCAAGATCGCTCTGCAGGGTTTTTTTTTTTTTCCTTTTATCAAGGTCATATTGTGGCATTTATAAAATCTGCAAGGCTTTTGTTTCTTTTCCTTTTCTCTGAAGCTGTCTCCATTTTGTAACTCACCTTCTCCCCTGGTGGGGGGTGGAGGTAGGGGAGGAAATAAGTGGAAGGGGTTGTGATGAAAACTTTTGAGAATGCTTAGTGAATAATTGATGTTTAATGGTACAAAGACACAGGAAGCATGTGGCCTTAGAGAAGTAATGTGGTCTAAAGACAGTCTCGGAGTCCTTCAGTCCATTGTGCCTAGGTCTGGGATCCAACTCTCAGAGAATCAGAAGCCAGCTGTTAGGATCCAGACTTCATTCTGATCCTACTAATGGTTTGTAAGGTGCTAGCAGTCGTAGGACGCAGAGAAGACACGTGGCCAAACCTGTGAACGGGTGGTCTTGGCAAGGGAATGGTTCTTCTAAGGTAATAAGTAGGCAATGGCAGGAGGCAGTGGTATGCTTAGGAAGGATAGCCAGAAGTGGCTGCTCTAGACAGGGATGGACTGGGAAAACTCCTTTTAGGCATTCATTCATCAACAAACATTTATTTAGTGCCCACTATGTGAGTCATCGATTTAAGCACATTGCTGCTTTTGTGCAGACCTTATCCTTCCTGTCTCAACTGAGAACTAGAGCATAGGGGCTGAGAAAAAAAGGGGGAAGAAATGGGGAGTTTGCTGCAAGACTAACTGCATACATGCAGGGAATTTTTAGAGGAACATTCATTCAACCCACATTTATTGAGACCTATTCTGGCTGGACATCATGATAAGTACTGTAAGAAAAACAAAGATGAATAAAACATATTATCTGACTTTGAGGATCTTACAGTCTAGTGGGTAAGACAAACAAATATGGAAATAAGAATAACACAAAGTAATACATTTTGAAATAGAATGGTAGGGAACTAGCAGGCAACATGTGGGAATTTGAGACTCTGTCTGTTGCTTTGGCAACTGAGGGCCAGGACCAGAGAATGTGTGAGCTGGAGGGAGACCTTGAGCCTGGCCAGGAGGGCTGCAAATGCAAGCAGTGGAATGGGGGTTCAGGGATCACTGAGCAAAGCACTAGGCTTTTATGTAGATTTGGGGTGTCTCATTTTGTTTTATATGTGAGGGTCAGCCACTTAAACATAGTGTTTCAAATCACAAACCCCAGAAAGATCAAACAACTTAGAACCATTCAGCCAGAAACTGCCAGAACAAAAATGACAACCATCAGTGGTCTTCAGACTGCTTCTCAGGGTGTTCTTTCTTTCAAAGGCGGAACAACATGAGTTATAAATTCACCAGCCTTTATTTATGTAACAGGTCTTCCTGTGTCAAATATTGTGCTAGTTCTTAATAAATGTTTACTGTTGTTACTAATAATAGCAGCTAAACAAAAGTCCTACACAATGCAAGTAGCTACTCCACCAGTTATATTGTTCCTCTTAACTAAACCTCAATTCATTCTGCAGCAACTGGGAAATCAACTGAAATGTGGAGATTTGGGGAGACAGGGAAGGAAGTTCTATGTTCTTTTTTTTTTAAGTTCTATATTCTTGTGTTGAGGGAACTCTCTGGAGACAGAGGAAAGACCAGAGTGAGAAAGAGCACAAGAGCATTCCTGGCATGGCAAAGTCCACACAGAACTTGGTCCACTAATATCCACTCTTTTTCTCTTAGCTTTAGAATTGGCCCATTTGGGTAGGACAGTTGTGTTTCCTTCCTAGGAAACAAAAGCATGTTTCCATAAGTACAATTTCTTATTTTAATCTCTCTTACAACCTCCATGTAAACCAACACTTATTAAATGAGGTTTCAATCATATTCTCTAGGCAAAAGAATTTGACTTAAGATTTCAGTAGCAATGAAAATGCAATTATCTAGAATTAACATTTGGGAAATATGCAACCCTCCTCACAGACACCTTTTCCTAAATTGTCTAGATAATGCTTCCATACTATTCCTAGTAATTTATTTTTTCTCATTAATCTTAACGCAGAGTCCTTGCTTCATAGGGAAGTGGCTTTTTTTTTTTATTATATTATGTTAATCACCATACATTACATCATTAGTTTTTGATGTAGTGTTCCATGATTCACTGTTTGCGTATAACACCCAGTGCTCCATTCAGTACGTGCCCTCTTTAATACCCATCACCTAGTAATTTTGACACAGGAAAATATAGAGCCCTGGATGATCCAAACGATTGACCTAAATCTTCTTTTTTACAGGAAGACAAGACTATCTATAAAGTTTTATTGGGGTGCCTGGGTGGCTCAGTTGGTTAAGCATCCGACTCTTGATTTCAGCACAGGTCATGATCTCAGGGTCCTAAGATCAAGCCCCTCATCAGGCTCTGTGCTCAACAGGGAGTCTGCTTGAGATTCTCTCCCTCTGCCCCTCCCTCTTCTCTCTCTCTCAAAATAAATGAATAAATCTTTTAAAAAAATAAAATAAAAAAGAAATAAAGTTCTATCTCAGAGCCTGACAGAAAACTCTGCTAACAATTGGTACTTAATAAATGCTGAGTCACTAGGATGGCATTGCTTCCCTACCAAAGTCTGAAAGAATAAGTCTTTCTTTTTATTTTCTTTTTATTATTTATTTATTTATTTATGTATTTATGTATTTATGTATTTATTTTTATTATGTTCAGTTAGCCACTGTATAGTACATCGTTAGTTTTTGATATAGTTTTCAATGATTATTTGTTATGTATTACACCCAGTGCACATAGAGTAAGTCTTTCTTGCTCAGATGAGGTGCCCTAAACAGCTGTTTCAGTCACATGGGACCATTTTAGCAATAAACACTACTGAACTTCTGAAGAACAATGATGTATATTAACAGATTAATAAGTAAGAGTTCCTAGTTTTTTTTAGGAGCTTATAAGCTACTTGGAAAAACTAGACTTAGAAATACGAAAAATTAATAAATTTAATATCTAAATTAAATAGTAAAAAAATAACTAAGTTAATCATGTAAAAATTATAAGGTAGTGAATGCTATGAAGAAAGTATCAGGAGGGAGGGGTTAGATTGAGATTTATTTATTTATTTTTAATTTAATTTAATTTAATTTAAATTCAATTAATTAACATACAGTGTATTATTAGTTTCAGAGGTAGAGTTCAGTGATTCATCAGTTGTATATAATACCCAGTGTTCATTATATCACATGCCTTTCTTAATGCCTGTCACCCAGTTACCCTATTCCCCTACCCCCAGCAACCTTCAGTTTGTTTCCTATAGTTAAGAGTTTCTTACGGTTTGTTTCTCTCTCTGATTTTGTCTTATTTTATTTCCCCTCCCTTCCCCTATGATCCTCTGTTTTGTTTCTTAAATTCCACATATGAGTGAGATCATATGATAATCGTCTTTCTCTGATTGACTTGTTTCGCTCAGCATAATACCTTCTAGTTCCATCCATATTGTCACAAATGGTAAGATTTCTTTTTTTTGATGGCCGAGTGATATTCCATTGTGTGTGTGTGTGTGTACCACAGCTCGTTTTGGATTGAGATTTTAAATACTGGGAGGAGTGTAGGCCTCATTTAGAACGTGACAGCTGAGCAAGGACTTGTGAGAAGTGGGCATGTTGGCCATGTAGATATGGCAGACAGCATTCTAGTTAAAAGGGACAGCCAGCAAGAAGACTTAATGGAGGCTCTGAAAGGAGACTAGTAAGACTGGATGGAGCCAGGGGAGAGCAATAGGACAAGAGGTCCAACATGAAACTGGAAGCTAGATTACATAGGAACCTATAGGCAACTATAAAGACTTTGGCTTTTGCTCTGTGTGAAATGGCAGACCATTGCAAAGTTTAAGCAAAAAGAAGGCATGACCTTCTTAGGTTCTGAAAAGATTGATCTGGCTATTGTGTTGGGATAGACTTCTGGGAGGCAGAGAGTGAAAGAAGGGGGCCTGTTTGGAAGCACGGCAGTGATCCAGGGAAAAGACCATGGTGGCAGCTTGGACCAGAGCTAGCAATGGAGGTGGTGAGAAATAGTCAAATAATGGATATATTTTGAAGATAGCATGTGATAGGACTTGCGAGTGCAATGGGTGACTTCATGATGTATAATTTCAGAAGACTTCACAGAAGAGACTGAATTTTAGCCAGATCTTTAATGAAGTATGACTAAGACTGGTAAAAAGCAACAGGGAAGGAATGTAAGGTAGTGGAAAAGGCACAGCAGTAAAAAGTACAATCACCTTTTAGAAGATAGTAGGTTGATTACTTTGGGTGGATTTAAAGTTTTAGGAAAAATAGTAATTCAAGATTGGTACATGGAAAGGGCAAAACACATGGTTTTAGGGATCCCTATTGGATGAGCTTTGGTCCCTAAGTGATCTTGGCTTATTTTATTGTCCAAATCCAAAAATCTCAGAAATGGAGCAGCAGGCCAATGTTGCTCCCCCAAAATTGTTTTCTGCTACAGGATTGTTGACAAAGGGTTGGTTAGCCTCTTCCTGAGTACCTCCAATGGCTACTTTCTTAGTTCAGAATAGTTCCTTCATCTGGAGGGAAGATTTTTTGTTTATTTTTAGAAGATTTCTCAGTATTGAACTGAATCTGTCTTTACATAACTGCTAGCTGTTAGTTCTAGTTATTTTTTAGTCACTAGTCACTAGCTCATTAATGCAAGAGACATTTAGTGTCTACTAATACAACATAAGGAAAAGAATTAACATTATTTGAATTTCTTCTTGGAACCCTGTGAAGACTATTTTATGTTAAGTATCTCATTAAATAATCATAGTAATCCTATGATAGAGCAGACCCTCAAATTAAACTGTCTCTCATAATGGAGGATTTATATATGACTGTGTATGGAGGGATTTGGTAAAGGACACAAAGATCTTCCTATTTGGGGGTTATAGCTTTCCAGAGGAAGAGCAAATAATTCCACATTTTCTTCTTCCTTCTTTTGCTTCATTCACTTCTTGTGTGATTTCTGGGGGGTTGAGTATTAAGGCACTGCTGGTGAGCCAGAGATGGAGGAGCTAGAACAAGGACACAGGGCATAAGAAATCTGCTCACAAGTAATTATGCTCTAGACCTTTGGAGAGAAGAATGGATGTGTGGGTACTCAAGAGATTTGTGTACATCTCTGTCTAGTTTTACCAGATGACAGAGTAGAGAACTATTTGGGCAGAACCTGCAGCTCAGAGTCAAGAATGGTCTCAAGAACAAAACAGAGTGACTGTACAGGACAAGAATCCAGTGATTTGAGGCCATGTCAGACCCAACAGTGGATTCCATTGCTCCCCTTTCACAGAGGATGGGGTTCAGGAAAAGTCTCTGAGTCAAAGTTTGTAAGAGGAAGAGACAGGAGGAATGTGGTTCTAACCAACTCCAAGAGCTTCCATGGTTCTCCAGAGCTGTGCCAGGCACTGCTGGGGAGCCAGAGATGGAGGTGCTAAAACTAGATACTATCCTCCTCTCACTCACAGACTGGCAGGAGGTGTTTAGAACTAAAATAAGCCAAGGTGTAAAGGTTTAAGAGTCATAGAAGCATGAATGCTGTTGGAAATCTAGGATGCAAGAATACTTCTGGCTATGTTGTTGAGAGGCTGGAAGGAGGACGAGATTTTTGACAAATGGAAATAGCCAGGGTGAAGAGAAAATAGGATGGCTAAAGATGCAAAGAGGAGAAACCACAGGTGGTATAAACAAATAGCTCCATTCGACTCATGCACAGAGCTCACAAAGGAAAGTCATTTGAACAAAGGTAGGAAACTGTTGCAAGGGCCAGAGTGCAAAGGATCATGAATGGCTTGCTGGATTTGATTCCATGATTAACCAAGAATTCTTTTTTTTTTTTTAAAGATTTTATTTATTTATTTGAGAGAGAGAGAATGAGAGAGAGCACATGAGAGGGGGAGGGTCAGAGGGAGAAGCAGATTCCCTGCCGAGCAGGGAGCCCGATGCGGGACTCGATCCAGGGACTCCAGGATCATGACCTGAGCCGAAGGCAGTTGCCCAACCAACTGAGCCACCCAGGCACCCTAACCAAGAATTCTTAATGGTGAATAAGCTGTGTGCATCAATTCTAGCTTCTGTGGCCAAAAGAATAACTAATTCATCTGTATAGAATAGCCCCTAAAACGTTTAAGAGACATGGTCTGCTCCTCTTATGTCTTACTCAAGTCTAAGTATCTCTATTTTAAAAAATCTCTTACCTTTAAGGCATGATTCCAGCCTCCTTAGCGTCCTGGTCACCCTCCCCTGAACACTCTACAGATTATTCATAAGCAACTAACAGTTATTAAAATCTTATATTTCAGACAGTGTGATGAAAATTTTAAATGGGATATCTTATGAAACATCATAATAGCCCTATAATGGAGGTGTTATTTTAACCTCACTTGACAGGAAACCTGAGGTTTAGAGAGGTTGAGTAAGTTGCCCAAGGCTAGTGAGTGTCAGACATAGAATCAGATCAACCTTTGTCATCAGCCAGGCTGAGAGGGAACTTTGAGAAAGTGAGGCAGGATAGCAAGATTCCTGCAGCAGTGTGGTTTCTCACAATCTTGCCTCTGCCTTGGCCAGTCCAGTCTCCCTCTAGCTAGACCACTTGATCTACTGGACAATGTAGCAGTTTAATAAATGCCATGCCTAAACTCCCTTGGTTTTCTGTACCCTGGATCCATCCTTCTGCTCTTGGTCCTTGCCTGCATCTAATAATAACAGGTCTCCTGGGCTCCTGTAATAACTGAGTTGGATTCTCTGTCCTGGCTCCTCCCAGACAGACCTGGCCCCTTGCTGCCTAACTGACACATGACACTTTCCACTGTAGGTTATCAGATTCCTATGTCTGTCTATGTGTTAAACACCCCGCATAGGATATGGATTTGAGTTGGGCTTATTTCTGTGTTCAATATATCTGATCCTACTCACTAGATGGAAGCAAGAAGGGCCAAACTGGGAACAGTTTCATAGGCAAGAAAGCTTTTTACTTGAGACTGAAGTGTGTTTAGATTAAAAGGGAAATCCTGAAAGCTGTGCCCCACAAATGGTGCTGAGATCAGAGATGGGAAACTTATCTCAAATTGAGTCATCCATGTTTCAAGGCTAGATAAAGAATGGGAGGCAAGGCCTGGAGTCAAACACAGGCTGCCAGAGAAGTAAGAGGTAAAAGAAGCAACAGTGAGCAACTTGGAGGTAGTATGGATGAATCTGGAGGCAGAGGACCATTGCTTGCAGCTATTGGCAGGCACGTTCAGCTGGGGACTTGGGCGTAGGCTCATTCATATGTGATGGGCCCTCTAATTCAGTGGTGGAAATCTAGGATTCTGAGTCAAAAAATGAATTTGCATCCCAACTCTACTAATTTCTACCTATGCTGTGATTGTTCCAGAATGTCTACACTGAAATGCCCAAGGGGAGCCATCTGGTTGGAATGAGGGCTTGGGAACTTGTCTTAAAACTGCCTTGACTTGGTACTATAAGTAAAATTGAAAGAAATTAAGTGTCTATATCTAAAGATGCCTGAGGGTGGGATGACGGTGCAGTATTAGTCAGCTACTGTCACAATAATGATACATAACAAACAACTACAAAATCCTAATGGCATATAGCAATAAGCTTTTATTTCCATGCTCACTGGTATGCAGGTCAGCAGGGATAGCTCTGCTTCAGGCTACAGATCTTCTGGTTACAGTTCTTCTATGTTGTGTTTGACTAAGTCTGGCTCCAAGCAGAGGTTGGATTGAGATTTGCTCTGCATGTTTTACCACTTCTTTGAACTAGTGGCTACCTGAGACATATTCTACTTACAGAGAAATGCAGGAAGACAAGAGAGTGAACCCAACCACACGAGCACATTTCAAGCCTTTCCTTAAGTCACACTCACTGGCACACTGTCCAAAGCAAGCCTCAGGGCAAAGCCAAAAGACAAATGATGGGAGAGTGCATTCCTGTCACTCTGGTGCCATGGAATGGGATTGGGTGTAGAATGCAGCCACCAGAAGTAAAAACTTAAGACAAACCCAGCTTTTGGTAGAGTTGTAGTGTACACATGGTGATGTAAAAGTTGGGTATTCATCCTTTCTGATGGCTGAGTAATATT